>NC_139258.1:36493858-36918394 GCF_977018435.1 Lepisma saccharinum | reverse complement strand
CAATAGCAATTGACAACATACCTATTCAATGAATCACTTGTTGCTATGTGCACCAAGAGGAGAAGAATATCATTTGTGTACGAAAGGAATCACCAACCCACACCACCTCCCCCCTCTCCCTTACCTGTGTTTAGCATCCCAAAGCTTTCACTTTTTAACCACCTTATTCATTTATATGAGGCACATTCAGGACCCTCAAACTAGCAGTTAGCAACACAAGATTTCTTCCATATATATATATATATAATATTATTTCGCCAGTAATACATTTTAATTGCTATTTTCATTTTCCTTATCTTTTCTTTCATTCAAATTACCATAAAAAGCAGTATGTTCCTTCATTTTGTGATGAAGTTTTTTCAACTGCACTGCACATTAGTGCGACAATCTTGAATGTAATACTGTTACCATATTCAGAAACTACAGTATTTAAGCTTTACAAGGATATATAACATGATAGGGTTCCATAAACATGAGAAATCAATGCAAGTGTCAGAAAATCATGGAATGACCCTGTACGATTTCATGTTGGCTGTCGAAATAATTCCGTGCATAATAAGCATCACTGCTTTTTGTAGCAAAAAATGTTGGAAAAAAGTGTGCATTATACATGAATAAATACGGTATATATTGCCAGATCCTACTGTTGGTTACACACAAATTAAACTAACAGAAATAATTATTTAGGAGTACTTACGACACATCATTTGCATCTCTGGCAGGACCAATATCAGAACGAGTAGTAAAGCCTGTGGCACTGAAAGCAAAAAAAGAAACACTCTGAAAATAAACATTCATGTATGTACATAATACACGCAATGCAATACACAACACATATACTAATTTTAAGTCAAGTATTTATCTTTTGGTAGAAATTTAGGGATGTTTGAATACAATACAAAAATTTTCTGGCATGGACAGTTTCATTTCTATTACATTTATAAGTTTCAAAAAGTTTTCTGCAAGTGTTCTTTTCTTACAGGTAAATAAGCTGTTCAAAGACAATGTCTTAGAGTCAATAACATCCAGGGTTGACAATGATTGCCTTGAAAATTAAAACAGAGTAACACATAAAGTTTGCCTTCTGAAGCTGAAGGCAACTGCGACAGTATGGTATGTGGGCATAACAGAGGGGATTATTCTTGTGAGAGGCTGCTAGTTTTCTTCCCATGATCAAGTTATTTCCTTTGTGACAAGCATGATGAAGTCGAGGATCAGACGTTGCAAAAGTTTGCCTGACTGTTTTTGTTACCAGTGTGCATTGATTGTTCCTAAGTCACAGAAAAATACTTATCGGAAAAACAGTGAAAATGCCATATAATAAATGACACTTAAAATGTAGGACATGTATGGGGAAAAACCGGACATCTGGTAACTCTATGTTTACATTGCAACATGTTGAAACGGAAAAAAATCTTGTTGCTCATTTTAAACATCGGGCAATAGTTTTAATGGACAGTTATGTATAATAAGTAGGCATGGACAATATCGAAAATTTGATATCGCGATATAATGTCACAGATGATATGATATTTTTTTCAGTCTCCACAATATATGTCGCCAAATATTGTGATGATATATCACTGACATGATATACATCACTAAAATATTGTGACACTATATCACCAAATATTGTGATGATATATCACTGGACATGATATATAGCCTATCAAGAAAAATATCATGATGATATCTAGTTGATATTGCCTGGAAAATAATTTTACAATATCACAATATACCGTCTGGGCGATATATCGCACAACACTAATAAAAGCAGCTATCCATCAATATATTCATTTTATATAAAGCCATAAACTGTACATGAGTTTGTTGCTTATAAAGGAAAAAGCATCATACATCAGGAAATACAAATTTGTGTGTTCAGTCTCAGACATTTTTTCCTATCTGCATATTGCAACACTAGCACATAGATTTGAAATTCATTTCAATGGTTAAATTAACCTCTTGCTGTCATTTTGTCAGCACAAGGTAAACAAGCAATTGTGATTCACTCCATGCATGTTCGGCTATTTCTGTCCTGTCTTGCCCTTGCATGTTTGTTGCTTATGTTCATCTACTTTTTCTGTAAAGGGCATCCTAATTCTCCTAACATCCTAAGCTTGCCTGCATTCACATGGTATGTTGTATATGAAGTTCATGCTAGCTTGTAACGAATTCTCTGGTTGGTGTTTGATAGTATGCTTCTTAGTGTCTTGTTAGTGCTGAATGATGTCCTAAGTTGGAATTTTGAACCAATTCTACATATCGTTTCTCATAACCCAGAGATGTATGGTATACATATTGTGACTTTTGAGTTTAGTCTTTATATCTCGCTGCTTGTCTGTGGTTATTTTATACTCTTAGAGGAGAGAAAAAAGAAATGTTCAGCCATATCTGGGCCACTATACTTAAACTAACCTAGCTTAACCTTTTTGAAATATACAAGGAAAACAAACCATCTAGTACAGAGGTTAGGTTACATTTTGTTTACCAGAATTATCAGAACCATTTTTTCTCCTTGTAGAAGTTACATGCACTTTGGTTAGGCAATAGCTTGTATAGATCATTACTGTAAGGGACATTTCCACTATGAAATTAAACGGGTCTTAAATAAGATCACCTTACATGTTAAACATCTTATGTTTCATGCTTGTGTCAATGAAGTATAAACACTAGATGACAGCATGAGGGTCATGATGATCTCAAATATTTGTAGACCGCCTCAAACCTGCTGTGCTCTGGTTCATTAACTTAAGAAAGTTATACCAATATAAGTAACTATTAATATAAAAAAGGGTATGATTGCACAATATAGAGAATGTCTCCAATTTCCTTAATATTTGGTATACTAACTAAATTTGGCCTTGTAGTCATGAATCTGTTGTTAAAATGTGGGGGTTACGTGTAGAAATTTTAACATTATGCACGGGTAGCCCCACAAACCATTCTCGGATAGCCCCACGAAACATTTCCGGTAAGGCAAGCTTAGTTAAAATTTTGTTCATAAAACAATGCGATACTGCTCTAAAAAAATCAATTTTTATCGCCTCTCTTTTCCAATTTCCACACGTGACCCCCGCATTTTAACAAAGGATTCGTGATTACAAGGCCAAATTTAGGGGGCAATTGAAGGTGACGGGAGTGAACCAAATAAATTTTCCGGATGAAGTATCAGAGGTTCTGATGTCCCGGTCACTGTTTGAAATTTGGATATTACGTGTGTAAAGTGTAATAGGGCTATATTGCTTTTCATAATGGTGATATTTCTCCGGAAAGAAGTGAGGAAGCCATGTTTTGTGGAATGTAGCCACTGAGTTGCGCTGTCTACAGTGTTTGAAGTATGTTTGCCAAACCTAACCTAACCTAACGTTACGTGAAATTTTGAAGTTACAAACGTGACCGGGAAATTGTAATGTCAGATTTGTGTTTAGGAGGCCTCATGTAGAAAGTATACAAAATTTCAAACAAATTGGGGAACACTCCCGTCATCTTCAATTAAGCCAAATTTAATTAGTATATCAAATATTAATGAAATTGGAGACATTCTCTATATTCTACATTCGCTCCTAAAAAAGTATTGGTACTAATCTGATATTCCCCGGACAGATTTCTTCATTTTTACAGAAGAAACTACTTACGGTAATAAGTTCCTGCAGCATTGTCTAACATCTGGAAGGTGTCTTGTGTGATGTGGGATGTATCATAGTGGAAATTCAACCATTGACGCATAGCCCCACGAACCATTTCTGGTACGGTTAGGTTGGGTCACGTATAGGTTACAATAGTTAAAAATTGGTTTCGAAAAAAATATGCGTAGTCCCACACACCATTCTCGCATAGCCCCAAGAACCATTGAGACATAGCGGAAACGTACGTTCTTCTGTTACAAAAACACTTCTTCAAAAAAAAAAAAAAATTGCAATTACTTTCATCAAAAAAACGTGAATGCACCTTCAAGAATGTTCCGTGAAGCAGATGGGTAAGTACGAATGTCAAAAATTCACAAAACGAAAAAGTTATAGGTGTCCGGGGACTATCAGATTTTTACCAAAGTATTATGCTAATACTTATAGAAAAATATCCTGTGTTATTTCTCGTATACAAGTTTGTTCTATGCTCCAATTGAAGAAAGTTTTCCATTAGGTCCAATAGTTAACAGTTGACTAGTATTACTGTTCATTGGACCTGTATATTGAGAAGAAAACACCAGATGCAGCAAACTGGCAGATTGGACAAGTATTGGGTGATTCTGGATATTTTTTACGTGGAGAAATAATGAAGCGATCGAACTTGAAAATCTTAGCCCACTCTAAACATAAATCACAAAACTTAACTCACCCAACATACTCAAAAGCAAACTTACTGTTCAGCAAAGAAGAGAAAACCCCCAGAAAATATGCGAACTAAAATCCACCCCCACTTGTTTCTGATCCGGTGAACATCAGCAGACGAGAATCTGGGGGAAATGCTTCTTTTCCTCTGCTCTCAAATGGCACGCTGTTGCCACGTTGCCTCATAGCTGTTCTCTGACAGATGGAATTCTAGCGGACCTGCCGCAAAACGCAACGTTCAGGGTGGCACGTCAGTGGTTGCAAAGAATGGAAAGCGTTTGTGACGATTCCCGATTTAAATAATTTACAACAATAAAATCTATTGTAATGTTTGTGATTCTTACTATGCGATAGTAAATATTACTATCTAAGAAACAGATTTTATTTTTAATTGAATTATTAATTATATCCTTAGAGACAGTGGCGGCGATTGGGGGGGACAAAGCCAGAGGCGCTAACTTAAGATAAATTTGGGGGGGGGGGGGGGCAAGGTTCGCATAAACAATAATTATGTAAATAAATAACACGTCAAATGTACACTCAGCTTACATTTTAAAAAGAAAGAATGATTTGAAGAGGTTTTCTCGGGCAATCAGCCAGGTGATTTCCGGATAGGCTTTCGAGAGGTCGCTTTGTAGCTTGATTGACCGGAAACATGTAACATCCTTTTCTTGCTTCGTAGTCAAAAAATTTAATAACATTCGAAATCACCTCTCGGCTCTCACTATGTACCATTTTGCCCTTCATTTCAGTACAAACAACATACACAACAGACGCACTCAAACTCAATGCAGGGCTGGCGGAAGAGGGGAGGGGCAAACCGTGCCACTGCCCAGAGCGGCAAATTTTCAGGGCTGCAAAAATTGAAGAGAAGAAAAACATAAGCCTATGAAAACTTGAAAGTTATAATATTATATTATAACTTGGCAGTTAATATATGCCAATCCACAGTTTTGAAGGAACATATCAGTAGTCTCACTTTAAAACCAAGTGCCACAAATTGGGAAAGCAATCAAGTGGGAGAGGTCTATGGTGTGCTCCTTCAAATAATTGGCGACAATAAAACTGTCCAAATGGTTGCACATGAGGCTCAGTGTATTGCAAACGAGTTGTGTGGCTTTACATTCCTTTGCTCACTAGTTATCCACATAATGTAATGATCAAATGTCTTCAAAACATTAATCTACGATGTGTTAGATGATTTCTTGCAAACATATCAGCGCTTTAAAAAAAGCAGTAGTGAAAAATTTCAGTTACTTAGACGCCACTTGGCAGCCTGGCAGGGCCACCCTCCCTCCACTCGTGGAGGTGTCGGGGAGCGGCGACCTGTGAGCCCCGGTTGATGAGAAAGAATTGGCGTCGAATTTAGATATAGATGATCCACAGATAGGCAACACTGTAAAGGGCCATAATCGAAAGAAGGAGTTTCAGTATGATGAAACTTGAAGATCCACAAAAACGGTACAAAGTTGACTTTTATTACCAGGTCCTAGACGATTATTTAAGATCTAAAAGAAAGATTTGGTCATCTTAAACATCATAGTGAATTTTCCAATTTGTTATGATATTAGTAAGCATAAAGACATGCCATTTGATCTTTTGTCTGAAAAGTGTCGAAAACTTGCCGGAATGTTAACACATGAAGGCTACTGAATTAAAAGATGAACTAAAAGTGCTTTCAGCTATAATAAAACAATTACAACAAAGGAGACCTTAATTAATGCTTTGAACTGATAAAGGGTCATGATTTTGCACCTAATGTGAGTGTAGAACTTGGAATGTATTAACTTGGTCGGTAACCGTGGCAAGTGGGGAACAAAGTTTTTTTGGAAATCAAGGGTAAAAAAAATACTATCTTCGGTCAATCATGTCTGAAACACGCTTGTTTCCATTTTATACAAGATAGCATTATATGAAAAATAATATTGCATGCAAAGGTAAAGTTCCCTGAGCGTATGGGGGCTATTCACCAGAATTTTACATTTCTGTGCTTCCTTGGCACGGGCAGGAACTTTACTCGCGGTTATCAATATAATTGCATGGAGTTCAAAGGTGTAAAGGCAGGGTCTTAAGAAAAGCCGACAATCATTGTGTGGCTTGTGATTACGACACAAGGTTGGGAACAAATATTTTTTCTCGGGTATCTATGCATAGTTTTCAGACAGATCCAATATGAAAAAATCAGTGGATCCAGGCAGTATAGCGAAATGATTGGACACAAACACGAGGGAATAGGCTCTTATAGTCGACACTACATCCCCGGAGTAATTCAAATGGAAATATTTTACGTGTTTTGAAAATCATAATCGTCTAACGCACATGTGTTGACTATATTTAAAAATTGAAACAGTTTATAATCATATAATGTAATCGCTGTAAATTGTATTAGTAAAATAAAGTATTTTTTTAAAGTCTTTTTTTGAATGACACTTGCAAAAGTTAATAATAAAATACAATAACTGTGCATTTCAGTATTTTAACTGTTGTGCTGGATATGCAATCGAATAGCATTAATAAATATATAATAATAATACATCTTGAATAAAATTTGTTTATTTCATTAGTTTAGTAAGTCTTAGTTATTTATTGTATAACATTTATAACAGTTGTAATTATTATTATTATTTTTAATATTCTACTCTTATTACTGGCCTTTAACCCCTATAAAAAATTCTGACGACGGCACATGATAAAATTAAAAGGGGATGTGTTTGAATACACAATGTCGAAAATTATTCATTTTACTGTTGTAAAATTGAAGTACTTCAATTTTCATAATTTATGTAAAGTTTATTTCTACCTGCACAAGTCTTCGCACGAAACTGTTGGTAGAAGATAAACATTGTCTTCAAAAATGTTAGTATTTTGTCGATTTATACCTGCATCTCAAAGATTCTGGAATTAACCATTTTTTTCCAGATACTTTCATTTATATCTATCGATTTCAAATTTCAAGCGAACCAGTCGGTATGCGATCTTTTTTTACAATATATGCTCGAAGATAATCTGTATCCCACTTGTTTACATTGGGAATTTAGTCAAACCGAAAGTTCTTTTACCGCCATCGATAATCGAATTGCCTGATCGATTATTATTTTTTGTTTACTCAGGAATAACCCCCACATCACGGAGGCACATTTAGGGGATGTGGGATACGGCGACACACATTCTCGATCTCGGCCATTTTGGAGGTGATGTGAACAGCACCACTCTCCGGCTGCTTTTACCTCCCAAGGTTGTCCCAGGTACCCATTGATTTGAGGCTGGGTGCACCCCAGAGCCGCTTTATGTGAGGACAACGCAGGAAAGAATTCAGACCTTAGATCACCCACGCTGGGGATCCGGGAATATTGCATGTAATTCTTTTAAAAATCCAATCATTTATCACAGACCTAGAACGGTAACCATATGAAGTCAAGCCTTCCTTTCTTTCCCAATACTTTTAAGAAAGGTTTAAGGGAGAGAGAGAGAGAGTGTGTGTGTGTGTGTGTTTTCATAAAATATAATAATAATACAAAATTTGTGTCGCATTTTTTAAAGTTTGAGTGAGGTCGAGCGAGATATTCTTATGTGCTTAATAGTATTAAAATACCGTAACAAGTCTCAATATTTATTTTATAGTTTATGTTTTACTTAGGAATATATCGATTTTCAATTTCCCGTTTCTGCGTAATGACGGGGGGTTCGAAACGGAGCGGCACCTGCAGCCACCGCCCAGGGCGGCAAAATTACTAGCGCCGGCCCTGACTTAATGAACTTTCGTCCATGTAAGTTTGGCAACATTGAGAGGGTGATAGAAATCGAGCAGTCCTTGCTACCACCCTCCAACAAACAAGTTGCCCACAGGACAGCAGCGCCAGAGAGACTTTCTCATCTTTGCTGAGCAGTAAGCCCTTCCAAGATAATTAAACTACATTCTTATTTTAACAAACATTCTTTTCATCCTCACGTAATCACTGTGAAATTAACCAGCACATACATAACAAATATATTTTATTGTAACAGAGTTTAATGATAGACTTCTTTATCGAAGGTAATCGAGCCTGGTTGTGACAGGTTAGGTAGCCAGCCAGTTAAGAGTTCAACACAGCTTCAATTACCAGATATTGTAAGTTCTTTCTAAATATATTTTGCAGATTTTACTTACCCTCGTCCTACGCCTGCAACATATCCTAAGGGAGCGGGAACTCCCATAAAATGTTTTTTGTTTCTGTTAACCAACGCAGCTGGAGGTAACGCCATGTTCATTTTCCTTTCTAACACACAGACTAATATCAATATATTTCTTGTTGATATTCATATGTTACATGAATCTGCAGTAGTAGTAAGTAGTAGCGGGACAGAATATTTTTGGTCGGGACGGGAATATTTTTTAATCCCGATATTCGGGACGGGAAATATTCGCCATTTCCCGACAAAGTCGGTAAATTTCCGAGAACGGAAATAATCGAAATTTCCCGAAGTTCTGAAAATCTTGAATTCTACACGTAATTTTCATTTTGATTGTTTTGCATTTCTGCAATTAAAACTAGCAACTTGCGATAAGTTCCAGAAATTTACAATGCAAAAAACGTCGAAAATTAACGACTTTTTAAAATAGTCATTCGGTATTTCCCGACTGCTTGGGATCCCGAACAGTCGGGAAGTCATTTCCCGAAGTCGGGATCGGGACGGGAAATTTTTTTCCGATCCTGGTCCCGACTTTTCGGGAACCCGCACAACCCTAGTAGATGCTAGTAGTAAGCAATCCACCAAAATTCTTGAAATATTTGTTGACGATAAATTCTGCCTCAATTTCCACGAGCAAAAAGGTAGTATTCAATCATGATATCTAAAACCATGAAGGGGTGCGTTCCGAAAGTCTTAACGAAACGAACGCATTCAACGAAAATAACTGGGCTCGTGAATCTGGTGAAACCAGTTATTTTACAGACTTATGGGACACGCTAGGCGAAAGCGCAGGCGCAGCGTTTTGTTTAGAGAAAGTTTCCGCATGGCGTCAGCGGAAGGAATGTCCTTATGGCAAAAATAAACTCTATTATGGCCACTGTTACTCATTTTAATCACATTCTAAGAACGGTCAAGGCATACTTATCTTGTGCATGTTGCTTCATATCGCTATCTGTTAAAATTATAATACATTTTCCGAACTAGTGCAGTTTGAATCCATCAGCACGCACTTTGTCTGCAAGAAGCAGACGATTTTCACGGAACAAACCAGCATCCTGGCCCGTGCGTTTGGTGAATCTCGTTCTTGCACGAAACGCACGGAATGCGACTTTTGGGACAGCATAATGAAACTCACGAAACGCACGGAAGCACTTATGGAACGGCCAGTTACCATAACTCGTTTAACGCGTTAAACTCGTGCGACTTTCGGAACGGGCCCAAGGCTGATGAAACGACTCCTCAAAAGTAGACTGGAGAACTTGGGAAATTTCAATATATGAGTAAAGGCACAATACTTAGTAACACTGTGAAGTTTTGTAAACTGTGATTCTCATTTGTCGTGGTCGTCAAATTTGGTGGTCGTGTTCGAAGATAAGGAAGAATTTTATAGTCATAAAGAAGTTTGATTAAAGGTATTAACAGACAAGAATATGAATGACAGTAGGAATTTCGCATTACTATAAACATAATCTGCGACAAGATTGATGTGAAAAGTCTTAATATGCCTCCTGAATTAGAGCTAACCTACCACATCGCATTCAACGTGCACTAAGCAGTTGTGCATGTACAGTACATAAAATATTCGAATCTTATAGAGTATACTCTGAGAATTGGATGCAAGATTGTATATTTTGTAGCGTAGTATTCATATTGTTGTGATATTATCGCATTCAACGTACAGTTGTGCATATACAGTACATCATCCAATATTTGAATCTTATAGAGTATACTCTGAGATTTAAATGCAAGATTGTATATTTTGTAGTGTAGTATTTATATTATTGTGATATTGCGTAATGTGCTAGGTATGTGTGATGTTTAAATTTTGGTTTAAGTGAATCCGTGATTTGAAAGATGTACAGTCATAACTAGATATTTCTGCCTCCCTAGGTTACCGGACCACTATGAGGGAAAAGTAGGACGGTAAATTTCTCGTAAGGGACAAACGGATTTCATCAAATTTACAGGAGAAATTACATACCGAATGCAGTTTCTTTATACTTCTAGAAGTTCGGGGAAGTGTTTTCTCGCATCGTTCATTGAATTTTGACGGTAAATCATATATTTTTCGATATAAATGTGTGACCGATGCACGGAAGCTCTTGCATCCATTTACTTCCAGGTGGATGTAGCCTGTGTGTGATGACGTAATCCTGGTCAGTGTTTCCAAACACGTGTTTTTGTAACTGAAGAAGATACGTTTCCGCAAATGGTTTGTGGGGCTATGTGTCAATGGTTCGTGGGGCTATGTGTCAATGGTTCGTGGGGCTATGCGAGAATGGTGTGTGTGGGGCTACGCATATTTTTTTCGAAACCAATTTTTAACTATTGAAACCTATAGGGACCCTACCTAACCTAACCTTACCGGAAATGTTTCGTGGGGCTATGTATGAATGGTTTGTGGGGCTATGCGTCAATGGTTTGTGGGCTACGTAGGTATTTTTGGGTGCAGTGGGGTGGAAACACTGCATGCCGAGTACGGTAGTGAAACTGTGACCGCCATTTTGCGTGTTACCGAAGGCAAAAAGAAACGAGGAAAACTTACTCAATATGTCGCAAATAGAGCTTATTTCTGTGAAATAAGCGAAATGCCACGTTCAGCAATGTTTCTCAATGCAGAATACGTAAGTACGAATATTCAAATTAAATGAACTAGCAAATTTCAGCTGTTTGTCCCATACGAGAAATTTACCAAGTAGGTCATGCTGTCCCAAGATGTAGGACTTTGTCAGGCCCGAACACAAGGGGCTGGGGGACTAGCGGTCATGTTCCCCCCTCCCGTCGAACTAATAAAATAGTTTAATGTGAACCTATAAAAACTTTAAAGAACAAGGGGTAACGGTTCCGATTGTGTTATGCTCTTTCTGAAAATCTTGTAGCAGAAACACTAACTATCGTAGGATTTTGGCAATCATTGTCACACGAAATTTGAACCTTTCTTAAAGTATTTAGCAGTGTTCCGATTTCGGAAAACTACTTGTTAGTGTTGAAAAAAATACTTTAAAAATGCCTTACACAACAATGTTTCCTCCCAATATGCAAGGTATTCTCCATCCATGGAAGCGAAAGGAAGCATCGTGAAGTACTGCTGAGGTAATTTGAACTTTACGGAAGCTAATTAGCACAGTTATCTCCTGAAGGAAGCACAAATTATGTGAAAAATAAGATGTTAAAAGTATCTTGCCAAAAATTCACAGTTTCGCAAACTTCATGCATGACAGACTACAACCGCTAGCTGTTCCTCTCTCCCCGGATGTTCGCAGGAGGTCCGAAGGAGTTTTGTGTGAGAAGCAGGAGCGACATCTAGTAGTAATTAGGGGTGTGCAGGATGGGAAATTTTTTAAATCCCGACATTCGGAACGGGGAAAAATTCGCAATTTCCCCCACCCGTACCGATGGATATATAACAGTCAATTGTTTTTTTTTCAGGGCAAAAAAAAAATTCCGGGCTCAGTCCCTGGGGTAATTGACCTACTCCTACCGCAGCCCCACCTCCGCTACGCTCCGGCTACCACCTTTTTCTATGGATTCCTTTTAAAGGCATGTTAGAACCAGGTCTTCGGGCTTCCTGAATAACAGTTTCGTAGCACTCATCGTTCGCGAAACTGTACATCAGACTAAACACAGTTGTTAAATCACATTTTTGAGCCATGTTCCTTTGGCTCTGGAAAAATATCTGTAGCCCCCACCTGGATGTTTCCTTTGGCATGCAAATTTTCCGAATCGGTCACTATGTGAATCAAATGTTGTGTGCTTTCGATGGTGTAACCCCTGGCCAGTGTTTCCAAACACACCGTTGTTTTCCAAGAACATGACAATTTTGAAGATGACAATTTTAACCGTTTGCTGAACCTAACCTTGCTGTCCATGGTTTGTGGGGCTATTTATGAATGGTTCGTGGGGCTATCCGTGTATGATTTGTGGGGCTACGTGCATGGTTCGTGGGGTTTTCGAACCTGGAAAAAAAATACAAAATCAGTAACACTAAAGTAGGTATTTTTCAATGAAGGTTGCAAAACTGCATAACCACTGATCATGGACAATGCGAGTCAAGATTTCTCTGCCATATTGCATGTAACACAAGCAAAATCAAACAAACAAGAATTACTCGATATGTCGAAAATTGAGATTATTTGCATGAAACTTTTAATCATTTCTTTATTTACAGTCTTTTTTACTATACTGACATATTATTTATTACAATTATGCATAGTATAGACATTACATATGTGTATAATCTTAGTTTACTTAGCTTGTTCTACGAGAAAAGGTGCTTTATTCCATACACTGACATTCTTAATATTCGCAGATTGCAACACTGCTGTTATGGACGTGTTCTCTATTTCTGGCTGGAGAAAATGTAGCGTTCTTCACACACATATTTTCAATATGTTCTTTCGTTATTTGTGCATACAACCATTTTTTTTACTAATATAAATTGGTGAAAGTACTCACTAATAGTAGTGTGTTTTCTGCATGGTAATTTTAGGTAAAACTTCGGTATGGTCCCAACACCTCTCACTCCTTTATTTCGTCATTTTTAACATTCCTACTTACCTATACTGCATTGCGAAAGATTCTTCAAGGTGTTATTTTGCTTTTTTCACGAAAATAATTTCTATTTGTGGCATGAGGAGTAATGATTGTTCGTCCTTTTTTGCACTTCCGTAAGAGACAAAATGGCGAGACAGCTTGACTGGCGTGGTAGATCATCAGTGGGTATACAGTGTTTCCAACCTTGTCAACCGAAAAATCCCCACGAACCATTCACGGCTAACCCCACAAACCATGCACGGCAAGGTTAGGTTCAGTAAGGTTAGGCAAACATAGTTTAAATTGTCATCTTCCTGCAAAAAAAAATGGCATTGTTGGAAACACTGACAGGGAGTTACATCATCAAATGTTCGCAACATTTTGTTCACGTAGTGCATGCAAATGAAAGCAACAGCAATTGTGCGTCTGAGAGATATTTCTGTTGAAAAATACTTAATTTCCCGGTGAAATAGATTCCACGATGAAAGAAAATACCTCCACAAACTTGTAAATGCTACAGAAACTCATTTCCGTAAGTAGTTTCTTGTGTAAAAATCCATTGGGACCATACCGAAGTTTTACCCCAATTTTATATTAACATCGAAATCTGTCTATTAAAACAAAATTCAATGTAAGTCTCAAAAGGGTACAGTGGGTCAATGGCCCCAATTTATGTTCATTTTTTGCTCAAAATATACCCTTACACTCCTCTAAAAACAAATTTACACCATCTGAGATGGAAAAATCTGTATTAACCCTTGGACCAGTACCAAAATTTTTACAGACTCTGAAAAACTTACTTCTCTCGTCGGTCCATTAATGAAAATACTCACTCAATATTTGCATTATGAACTTGAATAGTAAACAGATATTCAGCAATTAACATAACTTGAAATAACATGAGGTAAAAGTTGTCAATCAGGATAATGGATTTCTTCATTTTTACACAAGTAAGTACTTACTGGAATGAGTTTTTCTGGCATTTGGATACTTCATCGAGATATTTTCTGTCATCGTAGAATCTGCTGGAGCGGTAAATCATGTGTTTTTCACGAAAAATATCTCTTAGACGCACAATTGCAGTTGCTGTTCCTTCCTTTGTCTACGTGAACTGGATGATGACGACGTAATCTCCTGTCAGTGTTTCCAACGAAGCGGTTGTTTTGCAAGAAGATGAAAAAACGAAAAATACATTCTTGATATTACTACGACCCAAAATTTTAACTATGTTTGCCTAACCTAATCGAACCTAACCTTACCGTGAATGGTTTGTGGGGCTACCCGGGAATGGTTTTTGTGGCTATGCGTGAATGGTCCGTGGAGCATTTTTCGGTTAAGAAAGTTGGAAACACTGTATACCCACTGATAATACTGAAGCTGTACCCACCATATCGTGTCTTAAGGAACCGAGAAAAGGACAAACAATAATTACTGTTATTGACATTATTTTCGTCAGAAAAGCCAAATGTCACGTTAAAGAATTTTTCGCAATTCACAGTAGTTAAGTACAAATATAAAAAGTGACGAAATAAACGAGTGAGAGGTGTTCGCACTTGAAATGAGTTGCATTCAAGGCTTGGGCTATCTCGCCATATTGTAAAGTCTGAATTCGAAAAATGTGTACAGCTTCATTGTGTTTAAAACACTTGTAGAACATTGGAAAACATATTGTTATTATCATAAATTGACATATTGTTCTTAATATTATTGCGAAAAGAACAAAAAATTAGTTTAAACAAATATCTAACCCTTAATGCTTGAAAAACCAACAATCAACATACTGTCGACGGAGTTGAATAAAAGAGATTACTCATTTCTGCAAGTGGATTACACATATGAATAACCATGGAAATCCTACATTATGAAGAAACTGAATACAAATATTTTTCGAATGCACTTTTAAATCACTGGAATTGTAGTGTCAAGAATTAAACTATCTATGCTTGGACTCAATAAATGAAGTTATAACATATTATAGCATTATTGTTCACATTGTTTTTTCAGTACAGTAACCGTACGGTTGAAGTGCAGAAGAATTATAGCCTTTTTTAAACCTAAAGCGTCATCGCCTTGTAATCGAGGGGTCCCAGGTTCAATACCTGGTGGAGGAACATAGTGATTCGGATCCCACTTTAAACTGTAGGCCCAGTCCCGATTAGCCTTTCTGTGCATAAAGTGGACTTAAAACAACAATTCAGTCAATCATGTACCACAATGTTCCTCCACCGAGTAGAAGACATTTGAGAACATTAGAATTTGACTAATCAGTAGAAATTTCCAGCAGGGTTGGTACACAGAAGCTTAGTGAGGTTGTTTTTTAGTCCAATAACTTTGTTCTGTATACACCCTGATTTACCTTCAAAATATTAAATAAAAATGGGAAACTTCTTGTAGGATACCTATATATCCCCAAAGCAATGCCTCTTAGGTATTACACAGTGACATTAACAGAGTGTGGACCCAATCTATGCTGATTATAGCTTTAGTCTTTTTTGTAGCATGCCACACACTTTATTATTATTATTTTTTTCAATATCTGAATCAAATTTGAGTTTGAGAATGCAGTCCATAGATTTGTAATTTGCATGATTTCTCTTTGTTCAACTGAAACATGCATTTCCTTGATTCAAATTATATGACACTAAAAATATAGGGCATTTATGTTTCTTTACAAATTCCTCTCCATTTCCCCTGCTTAGGGCAAATGTTCATGTCCTAATTTACACTTTTTTTTAATAATAATCATGCCCAAACAACTACTTCCCAAGCTCCTGAGGCATTCATGAGATAACATCTAGACTCATCTATTAATATTTTTTTTTTCTTTTTACAGTGCAAAATGGAGACTGGAGATACATATGTTACATGTCCATATAATGTATCACATCAAATTCTGAAGTCAAGAATCCAAATGCACCTTGTAAAATGCAAAAAGGTATGTTGGTCAAATTAGTATGTAATTCATGAAATGTTGTTTGTACATCATTTGTAAGATAGAAGAAGTACTCACATTTTTTAAATTTTTGTTTTCATATTTCAATTCTTGTTTTGTCTTCATATGATTTACAAGAAACACTCAAAGATATGAAATGAGTGTCAATAAATAGGGTAACAAGAATCATAAGAAATGTCGTAACAATGCTGATTGATTCATTTGTGTGTTTTGAGGTCGTCTGATTTTAGTGTCCAGTGGAGTGTCACACACTGCACTGTCACAGCTATGAACATGGCCGCATGTCTGCTGGTGATTCACAGTAGCCATCCTTTCTGATGACCCTGCCGAGAGTAGAGCACTCACATTCTTCCCCCTACTCTCAGCTCCTCTACACCGACATTACTTTCATCATATGATCTTCACTTGTCTTCAGTACAGTACCATCTTCTCAATTGGATACGTCTCTTGCTGATTTCACTTTCAATATTGCCCAAGTTGAAAACATCTCATCACAAGAAACACCAACTTGATGGGAAGTATACAATAGTAGCAAACAACATTTCCCACATGATAAGATGAATACAATGATGATGACACAAGTTTCATCCTACAGATGACAATATGCAACATGCACAACTGTCTGGCAAGGCATGCTGCAATCTTAAAAAGTATAAACAATATTGGAGTCAAATTACTACTCCAACTGTTTTCATTTATTTATTTAGCTCTTGTTTTACATGGCAAAGATTAAGGCTTATGCGTTGTCTAACACTCAACCATAACATGTGTGGAGTATCTATTTATTAGGGATATCAAGTTTTGGCCGATGCCGATAAAGTACCGATGTCAAATTCACCGGTATCAATGACCGATATTCTACCGATCCGATATAAAATTCCAAATGGTTCACTGATCTCCTTATTAAATGTACGTCACCAGATACATCAAACTTTTGCAATGGAAATGAAGCTATAACAACATATATGTTTATATCATTTCATACTATGGGAATGAGAGACGTGGTAATAGATAATTCAGGTACTCACGTTTTCCGCGAAGCTGTTTTAAGTATTTTTCTATTTAACACAACCTTTTCCATCAACTCAACCAGATCCCAGTAGCAAAATTAAGAGATTTGCCTTTCCCTACCATCCTACCACATCAACCACCTTACCAAAGCCCTCCGCCCCTACAAAATCCAAATAGCACACAAACCAACCTCCAAAATAGCTGACCAACTAAACAAACCTAAACAATACTTCCTCCCCCCCCCCCCCCCTCAACAACCCAGGTGTCTATGATGCTGAATGCGAGTGCAAGGTTCATTACATCGGCAAGCCCATCTGTAAGAGAATTCAGCAGCGCATATTAAATGCAAAAATGGCCCAACCCACCACCGGACTTGCAAAGCATATCAAATTCCACAACCATGAAATGAAGTAAAGTACTAGTAAAATACAAAGCACACACTCTCATAGACACAAAAATCAAAGGAACATATGCCATCATGCACTACAACCATGAACTGAACATATATAGTGGTCAGGCACACCACACCTGGCTTCCTTTACTGCAGCAATTAACAGCGGTGAACAGTAGACGTCACAAATGCAGACATACAGGCGACAACAGCACACCTAGCAGCGATTTAGGAAGAAACAACAGAAGCAACGACACAACAAATTCCAATGAGGATGGTGGCAGTGGCTACTGAAATTATTAGAAAATTACTTAAAATAGCTTCGAGGAAAACGTGAGTACTTGAATTATGTTATATCCATAAAAAATTATATCAAAATAACACAATATTGCATTAAATTTTAAGATATTGGTAGATATATCGGATTGGTAAAATAATCTGTAATTTTACTGATAAAGTGATACACCAACATGCCTATATCGGCCAGTACTGATTACCCAACCAAATACTGCATTACACAAGCAGCTGCTGCCATAACACCGGCAATGGTCCAGAAGGTTTTTCACGCCACTGCAGACAGATGGAAGTTGTCATGATGTAGATGGTGCACATGTTGAAAGTAAGATGGTAGCTTGATTTTATGTTTTTCAGGGGACCAAGCTGAAGAAACTTAAAATGCGAGGAAATGTAGAATCAAGGAAAGTTTTATGGCATTTTGCTATGTTTGAACTGTCAAAATTGAATGTTTAATGCAGGAAAATGTAAAATCGTGGCTCCACTGTAATGTGTAACGAATATATACCATGCAAAACATTCCGAGTAAAATCACAATTTTAACAAAATAGATGCTTAATTTTGAACACCCTGTATTTGCAAAATTGTATGTTTTTGAGAGTTTGTATCAAACATTCAGAATGTTAATTGAAATATTTTTTTCTGTGTTAGAATTACCCTACAGTGCAAAAATCTATTTGCCCATTTGATGCAACCCATCTAGTAGACAAGGAAGATTTGTACAACCATATAAGAACTTGTGATAAGAAGCACATTGTGGAGAGTCATAAATATGCATGTAAGTAATATTATTTTATTTAAATTTTAATTTTTTGTCTAAAATCTGAATTGTGTTGACATTATCTGGTTCCAGTCCTCTCTCTTTTGTGTGTGTGTGTGTGTGTTCAAGATTGCATAGACTGTAGTTTTACGAGTTGAAACGTTATATTTTGTGTACTTGATACAATATAAAGTACAGGCTTCACCAAGCTATGACATCCTACGTTTCCCAAATCCAAGAGAAGACCACAGTTATAAATCTACGGGTGTAGTGCATACTGATAAAGGAGGCCTAGTTCAGAATTCCCAAGCATCTTGCCATTCACACCCCTCCCCTAAAACAGGACTGGTGAACAATCTTCCCTTGAGCATTTTTTGAGTGTGGTGAAAGATTAGGTTCAGTCACTGTTTTTTTTTAACATTCTTGCCTTCTTCATTCATCCCTCATATACATGCCACTGGGCAATGCAGTGACCATACCCAGAGGAGGGCTGGCTGCTGATAGATGAGAAGGGAGAAGAGATGTTGCAACGCGTTAACTGTGGCATACATTGTGGTTTTGGCCAGAAGACGGATGAGGTAAGGATTTTATGACATGGTGAGTTCTTTACATTTTTTCTTATCCCATATGTGGCTATTTTCGCGTTGCTAGAAAATATTAAATAATATTCACCGTTTCTAATCGCTACTATTTGGCTTGTTCCACCCCTGAACGAATTTGCATCCTTTTCTGCTACTTCTGGTAATAGTTATTTCGGCAAATGCCAGGAGGCAGCACCAGTCGTGCATCTTTTCCTTGTTGAAGCGTATGCTTGGTCGAGTCACAACACTCAGTGCCCGCTACACGGTGCTCAGTACGGTGCCCCTTTTGCCACGATCAAGGAAGAATGTCTTCACACAAGACTCGCCCTGCAGTCTTGTATGCACAACGTCGGAAGCAGGAGACTGCATAGTGAAATGAAATAGGAGTTATGTTTACTACATGCAATTGGAAGTTCTGCATGGAGACAAGAATCAGCGAAGTTTTACGTACTCGGTGCCACGAAATTGTAGCCCGGAGAGCACAAATGTGGATATACATGCTGAACTGATCGCTTGCATCACAGGTGCTTTTACCAAGATTAGTGAATGCCAGGATGATCTCTTGTGAACAACCGTGCATGTTTTGTCAAGCATTCAAAAATACATTACTATGAAGGGTGGCATATTTTGGCATAATCACATTTATTCAGACACTGTTCTACATATAATAGTAAAGGGTGATTTTTTTAGAGGCACAGAACTTTAAACTGGCAACACTGTTTTCTATCACATCATAGAAGGCAGTTCCCACTTGTTTCGAGGTTAGTTTGGTTTGGCAAGTCATCATGAATAGACTCACGCCGGAGCAACGGTTGCAAATTGTGCAACTTTATTTTGAAAATCATGGTTCCGTTCGACAAACTCATCGAGCATTACGTGCAATTTACAGTGCTCATAATCGTCCATCAGAGCGATTAATTCGAGGAACTATGGATCGTTTTCGCAATACATTTACTCTACACGATAATATGCATCCCGTAAGACGTCGTACAGTGCGGACAGAGCAAGCAATAGGAGTAGTGCAGCGTAGTGTTGATGATGATCGAAATGCCTTGATTCGTCATCGTGCTCAACAATTAAACTTGTGTCCATCCACATTATGGAATATTTTGCGTCTAGATCTTGGTTTACGTGTGTACAAGATTCAACTGGTACAGGAATTGAAGCCACATGATCATCGTTCACGCCGTACATTTGGTGAAAGGGCTGAAGGACAAATTGCTATTGATCCACAATTTCATTTGAAACTTTTGTTCAGTGATGAAGCACACTTTTGGTTAAATGGTTATGTCAATATACAAAATTGCTGCATTTGAAGTGATGGTAATCCACAAGCCATTGTCGAAACACCATTACATCCAGAAAAGGTGACCGTGTGGTGCGCTCTATGGGCCCGTGGAATAATTGGTCCGTATGTCTTCAAAAATGATTTTGGTCAGAAAGTGACAGTCAACGGTGCGTGGTACAGGGACATGATTACTAACTTTTTCGTGCTTCAATTGCAAGACATGAATGTGGCAGACATGTGGTTTCAGCAGGACGGGGTCACCTGTCATACAGTGCATGCCACAATTCATTTACTGCAAGAAATGTTCGACGACCGAGTAATTTCACGCAATGGCCCTGTTAACTGGCCACCACGTTCGTGCGATTTGACGCCGTTGGATTATTTTCTCTGGGGATATGTCAAGTCGCACGTCTATGCAGATAAACCAGAAACAATTGAGCACTTGGAAGCCAATATTCGACGCATTATTGCCGACATACAGCCTGATGTACTGCGAAGAGTGTGTGAAAATTGGACCTCCAGATTACGTCATGTACGTGCCAGTCGCGGTGGCCACATGCCTGAAATCATATTCAAACATTAATGCCATAACATGATCTGTAAAGTACAACCAATTACATGGATAATGAAATAATTTTTCTGTTTTTTATTTTAACTTAAAGTTCTCTGCCTCTAAAAAAGACACCCTTTATATCTACAAGGCTTGAAAATCTGGATTTTAGTCTGCCACTTTCCTTGTATCTAAAAACTTTAAAACCAATTTTTGAAAAAGACTAGATATACAGGGTAAGTCAAAATGATGGACCCGATTTCAGACATTTATTCTGTGAAATATAATAAACAAATGTTATTGTGAGGCATGTGCTAAGTAAGGTAAACTGTCAAAGTTTTTTTCAAACAAATCACAAGCGTTCTATGTTAGTACCTCGTGTAACATGGCACACATCAAGCCGATAGTCGGTCTCCTGCCAAACCTTGTGTAGCATATTGCGGTCAGTATCAGCAGTGGCTGCTGTGATGCGGGCACGCAGGTCATCCAATGTTGTTGGAAGTGGTGGTACGTAAACATGATCCTTGACAAAACCCCACATGAAGAATCACATGGGTCAAGTCGGGGGAACGAGTTGGCCAATGAAGGAGAGGTCGGTCCTCCGGAGATGCACGGCCTATCCAACGTTGTTCCAATGCCCCATTGAGATGGTCCCGAATGCTGCCATGGTAATGAGCAGGGGCACCATCCAATTGGAGAATGAAATATGTGCTATCCTCTGCAAGCTGTGGAAGGAGCTATAGTTGCAGCATGTCAAGTAAAACAAGTCCTGTCACAGTACGTTCATGGAAGAAAAAGGACCCATAAATCTTTTCATGGGAAATGGCACAAAAGGCATTCACTTTGGGAGAATCGCGTTCGTGTTCCACAAATTCATGGGGGTTAGCAGTTCTCCAAATCCTTACGTTGTATCTATTCACTTTCCCTGAAAGGTGAAAAGTTGCTTCATCACTTTAAATTAACCTCTCAGAGAACCCATCCGTTTCCATTAATGCAAGGAAATCAGCACAGAAGGATGCACGCAAAGCTAATCAGTGTCTTTTAAGGCTTGAACTAGTTGCAAGTGGTATGGTTTCATTTGTAAACGTTTCCGCAGAACCTGCCAGACAATTTTCTGTGGAAGTTGAAGTTCTCTCGTTACCCGGTAGGTGGACTTCTGTGGACACCGCACGAAAAATGTGTGCACCCGTTCCCCAGTCGACTGACGGCCAGTCGATTTTCGTTTACAGATGCAGCCCGAAACTCTGAAATGTTCATACCACTTACGAATGGCCTTCCCCGTAGGTGGTTCTCTCCGATATTTGGTAACGAAATGCCATTGCACACTTGCACACTAATCACAGACTTGTTAAACTTTGAAAGTTAACCTTTCGAAGCTCATGTCTCACAATAACGTATGTTTATTAGATTTTACAGAATAAATTTGTATAATCGGGTCCATCATTTTGATTTACCCTGTACACATGTTATGTATGTGAATCCATTTTACTGTGCATTATTTTCCATTATTCTGAAATTATTTTGCCTTCTACTTTCCTTACTCTTACCTTGTATCTATGGTGACTATGTATGACATATATATGCTAAATGTTATTTTTTGCCGTTCCATACTATGTGAAGGCTATGTTCTGAACAATGAATATATGTGTATATGGATGGATATATGTTCCTTTCCTGCAATACCTCACTTCTTCCTTTCCTCAGGGTTGCTACGCGACTGGAAAACCTGGAAAACAGGGAAAAGTCAGGGAATTTGGTTGGTCAGGGAATAGTCATGGAATTTTGCATATTTTCTGGAATTTACGTGCATTTTGGAGTTGCAGGAGAACCAGTTACAAAATGAATGAACTGTTCATTTCCACTTCCGAATTCGGTTCTTGTGATTCCAGTCCCCCCAAAAGATTCAGTTCAGAAACTTGTTTCTCTCGTTATTATGACTTCTAGAGTCGTTTTCACGTTCAGAAGACACAATGGGCTCTTATGGGCAATGCTTTTCTTATGGGAAATACGAGCGCGCTGTTGTCAAATTTCTGGATTTACAAATTTAGCTTAAGTAAAATCGGTACCTGCAGTTTTGCAGGAAATTTTGTAGAGAATACGATGGTGAACACAAAAAACTGGTAACTTGCTTACATAATTTTAGATAAATTAAAAACGCAAATTTTCTGTGAAAAAACAATTTTTACATTGTTTTCATTCCTAACGTTGAAACATGCCGTAAAATTGAAGCTTTCATTATGAAAAAAATTGACACTGTTTTTTAATTGTCATAGGTGACGGTGGTACTCAGAATTTATCAATACTTTAAAGCATATTTGCATTAAAAAATATTCAAATAAAGTATGTGGAGATTTTTTATATTCGTGCAGTAGAAAATGTCGTCGCTGGCCATTTTTTGTTCTGTAATTCCAAGTAAAAACTTCCAGCGACAAAGTTGTGGAGAAAATAATGAAATTATTTTTTATAACCACTCAAAGGTTCCCAGAAATATTACTTCCATGCATTTGGAGTTTCTTTTTAACCCGAACCGCGCGCGAAGTAAGGAGACGTTGTCTGGCCATCTTGAGCTGACTCACCGCAGCATTCCAGCTATCACCACAAAGTTTTCCAGTTGTTATTTTATTTCCATTCAGTAAAAATATGAACTTCATGCAGTTTGTTATAATAGAATTGAAATTACTTAAATTTAATAATTGACAATTATTTCCAATGCTGCTGTTGTGAGCAACGTTAGTGCTGTCGCAAATACATGTTGTTTTCGTTTACATTACTGTCGACATTAATGCTGAAATGAAGATCACCTTTCAGTTTCCAACGTACACATAAATTCATAGACACCATATTAACCTTTGAAAGGCTTTCCAACACGTGACAAAATATGGGGCTTCAAGATAGAAATATGACATGCCTTGCTTGAGTCATTCGCGTCTTATCAGTTCACGTGGGCCATAACTCATTTGTTTGTTTGGGTTGCCACTTGAATCTAACCCATGTGCCAGGGTCCCCTTACTTGAGTGAGAGATCTGCTTTGGTCTGTTTAGACTTTTTCCCTCTCCCGAAAAAGTGTTTTCAGTTGTGTGAGCTCTCAGTGATTTTTACTTTTTTAAGTGATTTCTGAAGTGTCATATTCGTGCATTACACTCGCGTGTGTAGTGATCGCAATGGATCATAGTAAAAAGGGTAACTGTAACGTTCACAGTATAATATTAATGTTAATAATTACATATAATTATCATTATATATACAAAATATGTAACACCTTCATTGTGAAGGAAGGTCATCATTTCCCGGCGACATGAGCTAGCGCTGTATTGGCAACACTGTGTGGTTTCTCCATAAGCGCCGTTGTCTCTTCTGAACGTGAAAACGACTATTTCAATTCTATATTTATTTACTCTTGGATCCGTTCATTTTGCGACTCGTTTTTGTGAACCTGTTCAAGACCGGAATTTGGAGAGGCGTGAGATTTTTCCTTAGAGAACAAGCTACTCAAGACAAAACCTACGCACCAGCCATCCTCAGAATTTCTTGTGGAAAAAATGTTCCTTTAGCTTTGTGTGTGGTGAGGAAATTTTCTTTCTTCAAGAACACACCTCTTCGGACAGTTCATTGGTTTTGGATCTGCAATACAGCTTGAAGAGCAGAATTTCATGTAACTGGCTGTGGTAGATGCCACACTGGACGGGTGTGGATGCCGAGTAAAAACAAAGGGACTCGCTACTTCGTTCCCCCCCGTGAACCCGTTCTGTGAATTTGAGTCTGTTTGCGACCTGTTCAGAAGCAACCTGATCAACTAGTTCATTTGCTCGTTGTCGTAGTTTTTACATTGCAGAGATGTGTTACACCCGAGAAATTAGTGATTTTATGCAGTATCAGTGACGTCATTATTTGAATATGCACGTGTTTTGTGCATGTAGAACGAATTATTTTTTAAAAACTGGTGCGAAATAGAGGAATTAAAAGTAAGCTGGTCACACATCGTGGTTAGGTTAGGAATGTTGGTTTCATGTCGGTAGTAATTTTACGTATTGTTTGCGTGTAGAATGAAATTATGCTGAAAAGTGGTGAAAATGAACCCAAGTTCCTTTTGTTTTATTACGATTTCATCATGCTACAAATGCAACTTTTACATGGTTTGATTTCGATTTATGTCTGTTAACACATACTGCAGAGTTTTAGCGATTACTTAAGATTTTGTGAATATATGCTTTTGTGGTTATGTTAGGAATGTCAGGTTTGGTTGTCTTAGAATTAAAATAAAGACCCTGAATGCACTCTACTAAGGTTCCGATTTATTTCTACATTCATTCCCACTAGTTTACGATACTTACTGTCGCTTGTCAACCGGAGCAAGCCTTGTCCGTGGGAAGCATGTATGATTGAGTAAGGTCATTTTGAAGTTTTTTTTTCAACAGAAATAACTTTTTTCGAATCCAAATAGTGCTCATTATTTTAAGGAAGGTTCAAAGGTGTCACAATGATTGCCAAAATTCTATGATAATTAGTCTTCCTGCTAGGAAAATTTGAAAAAAAAATCATAAAACATTTGGAACTGTTACCTTTTAAAAGACAGATTTCGATGTTTTCCGTAATATAAAATTCGTTCCAGCATGTGGAAAACTCAAATAATGGAGATATTTGATTCCAAAGTGTGGCCCGCATATATATATATATATTTTTCTGAATTTCTGAATTTCCGCAATATGTACTATTTTCAATAAATTAAAAAATATAATCATTAAACTTAATGCATATTTTCTAAAGGTACATAACCGAATTTTCTACAGGTTACATTGTAAAGCTTTGATATATGCCACATTTTTTTATTGATTTTTTTACACCACCTTAATTGTAATGACTTAGTGAAAATGGGGAAGCACAATAGTTATTTATTTTTTAATTGAATAACATTATATTATTCACTTGGTAAATTTTCAGCTAATAACTGTGTGTATTCATATTCATAATAATTAACATGCCTGCATATTTAATTGAAAAACATGAGGTTCAAAAGCAAAAATCATGACGACAAACATGTCTGGAAAAATTTTATTTCTGGTCTGGAAAACCTGGAAAAGTCTGGGAATTTCATAATCAAAAAATCGTAGCTACCCTGTTTCCTGCAGTACTTGACTTTTTATCTTTTGTGTATAAATGCGTTTGTGTGTGTGTGTGTGTGTTTATGTGTACTCTACACTGTTATATGTTTATTATTTGAATACTCCCTCTGTCCCATAATTATAGTCCGGTCTGCCAAAATGGTGACTTTTTATTTATGTTCTTTTGGATGTTTGATTGGCCAATTTGTACTGATCCTTGAGTAATAATGTTGTATGATTCATTCCAGTGTTTCATTTTCTTCTTCTGTATACACCAATGTCACAGTTTGCATATCAGACAATTATTATGGGACAACAAACAAAAGTGTACCGGACAATAATTATGGGACAGAGGGAGTATAATATATGTAAGCTTTCCTGTAATTGGAGATTCTCTCTGGTGGAGGCAAATGAATAAATGACAAGTTGTGATAAGTACCGCTGTAGTACTTAAATAAATGAGTCAACAGTTTTTTCAGGTTGTCTTGTCTTTTCTGTCATTTCTACCCTATGATGATGTATGCATGATTCAAATACATTATCTTAGTAACCGTTATAAATTGAACCCATGTTCATAGAACCATTTTGTGAATTGTCAAGACTTTCACCTATAAGAATAATGCAGATTCCTCCAAAAATACACTTTGCAGAATTTTCTGGTATTGTGCAGAGCATCGTTACTGAAATTTCCCCTAAAATCATGAGAAATTTGCCTCTTTGTGTTCAAATGCGCAAGCAATTCTCTCCAGGTTGAGGAAAACATCTTCTGTGTTCCAAACTGCACATACGGCCCGACCCTGTGGCCGAGTGGTTAGCACATCGCGCGTCGCGCTGCGACGCCAAGGGTCCCGGGTTCGAATCCCGGTCGGGCTTGGTTGTTTGTGAATGTCCATTCATCAATTTCATCATTTCATCACTCATCCCCATCTTCGCAAATTAGCCAAGAGGCACAAAACGCGAAGTAAAATAAACTAAATCAAATCAAATCAAATCAAAACCAAACTGCACATACAATTCTTCGTTTTCAATTGAAAAACAACAAATCTTAAATTTACATAATGGAGAACAAGATGTTGAGAGAAGTGTACATGCTATACCCAGTAAGAGCACATGTGCTTGAGATTGTTTTGGATTCAAGGCAAGAACATAATGGACTAGCAACATTGAGAATTCTGGTAAGGGAAATGTTGCTACAAAGTCCTTGAATCCACAGTGTTACCTGTTGTCTTAAAATTATCCATTGTCTTATAATCCCTTACACCTCTTATTTCCCTTCGCAATTTTAAAATAGGGGGTAAGAAGGGGATTAACTTACCTGCACAGTGGAAATTATTCAACTTTATGAATTTAGATGGTTAATAAGGTCAATTTAAAAACTTCATTTCACTCCCAAATTTTATTAACAATTCTTTTGAATAACTATAAATACCACAATCCTTTAATATCAAAACCCATCACAAATTTATATGATAACAATAATTCAACCTCATTTTTCCAGTCAACAAGAAGAACCCTACATGTATCATTCTCCCAATACTTTCATTTCTATAATTACAATTCGCATTCTTTTAGGAGGAATAACATGTAACGAAAAGTCTGTCCAAGAAAACCAGTCAAGCTGTAAATCAGTCTGTAGAAAATATGGCTTTAACGAATGTATAGCAACCCACCATAAAACCAATCTGACCAACATGACCCAGGGTAATCTACCCTTACTAAACAAATTAATTTCAACAATTTAAACAAGTGAAATATTTATTAAGGAACTATAAGTAAATGGAAGGTAAATCACTATAGTAAAACCACAAGCAAAAAAATCTGCGCAGACCCGCAGCTTCTGTGCGCCATACTCCCGCGAGAAGGGGAGGAGGAGAGTAGACCATGCTTCCTTATGGCCCGAGCTGAACTGAAAAAGGGAAAGCTGCGCGGGGACTTTTCGTCCAAGGTTTTTTTTTGTGGTCGCTCTATACCAGGGCATGCAGGCTGAAAAAAAAGTACACTGAGTTACAATATACTCAGCCTGTGGTGGGTGTGTTTGTCCGGTCTCAAAGTTCTGCCATGCCAAACTCTTCACTCACACAGCTCCAAGGTCTAGGCAATGGCAGAACTTGTTTTAGTCACATGATCATACAAGTTTACTTGACGTCATTACATGAGCCATACTACACTATATCCTTATAGTCTCCTCAGCATCCTGAGTTTATTTATTTGCTTGGAAGCAAGCATCTACCAACTGTATCTTCAAACCCATCCCCATCATAGAAAAAAACAAATATCCAGAGACCCTCAGAACTAGTGTTGGGCGATATATCGTCCAGACAATATATCGTGATATTTAAAAAATATCGTCCAGGCGATATCAACTAGACGATATCATCACGATATTTTGGTGATATATGTCGTGTCAGTGTTATATCATCACGATATTTTAGCGATATATCATCATGATAATTGGTGGACGATATTTGGTGATATATATATATATATATATATATATATATATATATATATATATATATATATATATATATAAGGCCACGGTGGCTCAGTCGGTAATGCGTCTGACTACCATGCTAAAGGTCCCGGGTTTGATCCCCGGCTGGTTCAAATCCGGGAACTTTTCTAATGTTGGAAGCGGCCCCGGCACCCACCCAGTGTCAAATAACATGGGTACCTGGGGGAAACCCAGGGGGGTAAAGGCGGTCAGGGGCGTGATGCTGATCACATCACCCCCACTCACGACCGGATCAAGAAAGTGTGGGGCATTACCCCCACACCCCCTATACGCCTTCATGGCATGGTGCTGTGCACAGGGGAGCACTTTACCCTTACCTTTATATATATATATAGTGTCATTTTAATGGCGCCCACGGACCACGGAAACGTGTAAAGAACATCAAAACAAACAACTTTTCTCAGTAACATTTTTCTCGTTGGTGCATCGTTTTGGCTCTACAGTCATTCAAAAAAGCCCGTTTTGCTGCCTGAATGCTGGCAACCACACACAACATTTGATTGTGATTCGTTCCAGGATTGCCAGGAACACACATATTCTGTGAAAAATGACATAGCTACAATCAGCCACATTATGTACCGTAAAATTAAACGAGAAAACACGTTCTGTAACCTACCAGGAAGTAAATAAACGATACTAAAAATTGTAGAATGAAAATCGAATTCAAGTAAAATTGGTCATATCGAATTTTGCCTCAGCTTACATGTTAGATATTTGCAAATGTAGTTACCAAGTTGGCACCTACAATTTAGTCTTATACACTTCGTCCTTCTGATACTAGTTGTCTGTGACACACTGAACAGATGACAAAATAGAAATGATAGAACTCAAAATTCCAAAGGTAACTAATACATAGGTAAATATAATATATATTCAGGGCATTATGAGGGAAGTGACAAAAATGGTTGACAATACAGGGATATAAGTAGTAGTAATACAAGCTGTCCTGCGCAGACCCACAGCTCCTGTGCACCATACTCCCGCGAGAAGGGGAGGAGGAGAGTGGACCATGCTTCCTTATGGCCCGAGCTGAACGGAAAATGGGAAAGCTGCGCGGGGACGTTTTGTCGCTCTATACCAGGGCATGCATCCTGAAAAAAAAAAAGTACACTGAGTTACAATATACTCAGCCTGTGGTGGGTGTGTTTGTCCGGTCTCCCAAGTTCTGCCATGCCAAACTTTTCGCTCACACAGCTCCAAGGTCTAGGCAATGGCAGAACTTGTTTTAGTCACATGATCATTTGGTTTGGTTTGAGTTGGTGTTTTAAGTCCACTTTATGCACAGTAAGGCTAATCGGGACTGGACCTACGGTTTAAAGTGGGATCCGAACCACTGTGCCATGTGCCTCCACCGGGTATCGAACCCGGGACCCCTTGACTACAAGGCGACGACGCTACCACTGCGCCATCGGGGAGGCCCAGTCACATGATCATACAAGTTTACTTGACGTCATTACATGAGCCATACTACACTATATCCTTATAGTCTCCTCAGCATCCTGAGTTTATTTATTTGCTTGGAAGCAAGCATCTACCAACTGTATCTTCAAACCCATCCCCATCATAGAAAAAAACAAATATCCAGAGACCCTCAGAACTAGTGTTGGGTGATATATCGTCCAGACAATATATCACGATATTTTGGTGATATAAATCGTGTCAGTGTTATATCATCATGATATTTTAGCGATATATCATCATGATAATTGGTGGACGATATTTGGTGATATATATATATATATATATATATATAAGGCCACGGTGGCTCAGTCGGTAACGCGTCTGACTACCATGCTAAAGGTCCCGGGTTTGATCCCCGGCCGGTTCAAATGCGGGAACTTTTCTAATGTTGGAAGCGGCCCCGGTGCCCACCCAGTGTCGAATAACATGGGTACCTGGGGGAAACCCTGGTGGGTAAAGGCAGTCAGGGGCGTGATGCTGATCACATCACCCCCACTCACGACCGGATCAAGAAAGTGTGGGGCATTACCCCCACACCCCCTATACGCCTTCATGGCATGGTGCTGTGCACAGGGGAGCACTTTACCCTTACCTTTATATATATATATAGTGTCATTTTAATGGCGCCCTCGGACCACGGAAACGTGTAGAGAACATCAAAACAAACAACTTTTCTCAGTAACATTTTTCTCGTTGGTGCATCGTTTTGGCTCTACAGTCATTCAAAAAAGCCCGTTTTGCCGCCTGAATGCTGGCAACCACACACAACATTTGATTGTGATGCGTTCCAGGATTGCCAGGAACACACATATTCTGTGAAAAATGACATAGCTACAATCAGCCACATTATGTACCGTAAAATTAAACGAGAAAACACGTTCTGTAACCTACCAGGAAGTAAATAAACGATACTAAAAATGGTAGAATGAAAATCGAATTCAAGTAAAATTGGTCATATCGAATTTTGCCTCAGCTTACATGTTAGATATTTGCAAATGTAGTTACCAAGTTGGCACCTACAATTTAGTCTTATACACTTCGTCCTTCTGATACTAGTTGTCTGTGACACACTGAACAGATGACAAAATAGAAATGATAGAACTCAAAATTCCAAAGGTAACTAATACATAGGTAAATATAATATATATTCAGGGCATTATGAGGGAAGTGACAAAAATGGTTGACAATACAGGGATATAAGTAGTAGTAATACAAGCTGTCCAACGACTGTGTTTATCTATGCACCGAATACACATGTAATAGTAGGGCGTGTCATTTAAGGACGGAAAATTTTCTTTTGCGAATTTGCTCAATGAGGGGTTCTTTAAATATGTTATTGGACATGAGGAATCCAAATCTGCAATTATTTTTATGATTGGTTGATGATTAGCTTGGTAAATTGAGGTTTGTTTGAAATGCACTAAAAAAAAAGCCAAAAACTCGCATTTTGAAGCGAAGTTGAAGTTTATAATCATTTTGTACAAGCGAAAATATAAAGAAATTTTGTTTCCAGCTGTAACAACATATCATTACTTTATCTTATAACGTTCTATTATAGTAAAAAAAAATAATAGCATTAATTAGAATTAATAACAAGTTTCATCAAGTCCTGTTTTTATTCATTTCTTGACAAAAGCCGACGACCTGCTTCTTGGCCTCTGATGTAGCCCTTCCTTTTTTCCTGTGTATACACCTTTCCTGCAGCCTCCGTGACTTGTTTCACACATCTTTAAATCACCTGACCATGACAAGGCCACTGAGGAACTTGCATAGGCTTGTCAATAAATTCCTTTATTTCTGTCAAGGTCATTTTGCATGTTAATGGAGGTTCATAAACTCCATCAAACCAGTCTATCAACTCCAATAAGTTTGAAGCAGAGGTGTTTATAGAAGGTGTCTTCCTTGGACGTACTGAAAGATGTCCAAATGTATCATCATTGCCACCTCTCAAATCGATGATCTTTTGAATTCCAGCTCTCCTTTCTTCCTTATTATTTGAGCACAGCAGTGTCTGAATTAACATTGAATGGCTCACTGGTCCAATTTCTAGAAGTGCCAGATTATTGGGAAGTTTACCTGCTCTTATGGCCAGTGTAATTCTATATCCATACGCGTGTTCGGTTGGCAGATCCTTCACAATATACTGTCACCGAGTTCAATAAGAGGTACTCCAATTGAAATTTTTGGAAATTTAGGATTAATATCAAGCTCTGTAGCTGCATCTAACATTTTACCAATGTCACCTGTCCACTTGTTTGACAAAGTCTTGCCATCAAGGGCTGTGATTAAATGGCGAAGAGGTAACTCTTTGGTGTGAAGAGCACAAACTAGCCAGTTAAGTTTGCGGCCTAGTTTGACTTCTACCCAGTGCATGGTGCCACCTTCCCAGCCGGTATTAATATTTGTTGAATCACCTCCAATTGCTTGTATTGTTTTATCAATACCTTTCTCTGTCATGAAATTAAGTAAATTGTCAGCAATTATTTCAGCTGGATTTTAATTCTTTGAGCTTTTCTCTGGTGTAAAGTGGCTCACTACAAACTGAATAATGTTGTTCTTTCATAGTACTGGGAAACTGCTGCTCTGAATTTTCAGCCTTCAGCATAACTTTAGTTGAATCTTCACGACCATCGAAAAAAAATATGCAATCAATTTAACCCTTCTTACAAATTTCTTCAAATTCATTGTCTAATGATGACATCAATTTCTCCTGTGCTTTCTTTACTTTATTGTGGTCAGTAACAAGTTTCGTGTTTTCTTCAGTGATCAAGCCGATATCAATAAATGCAGCGGTGGTAATTGCAGCTGTGGCACGAAGACCAACACCGTATCTGATGCTCTGCATAGCAACATTAGGTATATCTAATGTATTGTAATGTTTCTCTTCATTAGAAGTTGAAGTAGCTGCTAAATCATAATTTGATTCACTTCCATCTTCTGTATCAGATTCTTTTTCTCATTTCCAACCCCAGAAGAACTTTCTTCATGTGATGGAAGTGAAGAAGTCTGCAAGCATTCCTTTTTATATTCAGCAAGTCTTGTTCTCTCAACTTCTCCTCGCTTTTGCTTCTTTATCAGTCTGTTATGTTCTGGAGAATCTGGCAAACTAATTTGGTGTGGTCCAATAGAACCAATCTTGTTTCTTTGGCCTTTAATGAAAGCAAGTTCTTTCACTGGGATCTTCTTGTCTTTAGAGCATGTACAATTAATGCGAGCTTCTTTTGTGCAATCTGTAGCACAGCCAAATTCAGAGCACATAATGATTTCACGTTTGCAATTGAGAATGTCAAAGTGCTTGTCAAGTTTTGAAGCAAAGGCTTCTTTAATATCTAACTTGCCCCTTCCAAGAGATATGTTTTTTGCTTGCTCCCAACTTTCTTGAATCTTTGCTAATACTGTAACTCTTGAATTCACAACAGGGAAAACAAAAGAACAGTTTGCTCGTTCCCATTTTTCAAGTACTTTAGGATATATGTCTTTTGCAACACTCGCAGCTGGATAGTTTCTCATATCCTCACTACTTTGTTCTCTCAGCAACAGTCTATATCTTAACACATCTCGCAAAGTTGGTAATTCAGAAGGCAACATATCTTTTCCACTTCCAATAAGGTTGCTCATATATGTGAATGTTCCCTGTCTTGTTCTCTTCTTTGTAGTCATAGTGAAGCAGTTATCACTGGTTGTAGAAAGCAAAAAAGATATCACATACCGTATCTGCCTCGCCACAGCCACACTGTCATTGACACAGTGGACACCAATTGCAACTCTCAAAATGGAAATTCTTCAGTCTCAGTTGAAAAAAAGAAAGGAGTATAATATTAATAGTGCACATGACTACAATACATATATAAGAGAACTACAATAACTTTTAATCAATTTTAGGCACTTATCAACATCTGTTTTCATGAAAATTTGGGAATAACCCATACGTTTAAATGACAGAAATATTTAAAAAATGTTAAAAAGTAGGAACTTTTCACATAGATATTTACCAAGCAAGACCTAAATATTTACAAGTAACCAAAATATATTTCAAATTACCTAATCATACCACAAATTTTTAACACCCCTCAAATCAGGATTTTTAAAGATGAAAAATTCAACACGCCCTAATGTAATAGTTTGCAACTGTGAACAGGACTGTATATTCGCTACTGATTCATTATTAGATTGTTACTGTGGTTGTACGTGTTTCAGCCGAAATGTAACAACGTGAACCTCGGATACTTCCCTTATCAGCACAAAAGTACCACATGGCATCTGGAGACAAACCTGTAGATATCAACCTTGCAACGAGATTTGCAAATATTTGCCATGTAGCTGGACGTAAACAGCCACGTGTAACCTGTAAGTCCAATGAAATTTATTGTTGTTGATATTTGATATGTAGGCTGAAACAAAATCCGATTTTGACACTTCATTTTGAATACGTTTTTTTTACCATTCTCATATCGTTGGTTCACTTCTCCCTCCGCGGAGATGACTGCTGATCTTCTGGCTGGTAGGCTATGATGTTCGGTCTTCTGGACGCAATTTCTCGCTTTGTTTTACAGCTAATAATGTGGTTGGTAGTTTGTCATTTTTCACAAAATTTGTGTGTTCCTTGCAACCCTGCCATGTGCTGTTTCGCCGCAGAAAATGACGTCACAGATACGATCAAATGTTGTGTTGGGTTGCCAGCATCCAGGTGGCAAAACGGTCTTTTTTGAACGGCTGTAGCGTCGAATCGACACACCAACGAGAAAAATGTTACTGAAAAAAGTTGTTTGTTTTGATTTCCTCCATACGAATCTGGTTTCCGTGGGCGCAATTAAAATGACACCCTGTGTGTGTGTGTGTGTGTGTATTTATAATATATATATATATTGGCAATATGTAGCCGATATCATGATACGGGAAAAAATATCTTATTATTTGTGACGATATATCGCGATATCATCCATACCTACTCAGAAGGCTGGTTCCGTGCAAAGAAATTGAATTAATAATCACCCTAGGCATTAAGTGTGTACTGTCTGAATGTTTGCAGCTCTTTGCACTAGATATTTACTTTTACAGTGAACACTTTAACTCCCTTTTGTCATGGAGATTTGGGAATTGCCCCATTTCACTTTGATGTGACTACCTCGGACGAGAGATGGGATGATGCAGAGGCTGATGAGGATGAAGAGGAGGAAAATAATTTCACAGAACCACCAGGGTAAGTAATACTCGGATTGCATTAATTTTGAAAATTGTTGTTAAATGTATTCTGCGTTTGTAAAGACAAGTCGAAACTAGAAGTTGACCAGCAGAGCCAAAGTTTTATCAGTGGAGAATTGTAGTGGTGATTTAATTGCCTGTTTCCATTTTTTTAGTGAACAGTAGTCAGAGATATGAAATATTGAAATGAATTACCATAAACTCTAGAATTGTTTTATCTTTTTTTTTTTGTCATTTAAAATAGAGAAGAAATACAGTACAATAGAGTAAAAGGTTATATTGTTTTAATTTTTTTTTTTTGAGCCGATACCAATACCCTGAGCGATTCCAACAGGTACACTTTCATCAAACGTTCAATATAAATGTTCAAGCAGAACCTCATCAAGACACCCGTAGCATTGCTGATGCAGTAATAGAATGCCGGTACTTGTATAATTCCAGTTTAACAAAAAGGCTAATTTCTGAGTAATAAAAACTCATCACGTCACATTCGATTAATAACATTAAATAACTCCCAAATTATTCTTGTGTAGCATTAAAGCACTTTAAAATGTCTTGTGACCTTTTTCTAGACCCAGAGGATGCAAAAAAAGAAGAAGAAGCAGAATTTGTTTGAAATGTTGGAAGCCTTTTTAAAGTGTTGCAGTTACCCCAAAAATAATCTGTGGATTATTACAAGTGTCCCTGCTTCAATTTCATGTAAACAACAACGAAAATGATATAAAAATATATACAAATTCACTTCAGATATACAGGGTGTTTCTGTGATCATGTTACAGACTTGCAGGAATGATGGAAGGGAACAAACGCAACAAAATGAGATAGGGAACCCTGGTCCGGAAATGCCCCAGTCAAAAGTTACAAGCCCAAACCTTTGAAGGGCAGGCAACCATAAGAGATGTCTGGGGAAGTGGAAAACAAACACAGAAGAATCACTGTACTGGCTTTAAGGAGTGGTAACTGCAGCCGTCATTACAGTAGTTGTTCAAAGTGATGCAACCCTGCCTCGATACAGGCACGACAGTATCGCAATAAGCTCTGTCTCATCCGCTCTAATATCCTAGTCATTCAGACCAGATCACAGGCTACATTACTCACAGGTGTCTCGTAGACAACACTATTGACACGACCCCACAAAAAAATATCAAGTGGGGTCAGATCAAGTAAACGGGCAGGCCAAGCAACAGGTCCGCCTCTCCCTATCCACTGCTGAGTAAAGGTCTGCGTCAGAATATCACAAGCACCAGCTATGAAGTGGGTTGGGCCCCCCATCATGCTGAAACCACATGTGTTGATGAACGAGATGTGGGACATGTGGTCGACCACACAGCGCTGCAGTAACCATTCACTAAACACGACGCGGAGTGCGAAATCAGCTGGACTCAAGGCATGGACACACTGTGGATGGTATGGGTGCAGCTGCTGCTCCCTCGGAACTGTCCAAACGGTACTATGGGCCACACCAATTTCACATGCCACAGCCCGTGTACTAATGGATGGTTTTCATACCACCCGATCCAGCACTGCTTCTTCAAGGTCAGGTGTTCTTGCTTGTGGAATTGAGGTCACACTTGCCCTGTTTCCCATAATCGTTGGAAAAGTCTGGGAAACATGGTGTGCGCTGGATGTCTGTGCTGTGGATACGTGGTTCGATACAAGCTTTATGCTTCCCTAAAGTTCCCATTTACTCGTCCATACACAAACACCATACCAGCCAGTTCCTCTAGCGTATACTCCATTGCATTGATTGCAGCCGCAACACTCGTGCTTCTAGACTACACACATCGAGTTTGATGTTATGTTTTCTCCAGGTGATGGATTCTTTGCCCTTTCTTTTATGGTTCCCTTCCTCGTGGAGCGTGGTTGCCTGCCCTTTGAAGGTTTTGGCTTGTAACTTTTGACTGGGACATTTCCGAACCAGGGTTCCCTATCTCATTTTGTTGCGTTTGTTCTCTTCCATCATTCCTGCAAGTCTGTAACACAGTCACAGAAACACCCTGTATAATAATGCTCATTTTGACCGGCTCTTTTTATGCCCAGCTGTCCATTATTCTCTGTCATTTGCAATGAAAGTAAGTTAGTGCTGTGTCATTATAGTGGGGGGTAATATGTAAAGTAAGTTAGTGCTGTGTCATTATAGTGGGGGGTAATATGTAAATAACATGAATTTTGCTCTGAACATGTGAAGCTTATTATGATTATAAGAAAATATATATAATAATCCGGCATAGCGCATACAACATAAACATAAGTAATGAGTAACCCTTATGTAACTTATGGCCATAAGTAAATGTTTGTCGGGATCCCTTACCTTTTGTCGTCACTTATGCGGTGCACTTCCTCACACACACTGTTCCTACTTTAGATTGAGGAGGTGGTTGTGGTCTGTTGTTGGAGGGGATAAAGGGGCCACTGGTCCCGGATTTCTTTTACTTCCCCTAGGCTGGCTGATGTTCCGGCGACATGGTGTGATTTGTTTTAATTATTGTTCAGTAAACACACGGAAGTAGTTCAATTTAAACAAGATCAAAACACAGTTTTGATCGCTGCATGGTGCTGTCATCTGTTCACCAATCACACTTCGCCTACTTTGGTGGCTGATGGTCCGGTGACATGGTGTGATTTGTCTTAGGTATTGTTCAGTAAACACACAGAAGTACGTAGTTCAATTTACACAAGATCAAAACATGGTTTCTCTCTCTCCGCACTGTACTGTCATCTGTTCACCAATCGCACTTCACCTACTTTGGTGGCTGATGTTCCCGCCCTGCATACCTGTACACACATACACAGAGTTTTTTCACAGCTTGTCACATACACCCTCACTCCTGTCACCTCTATCTTGTTGTGTCCTGTCCTTCCCCAAAGATGCCAAAACTTCCCCCATGTCCTTGCAATGTTGCCGGTTTTTTGTAGGTTGTCAACAAAATTGCACTTCACCTACTTTGGTGGCTGATGTTCCGGCTTCATTGTGTGATTTGTTGTGACTTGTCCAGTGGCTCTAACACACACACACATACACTAATACCTACAAAAAAGAAGAAGAAACAACAAAAATAATACCATAGCCAGTGACACTTGCCCCGAGGCACGGTGCTTCCTCTCGCCATGCCAAGCAAGGGACTGAGTGCAACCGAGAGAAAAAGGAAATCCTACAAACTTCTAAACTGATAAAATAAAACAAATAGGCAAAATATATAATAATAAAAAAATAATAAATTTAGAGTGGCACTACAGTATCGGCCAGCAGTCACACAGAAGGGTAGAAATGCACAACCTTCCCTCCCCACGGTGACATTTATCCCTTTCGAAAAAACTCCGGAATCAGCCCAGCATGATAATAATGCTGGCTTTGAAAACATCCACGAGTTTGCAAGCAAGAATTGACAATATATGGTTTATTTTATTTCCACATGGTATGGACCACCAGGTAGTTATATGCCTTCAATGTCACATTTGGGCACAGCACTTTAGTCCTTCCATTGGTCTTGTCATATGCTTTCCATGAGGGTACAGCATTTCTCGGAAATGTACATGGAACTTCCTGTGGTGGGCCCCTAAGTCACAAGGAAGGGTGAAATAACCTTGGAAAAGGACAAATCCTGACAAATGAGTTGTTTCTCTTGGCTGCTCTTCTAACCACTCGAGATCATTTGTACCAGCTGGTATTGGCAAAGAATATTCAACTGATACTCATACCACTGGTATCGGCTCAGCCCTACTCTTTGTCCTCAGCAGTTTTTATGTACATATGAATTTATATCTTTTTTTTAAAAAAAATGTATTATCACAGTTAGTTAGTTAGCATATGCAGATGATGTAGACTTACTGGGGGATGATGTGAATACAATTAAGAATAATGCTAAAATATTTTTCAAAACTTCTAAAGAGATAGGTTTGGAAGTTAACAAAGAGGAAACTAAATATATGCTTACAGGCCGAAACCAAGTGTTAGGTAATAATCAAAATCTAATTATTGATAACAACTTGTTTGAACCAGTTTCCAAATTCAAATACTTAGGAGTAATATTAACAAATGAAAATTATATTAAAGAGGAAATAAAAAGTAGGCTTAATTCAGGAAATGCATGTTACTTCTCTCTTCATAAACTTTTGTCTTCTCGTTTAATATCTAAGAAACTAAAAGTTAAAATATACAAAACAGTAATTTTGCCTGTAGTATTATATGGATGCGAAACTTGGTCCCTTACATTGAAAGAGGAACATAAATTGAGAGTATTTGAAAATAAGATCCTTAGGAAAATATTTGGACCCAAAAGGGATGAGGAGACAGGTGAGTGGAGAAGGTTACATAATTTAGAACTACATAATTTGTATTCATGTCCAGATATTATTAGAATGATTAAATCAAGAAGATTTAGGTGGGCAGGCCATGTGGCACGAATGGGAGAGGAAAGACGAGTTTACAGGATTCTTGTTGGGAAACCTGATGGTAAGAGACCTGTAGGAAGACCAAGATGAAGATGGAGGGACAACGTTGAGATGGACCTAAAGGAAATCGGTAGGGATGGAAAAGAGTATATAGATCTTGATCAAGATAGGGACAGATGGAAGGCCTGTGTTGCTGCAGCCATGAACCTTCGGGTTTAAGAAGGCTAGGGAGTTAGTTAGTTAGTTAGTTTGTATTATCACAGTAATTTATTCACACCCCAAAATTTTCTCCACACCCCTCCTAAATTTTTTCACGAAAAAAAACATTTTGGCTCTAAAAATCAAGATAACTATTTAAAATTAAATTAAAGAAATTAATCGAGAAATAAACTACCCAATTGAGCAACTTGGAAACATGAAATGCAGCAACATTTCCTGACTTTGTATTTGAAAACCCTGCTCTTGGTACCAGAAATATCCTCTCCAACCTCAAGAAATGTAGCTCTGTTTGTGTATCTGATGTTGTTTCAATGAATAAAATGATTGGACCATTTCTTCATAATATAAGTCTCTCATGTCAGTGGGCACCAGAAGCAAACAACAGTCAATTAAAACTTTGATATTTGCAGTATATTATTCAGCAAATACGATGGATGTACATGATATAGGGTGTTTGTAATTAATGTACAAAGTTGTATCGATAATTTTTGGACACCCTTGTATAAGGGCTCTCTTTTATGTGAACTTAAGTATGTGTTGCCCCACATAATTTTTATGTGCTTACACTTCGTTAGGTAAATGATAATATGGGAGTACAATGATCAAAGGTTTTCCCCTTGTATGAATTTTAATTTGAACAGACATACTTGTAGTTTATATTGTAGGCCTCCCTGATGGAGTAGTGGTAACGTCGTTGCCTTGTAATCAAGGGGTGCCAGGTTCAATACCCAGTGGAGGCACATAGTGGTTCGGATCCCACTTTAAACTGTAGGTTCAGTCCCAATTAGCCTATCTGTCCATAAACTGGACTTAAAACAACATATCGAATTTATATCGTGCTTGACAGTTGCACTAGTAAAATTCACACCTTACTACTTGCAATGGAAACTTTCAACATTATGTTAATCCTATGTTGATGGTAACTTTCATAATTTCTGATGCAAAGGGAACGGGGGGGGGGGGGTGTTGGTAAAAGCATACAAGTAGCCTGTAATTCATTCAGTGCAGTAATAATACAGAAACAATTTCTTTTTAGACCAGATCCCAGCCCTAAGACCAGAGAGTTACTTTTATCAGATGATGATGATGACTATACACCCCTAAGAGCACCTAAAGAAATGTCTAAAGCTCTTAAAATGTGGAATCCTGGCATGGGGAGAGGTAAGTGCCATAAATGAAATGTGCTTCTTTTATTGATATTTTTTTTTCAAACCAATTTTGTCACATATTATACTCCTCTCAGCTCCAACTGGCAGCTTTGAAACAATGATTCGGTGATCAGTTAAATTCTCTTCGACTGACCAAAAGTTCCTGGTGGGACGAAACAAATGAGCATCGCATACAACGGATGTTGCCAAATGTACTGTAAAACAGAGAGAGAGAGTTAATCGGTGCCTTTTCTGGATAAAAGTTGTACAATAGTAAACAAAACATCAAAACACTGTACAAACGACCCAATAAGAACAACTGACAAAAACAGACATGTGATTGGCAATGTTAAAATGCGAGAGTGATGTAACCCCTACAGAAAGAACCTTCATAGGCTTGGCCATGGCATTTTCACTTGTAAAAGAATTCTGTATACCTATGTCAACGTATATTATTTCATGTACAATCAATTATAAGCTTTGAAAATTAGTTTTTTTTTTATGTAACTAGAATTGAAACTGTTGAGAGGAATGGAATGGTTGTAAGAGATAGAGACCTATATTTTTTAAAAATACCTCTTTATTTCTTAACTACTTTAAAACAAATTTGAGCTGAAAACAGGCACCTTTAATTCATAAACAAAACTTCACCCCCAAAGTCCCAATGGTGGTCTGCTAAATTATGTTCATTGCAAAATAACATTGGATAAGGTAAGATCCTCAGTCGGAAAATGGTTGCTTCTATCACAGTTGAGTTGTTCAGCTCCAATATAACTGACTCTTTTTTGTTTTTGTTAAATTTATCCTATCCTATAGCTGTAACATTAATCAAATTACAAATAAATGTGCTCTCAAGAAATATTACATCAAACAAACAGTGTGTTTAAATGCCTGTAATAATTGTGAACTACAAGAAGACCTGCAATTCAATAAATACCTCGGAGGCATGCATGTTTGTAAAGAATTAAAAAGTTGTTTCAATAAAATGACAACATTGTTAAATACGTTAATGAACACTGTTGCCGTCGACTAGATATTGCCTAGGACATTTTTTCTGCAGCTGCAGCGAAGAGGGAGGCCGTTACGCTACCCTAAAGAGGCAACAAGGGAGAAGAGGGTGTCAATGCAAGGAAAAAGCGGGGAAGGATTTTGGTGCATAGTGTTCAATGGGGTTATTCATATGCCTGTTAAGGGACCCTGTTGCCGTTCAGACCTAATGGATCAGCAAGTGTTGTCACATCAGATTGGCAGAAAAGAGCTAAACCCCACCTAGGAATACCATTTCTGTGAAGCAACTATAGGTAGACTGCAGAGCCAAGGCTGGATTCAACTACAACTGAGACCAGTTAGGTAATAGACGAAAATATAGTTCCTTGGTGTGATTCATGATTTGGACAAACCTTGGTACAACATACTAAGTTGGCAACAGTAGTACGAACAGCTGGCTTTCCTTCCACAAAGGAGCAGAGTTCTGTTATCTGCTCAGCGCTCACCACATAAATGTCAAACTGACCCGAAAACAGGGACGGGGCCAGAAATTTTCGACTGGGTGGGCAGAAGCGCCATATTGATAGATTAGGGTGGGCAGTATAAATGTAAGACCATATATAGTAGTATATGTGTGTATGTAAGTCGTATGTATCACCCTCTCTCTTACATCTTTTCCTTTTTCTTATCCTGTTTTCCTCTTTATTCTTTTCTAATCTACCATCCCATCTTGTTCCATTTCCTTTCGCTTTGTCTCTGATGTACACAATTATTTCAAGGAAGTGTTTAGCATGTGCAGCCATACATTCTAACCACATTATTTCAAGCATGTTAATACAGTGAAATAAATGTGAATTAGGTTTAAGCTTGTGTTGCAAATACAAGGCACATACTTGATTTTATGTATTCGGCGACAGTGATAGATTGATTTGATTGGTTGATTTATTTGCTTTATTTTACTTCGCTTTTTGTGGCACTTTTGGCTAATTTGCGAAGATGGGGATGAGTGATGAAATGAAGAAATTGATGAATGAACGCTCACTCACAAACATCCATACTCAGGCCGGGATTCGAACCCAGGACCCCTGGCATCGTAGCGCGATGTGCTAACCACTCCGCCACGGGAGCCGGAGCGACAGTGATAGAAAGTGCGATGGTAGACAATCGTGAAGTTTCTCGTAATTGCAGACATGTTCCTGAGCATAGTATTTTCATTGTATGAGTTTTTGACTAAATGAGTTTTCTTACTCCTTTGGGGATCACTTTTCTTAGCTTACAAGGTTTGCACAACTGACAAATGTATCTGAATGTTTGTAGTAGCGGCGATCGGGTGCCAACATTTGAGGGGCAAGGACAATATACTTTTTATTGATAGAAAAGGCTTAGCATAAAGAGGCCATAGTGCGGGGGCAAAAAGTGGCAAAATGTGGCGGGGGTACTGCATTCCCCACTTCCCGCTCCTCCTAATTGCCGCCACTGCATGTTTGGATTAAAATGAACGTCTTATTAGGAGTGATTTAAAACACACATGGAAATCCAATTCTTTGTTTATCGTCCATGAAGTATTCCTAGGCTAATGAAAGGCTATTTTGACAAAATATCACTCATATGTAATAAACAAGTGAGATTGAAAAATCTGTTCAGAATTGAAGAGATTATTAGCTAAGTTGCTATTCGTTTTCTGAACTCTCATGTATCTAATGCGGGAGAAGCAACACAACACACATATGGTTACATGAACTTTTTTGAGGTAACAAAATGATTTAGGACACAAGGAATTCATCGAAGTTGATCACCGTAACAGCAATAATTCATCTATTTTTTTAGATGACTTGGGTTGTATGGCGTGACCATTTCGAATACACTAGAATGTCAACCTGTGCATCATACCCTGGAAACTTAATTCTTTCAGGACAACGAGTCCCTGGAGCCTGGAACCACTGTCAAAGTAATAATTTATGAGGGTTTGTATTTTGAGTGTCAGAATGTATTTGTTTTCGCCCCTTCTTTACTTTCATCTAATCACAATTGAAATGACTTAAAATAAAACAAATCAACCACGACTTACTCTTCCAAAAATGGGAGTTTCATTAGCTTGTACCTCTTAGAAAGTTGAGTTGGTAGTTTCAATTGCACAGCGTTTCATTAGTGGATCAAGGCAGCTAATTCCGTGAACAATGACGTCAATTTCCGAAAGTCTCAATTTGTCTCAGGCAATCACCCTCTTAAAATGGACGCATCTTCTGTGGTGATAAAATGACACGTTTGGTGAGAGTTCTTTCTGCATATTTTTTTTCCAATGGCATAACGCTGTCGCATTATAATGAAGACGTCATGTGTTGAACTCCCCCTCTTCTGGGGGAAGCACAATGCACACTGGTTCGGACTACACGTTAAACTGTAGGTTTAGTCCTGATTAGCCCATAGTAGAGACCTGTAATTTTATATGTAACATTGTTCATTCTTTAGACTAATATCCACAAAGTTTCAAGAATTTACAACAATTTCTCTTTTTATTACACGTTGATGATCAGTAAGAAGTGTAGCCACATGTAAAACAATGGAAAAATCTGAGGTCCGAGCAGTGATAAAATATTTACTCAAGAAAAATCTAACACGGAAAGACATCCATGCAGATATGGTGGGAACTCTTGGAGACTCTAGCCTTTCATATGATCCAGTGAAGAGATGGTGCCGTGAATTTAAATGTGGTCGGCAGACCTGTGAAGATGAGCATGGTGGTGGCTCATCTGCAACGGTGACCACGCCAGAAATGATTACAAAAGTGCATGACATGATTTTGGCAAGACCGGCGAGTGACTGTCCGCCATATAGCAGACACATGTGGCATCTCAACTGGCAGTGTGCATTCAATTATTCATCATCATTTGTTAATGAAAAAAATCTCTGCACATTGGGTCCCGAGAATGCTGACGGTCAACCAAAAGAGGACACGTCGTGCGACAAGTCAGAACCTGTTGCGGACAATAAAGGCTGACAAACCAAAGTTTCTGAAGAGATTTGTTACAATGGATGAAACGTGGGTTCACCACTTCGATCCCGAAAGTAAACGCCAAAGCATGCAATGGAAACACCCCCAAAGAAATTCAAGGTTCAACCATCAAAGGGCAGAGTGATGGCATCTGTGTTCTGGGATGCAGAAGGAATCCTTTTGATAGATTATCTCCAACAGGGAAAGACAATCACAGGTGTTTATTTTGCAACCCTAATTGAAGAATTACGTACTGCCATCAAGGAGAAACGCAGCGGAATTTTGGCCCGTGGTGTGTTGTTCCATTGTGACAATGCTCCCGCCCACACCTTCCAAGTTGCAGTGGCTACATTTCATGCAGCAGGGTTCGAAATTGTCCCTCATGCCCCTTATTCTTCAGATCTGGCCCCCAGTGACTTCCACCTGTTCCCGAACATGAAGAAACACCTTCGTGGAAAACATTTTGCCAGTGATTCCGAGGTTATGGATGTTGTGAATGCTTTACAGTACCAACCACAAGAATTTTTTTCTGCTGGGATTGAAGCACTGGAAGGCTGATTGGAAAAGTGTGTTATGTTGCAGGGGACTATGTTGAAAAGTGACAGTGATTCGGTTTTCCTACGAGGGTTCCTTCTATGTCAGGGGCGGAGCATGCTGAACCACCCTCGTATGTGGAGGCCCGGAGCTTACAGCACCAAGCCCTCACTCCAATTCCCTCTACACAGTTTCAGTTATAACTTCTTGCCAAGTTACATTTTGTGGTTTATTATTATATTTTTTACCACATCCGAAGTACCTAATTTTTTTCATTATGTGGTACTTTTTTAATCATGGAAGTATTCATTTGATCACAGTTTTTGTTTCAATAGCTCTAGTAATTACTTTCACTTTCTAATGAGAAAATTGATTTTATATAAGATGATATGTGAACATTTCTAGCATAGATAATATTCACATGTTATGAACACCAGAATACACTTATTTATTGAATCATTCATATATATCCAAGTATATGTACTTATTGAATTTGTTTGGGTGGGCAATCGGGTGGGCACAGGAATTTTTGGGTGGGTGCTTGCCCACCCGTGCCCACCCCTGTCGCCGTCCCTGCCCGAGAAAAGTGTGTTTTTTTTTCTTCCCTTTCGCACCTCATTGCAAAGAAACAGACACATTTGAAGAAGTGACAAGGGTCTACCACTATTCATTGGATTTTCATGGTAACTGTCTCATGAGTGGTAGTTCTTTCTAGGAGTGTTTGTGGCTAAATCACTGTGCTGATTGCAAAACAAGGACGAAATGAACAAATATCCAGCTCGAAGACATGTTTTCTTTACGGGGGGGGGGGGGGGGGGTGGATGATAACATCTAGCAGGCATAATTGTCGTACTGATAGCCGGTAACACATTTGCACATTTGAAAGTCACGCCACGCCACTGAAATACCCACATTCATGAAATAAAATATAGACATTTACAGTTTTCTTACTGTGTGTTTTACCCCCCCCCCCCAAAAAAATGGTAGCTCCTATTGGAAACCCCTATATTTAAATTATTTACTAGAATAATAGTCACATGGAACAAGTTTTATCATGAGACCTCTCATTTTTGGAAACCTAAACCATGTGGGCTATTTTTTCTACTTTATTGGCTTTAGTAAGATCGTAATCCTCCTTCAGTGTTTTTCAGGTTGGGTTGGTGTTGAAGTCAAAGACTTTCTTTCTTTGGTTCTTTCACCACTCCTCTCTTTCTCATCTTGGTCTTCCCTTTGGCCTCTTTTCCATTCCTTGTGCAGTGTTTGCATGTTTGGCAAGGTAATTTACTAATTAAGTTTTTTATGTAAGTTATGCGTAATGTACTAGTAATTTACTTTGCATAGAAAACCTGTTTTATTATATGTAAAAAAAACTAATTTTCTGTCATTAATTAATAATATAAAAACTACTTTAATTATATTACATTTTAAACTTTAATTTTCTTACATATTTCAGCCCAAAATCATTATTTTTCTGAAGATTGTTTATAGAGCCACCTCACGCCCACTTCCTCACTAACAGATTTTCAAAAGTAGAACTGTTCTGTGCCATATTTTGAAAAATTGAGAAACTTGTCTGTCTACTGTGTGTACCATGCAAGAGACCTGGGTTCGATCCCCAGCAGGGGAGAACCGGGATTTTTTTCCGCCTGTTCAAATGGCTCCGGCACCCACCCAGCATCATATAAAGTGGTTGCCTGGAGGAAAATCTGGGGGGTAAAGGTGGCCAGGAGCATGGTGCTGATCACATCACGCCCACCTTCGGTTGTTATCAAGAATCTGGGGCCCTATACGCCTTCATGGTGTGGTGCAAAGCACAGGGGAGCACTTTACTTTTTTACTCTTCTTTGACATATTTTTAAAAATTGAGAACCTGTTGACATATACATCTTGCATTAGTTCTTGTTTTTATAACATAAAATAACTATTAACAACAATTTATTTGGATTGGATTTCAAATTTTAGTAACGGTTTCAAATTCATTTTTCATATGTATAGTATATATAACTGTAAAAAAAACAGTGATTGGAAACTGGAAAAGTGCGAAAATTTGTTGTTCATGTGACAATTAGCAATGAACGTCTACTAGTATAATAATTTAATGAACAGAACATTTAACTACTTATTTTGCGTTTGTTGAATTCCAATATAAAAGCACATACAAATTTTGAAGGACAGTTTTTTAAGCCTTTTTTCGTGCCACTGCCAACTGCCATACACAAGAAAAACCATCGAAAAAAAAATTGTTTGATTCTAGTTTTTTTTACACACTTTACATTTTACATACGAACTTTATGCATTTTTTACATGTCATGTAGAAAGTCTTTTTTTTACATGTAATTGCACAACCCTGAGTGTATGCCCTAAACTGCAGTTTTTCTGCCCACATCCTCTTTGTGTGTCCAAACCAACTCAACCATAAAAAAGTAAAGTGCTTCCCTGTGCTTTTACACCATGCCATGAAGGAATATAGGGGGTGTGGAGTTAGGACCCCACACTTTCTTGATCAGGGGCAAAGGTGGGGGTGATGTGATCACCACTCCTCTGGCCACTTTGCCTACCAGAGCTTCCTCCAGGTGCCCACTTTATACGATGCTGGATGGGTGTCACAGCCTCTTGAACAGGTGGAAAAATAATTGTGGTTCTCTCCTGCCGGGGATCGAACCCGGGTCTCTCTCATGGCAATCAGACACCCTACCATGCCTGATCTATTCAGTCCTGCAACTCACTACCCCCACACCCTATGAAATGTACTCATACTTTATTCTGATATTTCATCTTACTGTATTATATTGTAATAATATATTTTCTGTTCTTTAGGTTCACCTGTCATGTCTTCACCCAATGTAAGGCGCACTACTTCTGCTGTTTGTAAAGACAAGTCGAATCAAGCAGCCATTTGCAATGGAAGTGCTGGCCAGCAGAGCCAAAGTGATAGTACTAGTTTATCAGAGGATAGGTGTAGTGATAAAAGAAACAACACGGAAATGAACAATAATTTATTAGAAAAAATAAAGTTAGTATCCATTGGCCGAGGCCGACCCCTGGAGAGATTAAAACTGCATTCCATGCCAGAAAAATTAGCAGAAATAATGCAAAATAATTCTTCAGAAGACTGTAATAAAAAGGAAAGCGCTGTTTCTACTTCCAAATCTGCAGAGCCAGCTTTGTTAAAGACTTTACAAGATGGTCAAAGAAAAACAGGTGAAACAAAATGTAACGAAGAGCCATCAAAGAAACTTGTGCGAAATGTTACTTCATCGGATAATGCTAAACAATCAAACAACAATGCAAAAGTAACAAATTCTAAGCAAAGTAAGTTTTAGTGTAGGTTATACTTTAATTTGATATAAAAGTTTTCAAAAGTGGCATTTTGAAATGAAATACAGGGTGTTCCAAAAGTCTCCGTACAAAGAACTAGCATTCTTTGCACGTGAGATGCCAAAATGCTATTTACTCATAACAGATACATCAACCTTTTAAAAATTTAATGGTGGAAATGCATTGACGGTTCTGGTTCTCCAAAGCTGCCATTATGTGATATTTCTCTTTTGAAGCGACGATCCTTTGGGACACCCTGTGGTTAAAAGAAATCAAGATGTGCAAGGCAAGGTCAAGATGATTGTATTGAATATATAAAGTAAGTGAAAGAGAGGGTGGACCACCGGATGGTTGTTGAAGAGGAAGAAAACTTAGCATTATACTTATGGAAGTATTATTTTACTTGTTCTCTTTGGAATATCAAACTTCCGATGGTGTAGAAAACATACAAATGAAAAAAAAAAAACATTCTGAGTATTTCATTGCGGTTGGAAAAGTCAAAATATCAATTTGATTGGATGTAACTTAAAGTTGAAGTTGCCTCTCCATAAGAAATATATGGGATCCTGTAAATATTTATTTGTCATATTTTTCACAGTTAGTAATCAACTTAACAAACTGGTTCCACTTCCAACATGGTTACGAATTCATGCTCTCTTTTGCCTCTGTCATTATTTTAAATAGCGGTACAAGTTATTGAAATAAATGCCCACCTGCTGGTGCAAAACTGTCCCTCGTAGCCTTAACCCATCTGCATACCTAGTTGTCGAATCGACAGCCTGTCTTAACGTCCGCTTGCCGTACCTAGTCGTCGAATCGACAGGTTCCCGATTTTCATCATGTAGTTTCTCTTTCTGTCAATAGATGGCAGAGGTTGTATGATCTTTCAAATCTATGACGTGTATGTTTGTGCTGCTAAGTTTTTCATACCATTTCTAGCGTGTTTTGTTCAGTAATTTCTCATGTAAACAAACCTTCATTTGTTACGTCTTGCAAACATGTTGCGTAAGAATGTTGTAGAAGATTCTGCGATTGAAAAGTTGCTTTTCGATAGCGATGAAGAGGAAAATGTGGATTTTGGAAGTGGAGATGAATACGGGGATTCATTTTGTGTTAGTGAAGTTGAAGAATCTAGTGAAAGTGAGGAAGAGGTGGCTGTGGCAGGAAAAATATAAAAGGTTGAGGAATGGAAATGAACAGATGTGTGTGATCAAAATTATTAGGTGAGTTTCTATTTATGTTAAATGGAAACTGCATATGTGCATACTTATTACTGTACTCCACTTCAATATATAAAATTTTCACATAAATTGCTTGGATAGTTTTCACAATATTTGACATCTTGTCTTGCTGTGCAACCATCACGGGAGATAGCAAATTTAAATGGTATTTCGTGGCAAAAAAATTGGCATTTAAATGGTATGCGGTGGTGCGAAACTGTCCCTCGTAGCCTTAAGCCATAAAATAAATTTAAAGTGATTCCTTGGATGCAACTACAATTTATTCAAAATTAAGTAACATTTCAATTCTCTTACAGGTCATAAAAAACAGGATGACACATGCCAAAACTTATGTACAAAAAATTTGTTGTCAAGTCTAGAGAAAATCATTGTTCCTGGAAGAGGCAGGGGGCAGTTGGTAAGTGATAAGAATGGGAGTGTAACACTTACATTCAGTGAAACCTTGATTTTATGTTGTTTTTTTTTCAGGAGACCAAGCTCAAAAAACTTAAAATTTGATAGAACGTAATCAAGGAAAATTTTATAATATTTTGCTATGTTGGGACCATCAAGATTGAATGCATTATATGGGAAAATGCAAGATCAGGGTTTCACTGTAATCATATTTAAGATGTATACAATTTGAAACTTCTTAATTGACCATCCCTCCCAAAAGTTTGGAAGTCCAGAATTTGGTGATGTGGCAATATTGCACCTTTGCACATGTGTATTGAGTTTAGACTTTCAGAGGATAAAAACTGTGGTGAAATGTTTATGTTCTCATGCATTCCATGACATTATCGTGAATTCTGAAATTATTTTGTGGTGAAGAAAACAATAATTTTGATTTGTATTAAACCTGTAAAAAAAAGAAGTTGAAGGAATTCAATAGAAAGTGGGTGATTCGCCCTTAATTAATTAATGTCTATAATTAACTAACTTCAATGGATTTTGCCTTGGAAATAAAAAAAACTGTCAATATCAGAAATTTGATGCAGATTTAAATTATTTTTTTGGGAGAGAGTAGTCTTTTAAGAGGCGGTTCTTTTTTTCGTATTTTTGTTGATCTGGTGCATTATAAAAGAAGCTGGCAAAATATTCTTCTAATTGACAACCCTCTCCTTCTTATACATAGATGTCAAATTTTTGATGGCGGCAAAATACATCAAGATGGCAGAGAACCATCTGATGTCCATCTTAAGTTAACTTTAATGGATATACATATTTAAAAAAATGGGAAATCTCTCCATATCCATTTAGTAGGTAATCTGATGAAGTTGCAGCCAACCTCCATGGCATGATGCCAAGAATCCCAGCCTGGACATTGGTGTTCTTTGTGAGTGTCCCTTCATCAATTTCATCATATCATCACTCATCCTTATCTTTGCGAAGAGAAAAATGCCAGCTTGTTGAGGACTTGAACCCAGGTCTGTGGAATGGCATACCCCTGCTCAACTAATTAGGTTACTGAATCATTCCTGATTTTCCTCTTCTCCTTATTAACGTGTGTGAAATTCTGTCTTATTATCAATACTGCAATAGGATCTCTCTCTCTCTCTCTAGCTTTCGAAATACTGATAAAATTGACAGTGCCTACTATCCCCTATTGTCTAGCTTAAAGTTGACACACACAGGAGGTGTACTTAATGGCATGTGGGACAGTCTCCACGTGGCTCTTTCATGCACTTTTGGCTGTCAACTGGGGCGCCTGCCCCCATGCCCCACTGTGATGCCATCACTGGTTCTGGCTCACATTTACCAACTTTTGCCATGATTATACATTTTGCACGTGATGAGATGATATTATATTGGCTGTGTCACCCAATCCCCTCTTATATCCCCAGCTATTTTTTTTTCATAGTGCCGTGTTGACATGAAATTGGCATAACATTGTTATCAGGGAATCCTTTATTTTCGATTTCATATGACCATGAGATGGGTGATGCAGCCGGATCTACAGTAGACTGTGAAAACTAAGAATAAATTGTCATCAATTTAGAGTTAATGGTAATAGCAGCACCCCACCCCTTTCACAACTAACATTCCTCCAGCAAGCACTTCATAAATTTAGCTCCTTGAAAGTCAGTTTTAACTCCATTTAAGATCAAATTTAGCTCTTTTTGGCAACACTGCCAGGATGGCCGTAGGAGGCAAAGAGAAATGCATTGGGCTTATGAGAGTATCATTTGATTTGTTCTCTTGGGAATATCAAACTTCCGATGGAATAGAAAAATATATCAACGGGAAGAGGGCAGTTTGAAGCCAAGCGGAAAAGTCAAAACTTCCACTTGATTAGTCGTAACTTGATGTTGAAGTTGATTTCCCATAAGGAATACATGGGATTCCGAAAATTCTTATTAATCATATTTTTCAAATATCACGTCCAGCTTAACAATTAACATAAAAAAACACTTCCACTTGCAACATGGATAGAAAGTAATACTTTTGATATACCCAGTTTTTTTAGTAGCAATGCCCATTCGGGTGATATTGAAATAAGTGCACAATTGGTGCGTAACTGTACCTCCTCCCCTTAATAGAAATTTAAGCTCAATAACTCAGTTTGTGTAGCAATGGCATGGTATGCTAGACACCCCGATTGATATCCTGGTCAAGGCTTGATTTTTGCTCAAATTTCCATGTAGTACACCTCCAGTGTGTGTCAAGCTACAAGGTAACAAAACTGTAGTATATGAATTTAACCTTTGTATTCATAAAAATGACAACAGTATGTCTGAATTTTTCATTGCATTGAACATTTATACCTATAGTTATGTCACACTGATAAAATCATATGTAATTTTACTGGTAAATCAAAGTACCAATTTATTTGTCTATACTGATAAAAATACTTAATAATGTATTTTTATTATTGTTAATAATAATACATTACATTTTTTCATTTTCTCTTGGTAGGTTTCTGCCCTTTTGAATAGACCAGGAAGTCTTTCGTCTTTTGACAAAAATGCATCTGATAGGTGAAGAATAGTCATCCATTTACTTCAAATCTCATTTGCAAGTAAGTACATGTAAGTGTATGTGTATCTGTAGAAAATATTGCAATATTTTTATATTCATGCAGAAATAATTACAGTGGAACCCTAATTTTGGATTCCTGGATTGAACATTTTCCTGCATTTTAAGTTCTTTCACCATGCTTTTGAACACACAAAATTGAGGTTCAACTATAACTATTTTCCTGTAGTTTACGGTTATTACAAGCATAAGAAAACAGTTTTTCGTTGTGACGTTTCAGGAAAACATACGCTTCCTTCATCAGACATTTATTTTCATTTTGACTAAAAATACAGTTATAACAATGGTTAGCAATTTTTTAAACAAAAAGAATCCGTTATATAATGGATGTTGTCAATGTTACATTGTTGTAATATAGCAACTTAACTGTGAAAAGAAGCAGTCTGTTTTATTTTTATTTCAGAAAAATAGCATAAGAAACACAACGAATAACTGTTTTTTATGCTTGTAATAACCGTCAACTATAACTACTCACTGTTTTTTCATCTTAGCACTAATGACCAATATGCTAACATGACATACACGTATATTTATTTTAAAAATTATCCAGTGTAAAGCACTATTTATTGCAGAGCCACAGTGGTCCAGTTGGTAGAGTGTCTGACTTTGACGTGTGAGACCTGGGTTAGATTCCCGGGGTGGCTGATCTAAGGCATGAATTTTTCTGGCCTTGTTCCTACATAAAGCAGCTCTGGGGCTCACCCATCCTCAAACCAATGGTTACCTGGCAAGCCCTACCCCCACATCCCCAAAATGTGCCTTAATGGCACAATGTTATATACGTACACGGGGAACACTTTACCTTTACTTAAATCAACTATGACCATTAAACTTATTTTAAGGACTTATCAGTAGTTATTTTTTTTTAAGATCATATTTTTAATGGTTGTCATGGGATTTGCAAGGATCTTTCTCAAAATATTATTTGACCAAGCTTTCTTTTGGTTCTTAAATATGCAATGTAGGCTTTTTGCAATACAGTGGAACACCGATTTCACGTGCTGGGATTTTTTCGTGCATTTTAAGTTTGTTCCCCTGAAAAACATAAGATCGAGATTCCACTGTAATACACTCACCTCACTTAGTACTTGTTTCTTTATACAGCATGTTTGCAGAAGATACAATTAAACCTACAAGTGTATCAATATATGCTGTATAAAACACACCTTATTACTAACTTCATTGACCGTACCTATAATTAGCTTTTACCATTTCTTCTGAGTACTAATACAGGGTGGAGCATTTTCGACTACCTATTTTATAATGAAGACAGATGATTTGCTGATTACATTTACTTTTATTTTTCATTTCTAGAACAAACTATGCACCTTTGAATTACAGAGAATGTATACATGAACAATGTACACACAATTATTTCTTGAAAATAACACATTTCAAATTACATCCCTGGCAGGCAACATATTGTGCAAGACGGTCTTGAAAGCTACGCATGACCCGTGTTCTCTGGTGTTCTGACTGATCTTTTTCTCCCATGCGATTTATTTTGAACACTTCCAACTTCACGTCATTGTTTCCACCATTCATTGATTGTTTTCCTGTTAGGAACTCGTCCACGGCATTGTTGATCACCATTCTCCCTGCGGAATGCACGATGCACCGCTACAATTGACTTTGTCAACACTTACTACTCCACACAAAACATACGTTGCTGTAGAGGCCAACGCTCCATTGCTACTGAAATCCAATGTCCCAGTGTACACGAGCCAGGAAGAAACCGCCCTCCCAATGCATTTGTTTTGCAGTGTTGCCAACCTCAAACTGCCTAGTCGAAAATGCTCCACCCTGTATATCTATCACAAAAATGTTCTTCATGTTTGGGAATATATGTGACTGGAGTCACTTTCCATAAGTTACCCACACTGAGAAATATTGATTTAAGTCACTTGCAGGAGCGAGAGAGTTACATTTCCAATCAGCTCTTCACTACTAATTATAACTAAAAGCTATTTTTTAAACATGATACAAGACTATATTCTCTGTATGAAACATTAATTACCTGTGAACAGTTTAATCAGCCTGTAAGTGCAAGTGGAGAGTAAGATATTTGATCTAGGAATTAATTTGTGTGGTTGTTACGCACACATTGAACACAAAATACATAAATACCTTAAGAAAAATATTGTCCGTCGCGAGCCACCACTTTCGCACATCTGTCAGGCAAGTTACGGATTCCGTGGCGAAAGAAGTCCTCATCCTTTGAAGTGATCCAGTCAGAGACCCATTTTTCGATATCTTCTGAAGAAGTGAACCGCTGTCCAATCAAATCGTTATTCATGCAATGGAACAAGTAGTAGTCCGAAGGAGCAACGTCTGGTGAATACGGAGGGTGGGGTAAAACTTCCCATCCGACATTTTCTAAATAGGTTTTGACCGGTTTTGCGACATGTGGGCGAGCGTTATCATGTTGAAAAATAAGTTTATCATGTCTGTTCTCCCATTCTGGTCGTTTCCTGGCCAGAGCTTGCTTCAAACGCATTAATTGTCGTCGATAACGTTCTCCATTAATAGTTTCACCCGGTTGCAGCAGCTCATAGTACACCACACCTTTCATATCCCACCATATGCACAGCATAACCTTTGCACAGTGAATATCTCGTTTCGGTTGTGATGGACCTGGTTTACCTGGCTTCACCCAGGCCTTTTTTCGTTTCAGGTTCTCGTAATGGATCCACTTCTCATCGCCAGTAACAATGCGATGCAAAAACCCCTTTCTTTTCTGTCTTTGAAGCAGCAATTCGCAAATGGTTTTTCGTCTTTCAACGTCTCTGTCTTTCAATTCATGTGGAACCCAATGTGACATCTTTTGAATCATTTCCATGGCTTTGAGGCGTTTGGAAACTGTTGTTTGATCAACGCCTAATGCTTCTGCAAGTTCTTCCTGCGTTTGACATGAATCCTGATCGAGCAATGCTCTCAATTCTTCGTCTTCAAATTTTTTTGGCTGTCCAGGTCGCTCTTGGTGTTCCAGGCCGAAATCACCACTTCTAAACCGTGCAAACCACTTCTGACACGTTCGCTCAGCTAGCGCATGTTCACCATACACTTCCACCAAAATACGATGACTTTCGGTAGCACTTTCCTGCATGTTAAAGTAATGAAGCAGAACACCCCGCAAAAACACTTTATCTGGCACGAACTGCGCCATGTTCAGTTGACTACAAAATGCTGTTGTTGACGCGTCAATCAACTGCCCTATACTACGAACAATGCACGCTGACAGGAGTTTTTAACGCCATGTGTGGCTACACGGAACTGTGGGACGATACGCTCGTTACGCCATCTCTTGTCCAGGCGCACAAATTAATTCCTAGACCAAATAGTTCAAATATGAAAATTGTCCTCTTCCTGCTTGTTGGCAAATATTTCATTTCATAATTTCATAAATGTATAATTGGCAGGAATATTTATTTATTTTCTTTCTTTCATAGGTCATGGTACAATAAAGTGAATATTGTTTGCCTGATATCTTCCAATTGCAACATTTTATTGTTATCAAACATTATTTTTACATCTGGAGCACATTGTGTAATTTTTTTTGGCAAGTTGGTTTCCATAAGAACATTTGCTTTCTGTAAAGTGTATTTTGTATTTTATTGTGTACATTTTAATGTACAATTATCTGTAATTGTCCATGTAATTGTTGCTGGTAATTATACACACATTGATATAGCTTTATATAATAATAGCAACTTCCTGTAGCTGAATTGTCAGGATAAAATACCAAGACATTCAAAATATACACAAACTTTTAATTTCTTATTTGTTTTTTCAAATATATGAATTTTTGTAACAATTTAGACTAAGCTAATATTTGCAGTAATACTGTCATTGGTTCTAAAATTTGTTCACTGACAATTTCAGTCTTGATGAGATTTACAAAATATCAAGACGTGATCCAAAAGTTTACATATTCTTTGTTATGCAAAGTATCGAACGTTTGTATAATTTACCACTTTTACTAATGTGATAATTGACTAAACGAATGTAATGCTATTTTAGTGCACATATACAGTAGAATGGTAAAAAGTTGAAATGCACTATTTAAGTTCAAACACCTAATAGTTATCCATGGAAACTGAAAATATGCCAAAAATATCCAAGAATCTATTTGCAAGTGTCAGTAAGAGTTCGTATTTGAATTTGTTCATATTCAAAGATTAGTGATAGATCCTGGTTGAAATGCTCCCTTTGTTTTTATTGTTGTGAGAGAAAAGTGTGACCTAATATTAGTTGATTTGTGTAATAACAAAGCAAATGAAGACATGAGGCATGTGCTAGAAAGTAAGTACATATGAATCTCTGTCCTCAATAAGCATAAAGACTTTACTCTTATGTAAAATAATGTTTTGCTTACATCATTGTTGGTTATGCAAGTGAGGAAGACGTGTGGATACAATTATGGAATGCATCTTTCATATCATATTCAGTATACTTCCAAATTTGCTGCCTCTCAGACACTAATGATAGTTAATTTAATTAAAGTTTGTAACTTGCACCATTAGGTTAAAGAGGCAAGGAAGACATGACATTTCATAAAGGTACCATGAAGACATTTGCTTGGAATGTCTGGGAAAACAATGGGAAAGTGTCAGTTAGGACAGCTGGCCAACGTGATCCAGAATATATTTCTCGAGAATTACATGGTTCAAACCTGTTTTCAAGTCGATGCCCATCAATCGTTTTCGCACAGTGTAATATTTTTGAAAGTAATATTGTCTTTCAGAGTTGTGTAAGTTATCCAAAGAAAAAGTAAAAGCTTTACAGTCATCATTACCTTGCTTCCAGATGTTAATATTACTTTGTCATACAATGAGAACATGTAGCTGTTTATAAAATTGTGTTCTCCGTAGAGTATGTTTTCCCATGTAACTTGACATGCACAAGTTTTAAAATAACACAAGGTATGTTCTTTTTGGCAAGTAAGTATCCAGTTATGCATTTATAAAGCTAATGTAATAGTAGTGTTACAATTACTCGTGTAATTTATTATATTAATGCGTGTATCGAAAATGTAACATGTTACTTGAATTACGTTACTATGCAACTGTGTAATTGTATGTTGCTTCCTTTTTAAGTACATTAATTAAATTAATCTAAATTCAGGATAGGATGTAGGAAAATATTTTTCAATTGCGGTCTTTAAATAATTGAACCTGCACTATGCTGCAATGTAATGAACAAATCAACTACTATTCCTAATACGTATAGTAGAACCCTGATTTTACATTTTCCCTCATTATACGTTCAATCTTGATGATCCCAGTGTAGCAAAATGTTCCTCGATTTTACATTTTCCTGTATTTTAAGTTTATTCAGCTTGGTTCCCTGAAAAAACATAAAGTCGAGGTTCCACTGTGTAAACTATTCAAGGTAGTAGTCTAGTGTAGTGGTTTGTAATAATTCGGGCTGAGCCAATACCACTTTGAACCGATACCGAAGCTGATACTCATACTGATTCCCACTGATACCGATACTTGAAAATCGTAACAAAAGTTGTTAAAAATAATGATTAATATTAGTGGGTGAGTATTTCCCTCCAGTTATAAGCTATTTTCCAGAGTTTTGTTTTAAAATATTCACAATTGCATCAGAATGTTAAACTACGTGTTATGTAATCACAAAGCACTTTTACACACAATACAATTTAGTAAAAAATAAATGAAACCTTCGAATTTTGTATAATTTCTAGGATAATTTGACTGCGCAATAATATTGTGCTGCATTTTTGCAGACCCCTCGAAAGACTAAAATGCTGGAACAGTATTCGGTTGATACCGGTAAATATAATCCGATCGATACCTACCGATACCGATACATTGGCATCAATATCTCCGTGTTTAGTCTAAGAACTTCAAGATTTATTTGTGAAGAAACTAAAATATACAACACAAAAACAATCTGTATTTACTTTTAACATTCTTTGCATACATTGAAGCAGCTGGTTGCTTGAAATTATTGATGTGAAACTATAGAGAACTATTGATGACAGAACATTGTGTTAGCAGCATCCACCACAGATTCTATCCATACCTCTTCCTCACTGTTGCACTTGAAGAAACATTATCATAAGTTTCAAGTTAATTTTAGTTCTGTAATTATTGTCTTCTCTTATCTTTATACACATAATTTTCTGCGATGAAATACATGTTTCATGGAGTTCCATCCATTTTACATTACTGTGGTGCAACCCAGGGAAGTAAAAATCCATGATCTTAAAATTCAAGGTGCACTGTATTGAGAACTGTTTTGTTACAAGCATGTACTTATAAAAATACTCCAATGTGAGAAATGTAGTGTGCTTGAAATTCAATTTCTGTGTACTAAGGTTGGACCGATATGTTTTTTTTTTTACAGAAAAAAAAAAAAGCATTCAATGAGTCAAATATAAAATTTCAAATGTTCCCTTAATGTATCAGTCACCCTGGTCAATGGCCATAATAAGTTTTGTCTTTAAAAGCAAACCATATTTAGACATTTACTTTACATATGAATTATACAGTCTCATTTTTTTATACTGTATATCATCTGGTGCTAATCAAGCAGCGATTGAACTGCCTTAACTGTATTTCATAGGCTCAATGTATGTGTACGAGTGTTGTCCATTATTCGGATATACACAAGTAGTTTAGTTCCTCCATTTTAAGACCATATTCAGTATTAATTTGAATGAATGTACTGGATTTCTATAATCATTGTGAGTATTTGGTTAATTATTATAGAACTGTTTACATTCCTGTTAGCTCCATTGTATCTCCTGTGAAACACTGCCATTTCTGATTTGTAAAAGTGCTGTTGGTGCGTATATATAAATAATAAACAAAATACATTCTAAATTAGTTTATATGAGAGTAATATTTCCTTTTGTACGTATTTTTTTATGGCACAACTTATTTCATTTAAGAAAATAAAGTGGCTCTTGACAGTATCTTTTGCAATTATTTTCATTAATGCATGTAGCATATCTTTTACCAATGTAAGCAGTGCTTCAAGCTAAAATTGTTAGCTGGGGGGATGTTTCGTTGAGTCTTGCAGTTAGCTGGGAGGAGGGGGGTTGCTCCTGTGCTTTAACATGGTTGCAATGAGACTGCTGGGGGGATGCATTGAAAAACATTTACTAGCTGCCCCTCACTTCGAGCACTAAATGTAAGTACAGTGGAACTCGGATTTTACATGTTACATATATACATAACTTTTGTTCAAAAAACAGTAGAGACATGAAACGTACTCTGGGTAATATTGTTGTTGATGTGTGTCATTTACAACACCCTGTACATTTAATTTTGATGGTCCCAACATAGCAAAATGCTATAGAATTTTCCTACATTTTAAGTTTTTCAGCTTGGTATCCTGCGTATGTTTCACTAATTACCTGTAATTTTTCATTTATGATTTGATTTTTAACCAAAATTAATTCATTTTGAATCCTTTGATCACACATCCATATCTAGATTCCAATATCTTTCTTTCTGTATCTTTTTACTGTACAGCTAATACCTATCAAATGTCCAGTCAGAGTCATGTGATTGCTGAGACGAATACTTGAATTGCCTTCCAAAATGCTTTCACAGATTCTCTCCTTAAAATTCCTCCATCTTTCTCTCCAATACAGTTGTTTTTCCTTCGACATTTAATTTCCTTTGCATCTTGAGAGAGCTGCAGTGAGAGGATTTTGCTCAAGCCTCCAATAGTTTACATGGACGACACTAGATAGCATAAGAAGCCTCTCCTATGGCATATTTGTAACGTCATCACCTTGTAATCAAGAGATTTCGGGTTTGATGCCCGCTGGAGGCACACCGCGGTTTGGATCCAACTTTAAACTGTAGGTTCAGCCCCGATTAGCATTTCTGTGCATAAAGTGGACTTAAAACCTAAATAAAAAAAAATAGCATAGGGAATTTAATTTAGAGATCTTCACTTCCATGACATCGATATACAGGGTGATGCATATTGTATCTATCAGTATAAGTTGGCAACCCTGTCGGAACGCAGTTGTGCATGTGCATAAGTCTCCCATGCTTAGGCAGATGCAAGTGTGGCAATTAATCTTTTGTGGAACGTTGACTGGTTCACACAAATCGTAGCAGTGGAGGCATTTATTCGAACAGGTTCCATTCAGGAGACATAGGCACTGCACTGAGAAACACAAGAGTACCAGAGAATATGCCTCCTTCGACCTGGAGATTTTTGTTTCTGCACGTTACCATTGACTTCCTGTTGTCTGACTAACGTGTTGTGACACTCTGGCACAGGTTGATGGAGAGACTAAATGGACCGTCGTCCCAGCAGCAGGTGAATATTCCATGTCAGACTGATTGCTAACCATGGGAGACTACTGTGCATGCGTTCCGACAGGGTTGCCAACTTATATTGGTAGATACAATATGCACCACCCTGTATGAAAATGAAACGTATGATTGTGGTCTGAAACAGCCTAGGCAGACATTTCATATACAGGTTTCTACAATTATTGTCACATTCAAATGATGTTTTAATTGTACATGTATGTTATTACTTCATCTCATTATTTCACAGAATATGATTATCTTTTTCCATGGTGAACAATGATGTACAGCCAGTGACAAAGATAATAGTAGGCAAATTGTCCATCACTATTTTCAGTCTCTCCTTTTGTACATTCTGTTGATTCTCTGCTTATTGATGTTTTTTTTTTATTTCAATTCATGGTCATCACATTGTGGAAACAGACTGGAGGAAAGTAATGCCATTGGGTGTACAAGCATTTGTTCCACTGTGATATTTTGAATTCATTATTATTCTAGTCTGTTGGCATATGTATCCAGGAATTCCATCTTATGTCTCAGTCTGTAGATATTGCATGATCTCATATATATATATATATATATATATCTGGGTCTTTCACAGTAATGTACAAACTTCTTATTTAGAATTATAATTGCATGGAGTAATATGGGTTTTAGGTTAACAATTCCACTTATGAGGCTCTGTAATATGGGATGAATACATGAATGGTGATAGCACCTGCCAATCATTCCACCAAGGATTATCTATTACAGGATGGGACACTGAGCATATTCTCCATTGACCTGTGCGAATACTTTTCTAAGGCCTTATAAACCAGAGACTATACATACCCAGTACAAGCAGAACCATCTGGCGGGGGAAGACAACACACTCGAACAGTGAGAAACTATCGATTAATACGCATATCGATGTTTGAACTCGATACTTGGAAAGCAAATCTACTTTTTTCAATGGAATGTAATAAATTTAAAAAAGGAATAATTAATATTGTTGATTTTAGTCTTGGATTGTCCAAAGGAAATGCCTAGAAAATATTCTAATTTCTTATACATTTACTAAATATATATGATATTGGGTCATTTTTTTGTTTTCATTAAGATTTTAATTCTTACACTAAAATCTTACTTAATACTTCAATATTGTAATTGATTTCTGGATTTTTTATTTACATTGAAGTTTAATTATTGAAATCCCTTGATATGCAATGAGATTAACAAAAGGACCGGAATATCTTCCACTTGCACTAAAATAACAAAATACCTGTAATGCAGCACATTTGCCACAGAAGAAATATTGTACTGTGGAGTTACAATGGAAATTCATCGCATGCAAATACAGAGCAAGAACGTAGCCACATATATTAAACTTATTTTCCTGTAGTTTACGGTTATTACGAGGGCCACTATTTATATTTTGAGCCTAACAATGAAAAAACAGGAATTTGGCATTGAAAACTGCTTTATTGTTTTTCGAAGTATTCTCCTTTATGGTCAATACACTTTTGCATTCGTTCAAACCATAATATGTTTTTTGAACGCATCAACGGTGTCTTCCGCCGACGAAAATCGTTGTCCATGCAATTTATTCTTGACATTCGGGAACAAGAAGAAGTCATTGGGTGCCAAATCAGGACTGTACGGCGGATGACCCATCAATTCGATTTTTTGACTGTTCATAAAGTCGGTTGTTAGACCAGATGTGTGACAGCTGGCATTGTCTTGATGAAGAATGATCCGACGGTGTTTGTTTGTTTTCCGTATTTGACCGAAGACCTCTGGCAAACAAATTGTTGTGTACCATTCAGAGTTGACGGTTCTACGTTCCTCTAAAGGCACAATTGCCACATGACCAGTTTTCCCGTAAAACAGGCGACCATTTGTTTCGATGTGCTTCGAGCGCAAACAACTTTTGTTGGATTGGGTTCATCTTGAAACACCCATACAGTCGACTGCTGTTTACGTTCCGGCTCATATGCATATATCCATGATTCGTCACCTGTTACAATCTTATATACATCTTTTGAAGCACCACGATTGTATTTATTGAGCATTTGTTTGCACCAATTGACGCGAGCGTCTTTTTGAGTTTTTGTCAAATTGTGTGGGATTCAACGAGAACATACCTTTCTCACAGCTAAATGACCATGTAATATTTTATATATGCTGGTGGAACTAATGCCTATGGTTGCCTCAATCTCACAGTACGTCACATGACGATCTTGCAGTATTAGGTTTTGCACAGCATCAATGTTTTCTTGAACAAGAACTGATTTTGGACGACCTTCGCGAATCTCGTCGATGAGCGAATGGCGGCCACGATTAAATTCGTTATACCAGTGGCAAAGGATGGGGCTTCATCGCCAAATGTGGAAGTAAGTTGATCGATGCACTCTTGTCTTGATAATCCACGTCGAAAATTGTAAAAAATCATCGCACGAAAATGTTCACGAGTTAATTCCATTTTATTGTTGTCGCGCAATCTCCAAGGCAACATAAACAACACAAATCAAGCTATTGACAAAACATTTGAAGTACGTTATGCTCAATAATGCCAGACGATTCCGTGCAAACGTCAAATCGTGCCTAACTTCAATCAGTGTTGCCAAGGCTCAAAATATAAATAGTGGCCCTCGTACAAGCATAAGAAAACAGTTTTTCGTTGTGACGTTTCAGGAGAACACACACTACCTTCACTTTCTTATGCTTGTAATAACCGTAAACTACAGGAAAATAATTCTACAATGCAAGCAATGCGTACATACAAGAAAAACGAATATATTAAACTGTAAGAATTTGTAACGTTGAATATACACGTTTCTTTTTTCCATTTGATTATGCAAAATTTACCTTGCACATTGTCTTGTGCCCATCTGACATTAATTATAAATCATTTATTATTCCAAAATTTAGGTTTTTCATAAAAAATAAAAACTATTCACGCATGCAGGTAAAACTACTTTGTAAGATATAAGGGAGATTTCTTCAACTAAACTTAAATTTCGTTCTACATCAACTTAAATTACACACACACACAAATGTGGAGCTTAGAGCGTTCGAACTCAACCTGTCTGCTTTGAGACTTCTTAGAGGATGATATTTAATCAATATAAAAGGTAGAAAGATAAGCTAGCGTAATCTTACACGATACTTAGTCCACGACGGATGTAAAAGTTTTGTAATGAGATGTCTACGTTAAACACAAATACCCAATTCCTAGTCTCTTCTATACTATGCTTGACATAAGACATAACACATCTTTCACAGAACAGGGCTTAATCACAAAACCAATAACCACTGATTTTCTAAATATACCAAGAATAGCATAAGGGAAATCACAGAAACTTTAAAATTCTCCACAATGAACCCAAATTTTGGTTCAGAAAGTAAAATATAGCCACATTAAATCAAAATGTACTTATAACAAAAAATCTGTCCTTGCTCTCCGGTGCATTATAATAGGTTAGTCAATAACTAATTTTGAGAGTAGTGAAATGCATCACAATCTTCCATGGAAGTCTAGTTGCAAGTGCTTGAATATACACGACATAATGCAGTACTACACAAAATGCAATACAAATATACTTTATAATGTACATCCCTTGAATTTATACGATCGTTTTATGAGTTAGTCTCTGATCATGGACTAATGGCAACCTTGACAGAGCAGGTCCCATTAATTGTCCATCAGTTTAGGGCTGTTAGTTTTCGTCCAAGTGGTTAGATGGCGCTAGCAACTTCCGTATCCTCTTAGTGATCTCCGCGTTCACCATGGCTTATGGGGCTCAGTTATCCTCATATATATAATCCTTGATTCCACTATGAGTATGGTACACTCAAGGGTGGAGGACTCAGACATTTTCTTGTTTTTAATATCTGAATTACTGGACTTCCATGAAGAAGTGACTGGAAACCAAGGTAAATTGATTTAAATCAGGTGATTTTTTTTAGATATTAGAATCACTTTTGTTGAAAGTACATTATACTCGTAATAATTTAATGGTGTTTATTAGGCTCTAAGAAAGGAAAATAAAGGAAACAAAGTATATGTACTGATGGGGTAAAGCTCATAACGGAAGGAAATGTAAACAGACTTACATTTTTCTTGATTTAAAATTCAATAATTTTTATAGGCACAAATAGCAAATATTTTGTGTAAAAAAATATACAAAATACTAATAGTGTCATGATCATTAAACTGTAAACAAACATGGCAACTCATATTTTTCAAACTACTATTAAAATATTGCCAAAATCCATCTACAAAGACTATAAAAAAATGTGAGTTAATATTTTAAGTTACAATTGCAGAGTACATCTAGCTGGACGAAAAGTTACTACATTTCGATAGTAGGTTCATATATACAGTATCAGAAACACAAAAATGTATATTTATCATACATTAATGTTTTATTTGCTTTAATCAAGCTGTTCAAATATTTTACAGGGCCATTTACTAGAAGGAGCCTTTCATAAAAAACATATATCTATATGTATATAAACCATACAAGCAATTTTAGGAGTGTTTTTTAAAAAAAGTCATCAAAAATGAATCATCAGAATAGTTTCCACCCTGTTGGAAACTATTCTGAAACTTTGGAAAGAAGATCAGGAATTCAACAACTTGTCTTTAGGCATGTTTTATTTTACCTCAGTTAACCTTAGTTGGTTTTGTAAACTGCCAAAATAATAGCTTCCTACTGCCCACCAGTAAACGTTTTAAAAAATGTCCTATACTGACAAATACCTGGTTTCACAAGGTCAGTTATATTCATGTTAATCATGCATTTCATTAGAATGTGTTGAACAGCGGTGAAGGGTGACTTCAACTTCAATGGATGAAGTTGCGTCTGTTGTTCTTCATTTTACATCCTGTGGGCTTCAGTTTATGAACCCCACATTACCCAAAACAATGAGTGAATATGGTGGTATACAATGCCTTTGAAATTGACTGTGCTGTGCAATATGCAGAAATATTTTTATTTCAAGGGAGTTTGAACCCTCTAAAACACCATTTCAATGTACCCTAGTTATCAAATAAAACTCTAGAAATTGAAACACGACATAAGGAGTGGCCCCCTCTGAAGACACACTAATGTCAACCTCCCTTCCATGTAGTATAGCCTGGACTGCATTTTGCAGACTAACAAGGCTCTGCCGTCTGGACACTCAGCCAGGATAATCCTCCATGGGGCTCGTATTGTGTTGTCCATATATGTTTGTGATTGTCGCTTCATCCATCACATCTTTGCAATTAGCAAAAATCAATTCAACCACAACAGTAAAGTGCAATATTGTCAATCAGGGCAACACACATTCCAAATTGCAGAGTAAAAAGTGTGAGGAAATCTGGGGTTGCTTTTGCAGCTTCATTAATAGAGGACAGATCCCAGATTTGAGCTCTGATCAAGCTGCGTTTGGAATCCAAAAGAGATCTGAAAGAGCATTGGAGAGGAATTGATAATTTGATAAATACTCTTTTAGGATGTTTCTTTCCCTTACAATGGAAAAATATACAGAAGGTTGTTTCACCTTGATGGTAATGATTTCGATCACCAGGGAGCAGCACATAGGCATAGCACAGAGCAGCCAGAGCCAGTAGGATGAAAGTACTGTGTGTTGACTTTCAAAGACGATGGTTGGTGTGAGTGAGTGTTTATATGGCACCAAAAATTCCAGTCTTTTGGGAGGGGTACATTTGTGCCCTTTCCGACATTGGTTATAGTTATAGACAGATAATTAAACAGTGCCACATGAAAGCATTCCATGTGTCAAAGAAGGGCATCAATGCAGTGTTGAAGCACCATAAAGCTTGCACCGTACCTGTTGCTGGAACCAGTCAAAGTGGGCCTCAGACATATCTGAAGCCCAAGCGTTCCTCCGATGTTGTGCGGAAAGTGAGATCCTTGGTGCGATGTGAAAACCCTGCAACGCAAAGAGTGATTGCACAGACAGTGCAATGTTTCCCTGCAACTGTGAATTGCATCATAGCCCAAGATTTACAACTTGTGCGGAAGCACAAGGCTCAAGTTCATAAGTTGCGTGCCTCACATGTCCAAGAGAGGAAGACCAACAGTCGGAAGCTCTAGCAACGCCATCTGGCAGGGAACCGCTGGAAGTATGTGGTGTCCCTGGATGAAGCATGGGTGTATCTGTCGGGATGTGGTAAAAAAAAAGGGCCATCTACTATAGTCCACGTGATGCAAGAGATCGATCTGAGTGGGTACGTGAATGTGCTGAAAGTTTTCCACGCGGGTTCATGGTTGTTGGTCGTTACTGCCATAACGGCAAACTTCCACTGCGCAGAGTGGAAAAAAAGGCTAAAATAAATGCAGCCTATTACCAGACGAATATTTTGGAGCCACTTTACAGACATGATATTCCTGCTCTCTATGGCAGCAACACATCTCGTGTTGTCATCCACCAGGACAAGGCTTCCAGTCATACGGCAAAGTCCACGCAGGCATACATGGATCGGATGGCACGTGAAACGGGCATTCATGCAATCCCCTTTACAGACATTCCTGTGAAATCCCCCGATGCCTCTTCCATGGATTTTTGTGGGTTTCCGTTGTTGAAACGAGCCTTGGGAAGCAGACAGGCCCGCACAATTGAGGGTCTTTGGAAAGCTTGTCAGGAGGAATATGATCGTTTGGACCAATGTGTTCTTCAACGTAGTCTCCTCCAATGGAAACTCCGCTGCAGGGCCATTGCTGCAAGACGGGTATCACGTGGAGCACCACCGCTCGTGACATCACAGTTTTTCTTAAGGTGAGGTGGGTTCTAACTTTGTTACCATGGACGTGAAACGACCTTCTGTATTGGTTTGAGTTGGTGTTTTAAGTCCACTTTATGCACAGTAAGGCTAATCGAAACTGGACCTACAGTTTAAAGTGAGATCCGAACCACTTTTGCCTCCACCGGGTATTGTACCCGGGACCCCTTGATTACAAGGCAATGACGCTACTACTGCACCATGGTGGAGGCCCTAGGAAAAATATATGTTGTGCCTGTCCAGTGCTCCATAAAAACACACTGGAGACTACTAATTTTAATTTATGAAAATGACTTTACTCTCAAAATATTTCTATGTATTTGTATACCATTTTTTAATCTTTTTAAAGCATTTCTACTTTTTCTAATTTGGATTTTAACTATTATTTCCATTCTTTGTCGCCCGACCCTGTGGCCGAGTGGTTAGCACATCGCGCTGCAACGCCAAGGGTCCCGGGTTCGAATCCTGGTCGGGCTTGGTTGTTTGTGAATGTCCATTCATCAATTTCATCATTTCATCACTCATCCCCATCTTCGCAAATTAGCCAAGTGGCACAAAATGCGAAGTAAAATAAACTAAATCAAATCAAGTCAACCATTCTTTGTCAGCAGTTTTTGGATTCAGATTTTCTTTATTGGACTTAGCATAAGAAAATAATTATTAGGTCTCAACAATGCATTCATTCTCTGTTGCTATGATACCTGTGAAAATTTTTAAACTCTGCTCAGTAAGTTAGTTCCATTGTAAACAAGGCATTAAATAATAGATAAGCATGATACGTCAAACTGATCACCCTTCCTTTCCTCTTGTTCATGTTCAAGAGACTTGGAAAGATTGACATTCATAATTTGCATACAGGAAGGATTTACAGGTTTTCTTAATCGTAATTATTCCTTTAGTTTAAGATAATCAAATTTCACCCAACTAAGCCACTGCCAGCTATAATATATAACCCTCTGCCCACAAAGTGAGTTGGTATCATTGTATGACGTCTTGCCTCATTTTGATTGGCTAGCATGCTCAGAGCCATGAGGAAGAATCAAGCCTGCTCAGTCGGAAGGCATCCGTTAAGGGGGAAAGAGTGGAGTAATAGTTTTTCTTGTATGTACGCATTGCTTGCATGATACAATTATTTTCCTGTAGTTTACGGTTATTACAAGCATAAGAAAACAGTTTTTTCTTTGTGACGTTTCAGGAGAACACACGCTCCTTTCATCAGACATTTATTTTCATTTTGACTAAAGATACAGTTATAACAATGGTTAGTAATTTTTAAACAAAAAGAATCTGTTATATAATGGATGTTGTCAATGGTCCTGAAACGTCACAAAGAAAAAACTGTTTTCTTATGCTTGTAATAACCGTAAACTACAGGAAAATAAGAGTGGAGTAACTTACTGTACACGTGAATGGTGTGTGTGGCTATGAGATGGGGGATGTAAGTAGATTGGGGTTCCTTTTAATTCTTTAGATATATATTTATTAATTTGTTCAATATTAGGTTTGTTATTTTCAATTGATAATTAGATTATCATTAGTTTCAGTATCCAGGAATCTAATCTATAATTCTCGGTCGTATGGCCATGGGCTCTACTCACGTATTGTCCCCCAATTATTAATCAATTAAGTTGTAGGATATAAATTTATTTGAATTTGCTATAAAAGGAAAGGGAAATATTAAATAGTTGTCTATTAGAATTCTATATTCTGGCATTGTTAAAAATAAAATTGTAAAGATCTAAGTTCTGGTTTGAATTCGTAAAAATAATTTCCTAGAAGAATGGACTGGGACAACAGCTTACTTTCACTGGCACTCTGTATACGGTAGATCCTGCTTTAACTCTTTCGCTGCGGTCGTCGCATTTATGCACAGCACGCCAGGTGCCTTGCTCTGCGGAAGTCGCATTATTGCGAGTTCATACTTCCACTCACTGCGGGTGTCGCATTTCCGCAGTACGTTGCTTTTAGTAGCCTTCAGACATGTGTAGATACTATTTGGAACTATTTGAACTTGTAGTTTTGTTTATATCCGTATGATGTCGCTAATTACGCCTCCGTTTAGAATACGAGCGTTGAGTGCTCTGACATGTCAGTTTCAAATGCATGTTCGAATGTAAACAACATGGCTTCTTCAAGTCGTCAACACTTGTCTGATATTGATGTTACTCAACTGTTGAATCAGAAGGTGAATTAAATTGTGACAATAATAGCGACAGTTTTTATGAGACTTCAATTGGTGACAGTGATTGTGTAGTGTCTGATGAAGAATTTGTACCGCCGTCCATAACATCATGGAGCAGAGTGCAAAGCAGCATTGATCTAGGTGCGGGAAGTTTGACACAGGCAAGTGCTAAGTTATTTGGTGACAGTACAGTATTTAGCACACCATTTTCTTGTTTTATCAAATATTTCCCCCACTCAGTATTTGAACACACAGCAGAACAAACTGAAGTTGATACTACTTATGAATTTCCACGCCGCTCCACCACTCTGTGTCATCCCGTGTTTTGAGAAATACCATACCATCAGGGACTACAGAATGGTTTGCCAGTGCAAGGAATTACTTTTGTAATTTCTCTATAACATATTTTGCAATGTAATTTTTTAAAATTATTCTTTCTAAAATTTTTTTTTCAAAATTTCAAAATATTTCAAAATTTTTCAAAATATCATACCACCAGGGACTACAGAATGGTATTCCAGTGCAAGGAATGAATTTTGTAAGTTCTCTCTCATATATAACGCAATGTAATTGTGAAAACTATTTGTTTATAAAAAAAATATTTTTTCAAATTTAATTACGCAGCCAAGGGATATTGTGTGCCAGAGAATTCCGCAGCGAAAGAGTTAAGCAGTTGAGATTGAGCGTGACTACAATGAGATGGGACCTTTTTTACAGTTAAGTTGCAAATAGCAAGCTTATCTATTTCTACAGGTTGCTCTTTGTAATGGAGTTTTATCTGTCATCTGAATTATTCGTCTGCTGTATCTTTATGTTGTGTTGTTAAACAAATTGTTCTTGTACTGTTAAAATATTACTTTTGCATTACAATTTCTAAGACTCACCTGCTCTTACACATGTGGTTGGATCCAAGAACAAAGGTACAGAAAGGCGAGTGAGTTTCCATGTGGATTTCTTGCCCAAGCGTTTGTTCATGCATGGACAGTCTCTTTGGGACTGAGCCTACAGTTGAGAGTAGGACCTATACTACTGGAATCCACCCTCACTGGGAAATGAAGCCAGGATCTCTAGATTACAAGGTAGTAGCAAATGCCTTGGAAGAAGCCCACAAGTTGTTCAATCTGGTAACTTTATCCACCTAAAATGATGTTTCCTAATTGGTTCGTTACTATGGGTGTTTCAGAAGTTTGAGACCACTGAAGCAAGAGGACAAAACATTTTAAAAAATGTTTAAAACCAGTTGTTCAGGACGGCTTTGTCAAAATGAAAAAGAAAAAAGAGATGGTGTTTTTTTAAAGAATAAGAGTAAGTACAATTTCTGAGTGCCATGAGATACTGAAATATATTTAGGAAGAATCCAAAATAATTGGATAGGACACTAACATTTAAGTTGTTCTTAGGGTTACCAGACCACTATCAGCAAAAGTCACGGTCCCAAGACACAGGATGCAATTATTCATATTAAAGAATTTGCATTAACCCATTACCTGCAATGGATCTATATGTAGACACTCTGAAAGTGGTTCTTTTTTGTGGTGCATCTACATATAGATGGTATTTCAAAATTAACGGTTCTTGTACTGTAGCAAGTCATTTTTATAGATACCACTGTTTTCCTGCTTTTTACAATTTACAACAGAGTCTACTATTTATAGATTGCTTTCCTTAGCTTCATTATGCAGCAAGTGCTTTTATAGTTATTATTTACAATGAACAAATATAGACGAATTTGTGGTTCCACCTATATATATATATATATAGATGATTTCTCTTTGGAAGCACTTCCCTTCAATGTAGCCACAGGGAAGAGGTTAATAGGGGAAAAAACTACCAAATAATGTGAAATTAACACTTCTTGAGTTAAAAAATAATGATGTTTAAAAATAATGCAACAAGTACATTTATGTCAGTCTCCATCATGTAGTTGTCAGTATAAAAGTACTAAAAAGACAGATGTCTTGGGTTCAAATTGTGGAGAAGGCTTGGATGTGTTTGTCCTATCATCCATTCCATTAGTTCATAATGATTAACCTGAGAGGTAAACGAGTAACATGAACTAATGAAACTAGAAAAGAGAGAACATTAGAGAATTCTTCATAACTTGGAAGATCTTTCTCTGACAAGAGAAAGAATGCCCTTTTCTATGTCCTCCACATACCAGGTCATAGAGTAATAAATTCCATCACGACTTACATAATTGTCATTTAGATTTTCTGTTTCTCTAACTGGAAGACTAACTAACTAACTAACTAACTAACTCTCTAGCCTTCTTAAACCCGAAGGTCATGGCTGCAGCAACACAGGCCTTCCATCTTTCCCTATCTTGAGCAAGATATATATATACTCTTTTCCATTCGTACCGATTTCCTTTAGGTTTATCTCAACGTTGTCCCTCCATTTTCGTCTGTCTTGGCCTTCCTACAGGTCTCTTACCATCAGGTTTCCCAACAAGAATCCTCTTTCCTCTCCCATTCGTGCCACATGGCCTGCCCACCTAAGTCTTCTTGATTTAATCATTCTAATAATATCTGGACATGAATACAAATTATGTAGTTCAAAATTTTGTAACCTTCTCCACTCACCTGCCTCCTCATCTTCTCTCACTGGAAGACATATTTCCTTAATGCAAATTTTGTGATGCTTAAAGTGTAGGACATTTACAATATTTTTCAAATCCTTCTCTGATGGCAGGCACAGTGCCTAAAATGTAAGACTTCCCCTGGAAAAAAGATCTGGCAACCCTGCTTGTTTTGGAGTTTGTATGCATTTGGAATTATGTTTAAACATTCCAAAATAAATACCAGCAGTGGCGACAATCAGGAGAGACACGGGGGGAAGTTGCACCCCACTTTTTGCCCAGCACTATGGTATCTTAATGCTAACCTTGTCTACCAAGGGAAAGTAAACTGTTCTTACCTCTTCAGTTTTGACACCCAATCGCTGCCACTGAATAACATCAATACATTGCTTCCTCCGAAAGAAGACATTTCTCTTGATAATGCTTACACATTTAATTTTGTAAGCAGTTATAGCAAACAATTTCAAATAAATTACGTAACTCTTCAAATATCTATGTAAAGTTTTGGACCCATTCCAACACATAGGTGTCCTAAATTAAAAAAATAATATTAATTATAAATAAAGCAAGAAAGCCGTGTGTAATAACAACAATTTCTCATTGAAATATTCTTGGAAAGATGTATTCTGTGTAATACCTTTATTACTGAGCAAAATAGAGTGGCTAAACTGACTTTAGGGAGATGGAAATAAAATTAGACCTGGCTTCATAGGGAACAGATATGGTCATAGAATTTACATCTAATGGGTAAATATAGATAAAATTTATCTGGATTTCAGAAATTTGGATATCGGATACTTATTTATTCATTTCCCACATATCTGGATTATCACTGATCTAGATTATCAATTGGATTATCTTGATATGAATAATCAGAATGCAAGGTTCCACATTATCTGTTGCCTTCGTAGTGTATACTAAAAAATATTAAATCAAGATATTTGTCATCCAGAATGTTGGCCATCTCTCAAAATGATATATATTTAAATCAAGAATCACATTTCATTTTTTATCTCACTGTAATAGAATAGAGCATTTATAATGTAAGAGTAGAATGATAGAAATTTCCAAGAATACTATGCCTCAATTGCGTTTACTTTCAATTTTTTCTCTCAATTTCAGGTGAAGAACATCCAGTGTACTAGCCATGAGTTGTCTTATTTGCAATCTTTGCATAAGATTTTCAGTTACCAACATATTTTTTTTATTAATCGTTTGTCTTACTAATTTTATTTTTATTAATTTTTGACTCTGTACATAGTATATTAAAATGTAGAGGAAATATTTAATGAGATAAGAGGTTGAATAGAAAACATTGAATAATAATTGCACTTACAAGTGGACATGAAATTTTGCTTTCAAACACTGTCTTGTGTTACAATTTAATGCAATTTCTTTATATCATTTAATTCAATGATTGATAAAGAAATAGGGTAATAACTACTATACAGACTTGAGAGAGTGTAAATTGTATAAATATTAAGTCTTCACTCTATCCCAGAAATCTCTGGGGCAAGTTAACGAAAACAAGTCCCGAAACAAGTAGTGACTCAAGAGGGCTTGGCCAATGAACATGAGAGGGAAAGTGAGTGCATGGGGAAAACAAAACTGCAGCTCTCTTTACACCAGTGTGCAGTACTTTGCTCTGCTCACTTGCTTTCTCCCCTTCTCTACTATTATGCATGGCCTTGCTCCACAGATTCCCAAGACAGAGTGTATGAATTACCTGTAAGTGATTCAAAGTTACATCTTAATTTATTTCAGTCCTTTATGCTGGGCATAAATTTATCCTAATGATTCATAGATACAAAATATTTACACTTGAGGAATGCAACCTGCTTCATTAACGAAAAAGAAAGCATTCATGTGTTTGATTTATAGACAATCATAAGAAATGACAAGAATTTACACTCACTTAAGCTAAATTATGTTCAGTAAAATTGTCTCAGTTGTATCATTCACCCTCGATCCCCGGCCGGTTCAAATCCGGGAACTTTTCTAACGATGGAAGCGGCCCCGGCGCCCACCCAGCGTCGAATAACATGGGTACCTGGGGGAAACCCTGGGGGGTAAAGGCGGTCAGGGGCATGATGCTGATCACATCACCCCACTCACGACCGGATCAAGAAAGTGTGGGGCGTTACCCCCACACCCCCTATACACCTTCATGGCATGGTGCTATGCACAGGGGAGCACTTTACCTTTTTTGTATCATTCACCCTATAATGTTAAAGGCATTCAAGCTTGATTCACTTGGTATATGTGAAAAAATTCCAACAGATACTTTCTGATACTGATATCAATTGATGTTGATACATTGGTATCACTATTAGCTCAGCCCTAATATTTAGCACTTCATTTTCACTCATTACAATCATAAAATCATTGGAACAACGATACTAATTGGTCAAGTCACATGATTTTCCACTGCACATGCCTAACCCAGTGTCTTCTTACTTGCTCTTTACTTTTAATTTTTTATAAGGTATTACATAAATGAACGCAATATCAATAGATAATGTATCTGACATTGTAGGAAAACACAGCAAATTGAAATACAAACTGATATGTATTGATGCTACCAACTTCCAAAATTATATTTCTATTTTTAATATATTGCTTCCCACAATCTATTCCTCATCCAGGATTTAAACGTGGAACCCCTGGTAACTCAGGGTGATATGTTAACCACTCTATCAAAGAGGCAGGAGAAATTTAAAACAAACAGTAAGTCTGAGTTGGCATATAGCCAAATGATTAGGGCCCACACCTTTGGTGCAAAACGAATTAGCAGTGGTAATGGGGTTTAATGTGCTGAACGTACATTTCCAACAAGAAACCGTTTGTTAAGTCTTGGCCAGAAAAGGAGTGTTTACTTCAGTATTGTTTAGGGAAGAAATGACTTCCTACAAATACCAAAATTCCGTTGACATTAGCAGAGTGACAGAATCAGGTCTGGTGGTTTACTCATACCCATAGTTTTTTAAAACGTCATATCGACATACACATCTTGATCTTCCAAGTTGATTTATGCAACTGAATATCTGTAAATTTGATAGCTGCGAAGACAATCAGCTTGGTTCTATTCTGTGATTCCTACAATGATACATAACAGCTTTTTTTTATTTATTTATTTATTATTACTTCTAGAGTGTAATAATAACTAACCAATATTTACAGAAGTATGTGACTTGATTTAGGTTCCGGCAGGAGGGAAGACAATATGCAGATGTACAAGACCCAACTGTACCATTCTCCCATCAAGAAAGAAGTTCGAGGTCAGGCAGGAATTTTGGTGAGTATTTTATTTTTAATATTGTGTTATTTTATTTTCAGGGTGTCTGTCCGACAAGAAGATAGTGACCTGTTAACATCTGGGTGCTTCCAGCGCTCACCTTGAGAGCGGGGCCTACTACAAGGGTAGGTGGGAAGGGGGAATAGTAGCCGATCTCTAGATGAACACTGGGAATTGTTCATCTGGAGGTTAGCAGTGTTGCAATATCTTCTTTTCAGACAGATACGTTGCCATCTTTAAACTTTATTATGTTTATTAAAGTTCGCTTTCTCTTTTCAGGTTAATTTCTGCCACTGCGACTATCTTCAAGTTCCTGGTGGAATTTTGGTGAGTGTTTTTAATATTTTGTTATTTTTATTTCAGGGTGTCTGTCCGACAAAAAGGTAGTGACCTATTAACATCTGGATGCTTCCAGCGCTCACCTTGAGAGCGGGGCCTACTATAAGGGTAGGTGGGAAGGGGGAATAGTAGCCGATCTCTAGATGAACACTGGGAATTGTTCATCTGGAGGTTAGCAGTGTTGCAATATCTTCTTTTCAGACAGATACGTTGCCATCTTTAAACTTTATTCTGTTTATTAAAGTTTGCTTTCTCTTTTCAGGTTAATTTCTGCCGCTGCGACTATCTTCAAGTTCCTGGTGGAATTTTGGTGAGTGTTTTTAATATTTTGTTATTTTTATTTCAGGGTGTCTGTCCGACAAAAAGATAGTGACCTGTTAACGTCTGGGTGCTTCCAGCGCTCACCTTGAGAGCGGGGCCTACTACAAGGGTAGGTGGGAAGGGGGAATAGTAGCCGATCTCTAGATGAACACTGGGAATTGTTCATCTGGAGGTTAGCAGTGTTGCAATATCTTCTTTTCAGACAGATACGTTGCCATCTTTAAACTTTATTATGTTTATTAAAGTTTGCTTTCTCTTTTCAGGTTAATTTCTGCCACTGTGACTATCTTCAAGTTCCTGGTGGAATTTTGGTGAGTGTTTTTAATATTTTGTTATTTTTATTTCAGGGTGTCTGTCCGACAAAAAGATAGTGACCTATTAACATCTGGATGCTTCCAGCGCTCACCTTGAGAGCGGGGCCTACTATAAGGGTAGGTGGGAAGGGGGAATAGTAGCCGATCTCTAGATGAACACTGGGAATTGTTCATCTGGAGGTTAGCAGTGTTGCAATATCTTCTTTTCAGACAGATACGTTGCCATCTTTAAACTTTATTCTGTTTAGTAAAGTTCGCTTTCTCTTTTCAGGTTAATTTCTGCCGCTGCGACTATCTTCAAGTTCCTGGTGGAATTTTGGTGAGTGTTTTTAATATTTTGTTATTTTTATTTCAGGGTGTCTGTCCGACAAAAAGATAGTGACCTGTTAACGTCTGGGTGCTTCCAGCGCTCACCTTGAGAGCGGGGCCTACTACAAGGGTAGGTGGGAAGGGGGAATAGTAGCCGATCTCTAGATGAACACTGGGAATTGTTCATCTGGAGGTTAGCAGTGTTGCAATATCTTCTTTTCAGACAGATACGTTGCCATCTTTAAACTTTATTATGTTTATTAAAGTTTGCTTTCTCTTTTCAGGTTAATTTCTGCCACTGTGACTATCTTCAAGTTCCTGGTGGAATTTTGGTGAGTGTTTTTAATATTTTGTTATTTTTATTTCAGGGTGTCTGTCCGACAAAAAGATAGTGACCTATTAACATCTGGATGCTTCCAGCGCTCACCTTGAGAGCGGGGCCTACTACAAGGGTAGGTGGGAAGGGGGAATAGTAGCCGATCTCTAGATGAACACTGGGAATTGTTCATCTGGAGGTTAGCAGTGTTGCAATATCTTCTTTTCAGACAGATACGTTGCCATCTTTAAACTTTATTCTGTTTAGTAAAGTTCGCTTTCTCTTTTCAGGTTAATTTCTGCCGCTGCAACTATCTTCAAGTTCCTGGTGGAATTTTGGTGAGTGTTTTTAATATTTTGTTATTTTAATTTCAAGGTGTCTGTCCGACAAGAAGATGGTGACCTGTTAATGTCTGGATGCTTCCAGCGCTCACCTTGAGAGCGGGGCCTACTACAAGGGTAGGTGGGAAGGGGGAATAGTAGCCGATCTCTAGATGAACACTGGGAATAGTTCATCTGGAGGTTAGCAGTGTTGCAATATCTTCTTTTCAGACAGATACATTGCCATCTTTCAGTTTATTCTGTTTATTAAAGTTTGCTTTCTCTTTTCAGGTTAATTTCTACCACTGCACCTATCTTCAAGTTCCTGGTGGAATTTTGGTAAGTACATATAATTTATTTATTGTTTAAATATTATAATTTTTTGTTTATTCTGTTTATTTTAAGTCTGTTCTCTTTTGCAGGTCAGTTGATTCCAACAGCTTTGAGCATCTTGAAGGACATATACTGGTTAGTATAAAATTTAAAAATTAGAATTTAACTAACAGGTTAAGTTTATATTTTAAGGTATTTTTGATTGCAAATGGACAACTCTGGAAAGTTTCACCTACTGTATTTTGATTCTTGGTTCAGGTATGTAAGGGCACTTGCTAGTATTTAAATTTTGTTTTGATTGTATAGTCAAATATTCATGTAAGATAGTTGTAAGTTTATAGTATACTTGTATACTGTTGGTTGGAAGGGAATATTGTATGGTTATGTTCTAATATTTCTTTTGTTTCCAGATACAGGACAAATGTCAGTTTTGTTGTTTCAGAACTACACTCTCATATATTCATTTTTATTTTTTTCCAATGTTTTGTAATTAGTACATGAGAAAATAGATTTTAATTTTCTTCCTTTGTTTTAATCTGTTTCTGTGACGTATATGAAAATTTCTGTACTAGACAGGTGGTTGTATATGTTATGCAATCTTCATACCTCACTTAAGAAAATGAAGTAGTAAAACCTTAAAGTCAATAGGTTGCAACTAGTCAAACAGTCAAAACAAGTACAAAGGTTTTCATATAACTTTTAACCATGTTTTACGTAATCTTTGGGAATTTTACAATTTTTATATTTTCAAGCTGTTTCCTTTTTGTGACTCTTGATGTTTTAAAAATTGAAATCATAATTTTTAACCACACCAAATGTTACTTGCAAAAAATATAGTTGTTTTCTTATTAACTTCTCAAAGTTTGCAAGTACCATTTGCCAGTCCTAAGTCTGTTAAAGTGGGAAGGGAGATTATGATTTCAGACTTTTCTCATTTCTACCAAGACACAGACTTGCTATCACCTTCTATCTTGCTCTCGGAGAAGCCAGCATGTGAAGTGATAAAAATTTTAGAACTTAAAACGGTAAAACCACACTCTCCTCGTTCGCCTATGTAGTATCCGGTGTCAGGTGAACAGGTGTCTATGTATATTGTTATTCCCATCTAGGATAACTTAAAATTAGGCAAAATGTACTCGGATAAAGACTGTCAGTTAGTTGTGTTGTTTGTGTTTTTACACAAACATGCAAACACATATGCCTATCGAACATGGAGACTAACAAAGAAAAATATCAGTGAATCACACATTTATAAACTGTTGTAGACAGATGCTTAAAAATGGTTGTAGAAAGAAAAATTGAAAGAAGAAAGTGTAGATAGATAGGACATGCGCTATGATGAAGAACAAAGGAAGAATTAAAATGGAATCCTCCAAACAAAAAGAAAAGAGGATGACTCGGAAATACCTGGAAAGAAAACTGCTCAGAACAGGAAAAAACTCTGAAGAGGTGAGTCCAAAACTGAGTCCACTTGAAAAGCTTCTGGAAGCTCCATGTATCTAAGAGTAAAAGGACTGATACTTTTTAGGCATGTTGATCTTTCATGGAGTCTGCAAAAAATGACACTAGGCACTTTAGTGGAATTTCAGAACCTTTGAAATTATTTTTATTTTGCATTATTTTTGTGTTAAAAAACTGAATTTTGTGATAACATGTTATTTAATATTCTTATGTGATTCTTGAATATTTTAAAGTAAAAATCTTGTTAAATTGATGCATGTAATTAGAATGGAATACTTACACACTAATATTAATCAAAATTTTTTAAAAACTTGTAATTATTATAATTTTCAAGAATTGGTATCGGTTCAAAGTGGAATCAGCTCAGCCTTAAAAAAAAAATCAATACTGCTTTACATCTAAACATAAAATAAGATTTGGGTAACAAAGTTTGCTTTTGATATGGGCCTGAAATAATTTGAAATACGTATTGCTTTTCATTTTCTCTCAGTACATTATATTTCATGAATTTGCTTTTCTAATAAGAATATTTTATTACATATGTATCGGAATTCAAATTTCAGAGAAATTACTTATTCACATGGGATTTTTTCTCAAAAGAAAGATAAAGGATTGAAAGAGACTATTAAGAATTTAACTGCTACATAGGTGTCATTACAATGTAAGTGTAACACTATGGCATCAGAATTAGATGGTCAAAAAGTCAAAAGTTTGATTCTGCAACATTGCCAGACCCAGTGACGTGCGGTGATGTCGATACTTGGGGTAGCAATCAGTGGCGTGCCCAAGGGAGGTTGGTGTGGGTCATAATCCCCCTCCCCCCTTTAGGGCCCAGTATTCCTAAAAATAGAACGTCAAAGAAAGGAAAGGATTGCAAAATGAGGAAGGACTACTGAAAAGAAGCACGTGTTAATCCCACCCACTTTCGGAAATCCTAAACATGTTGATTTGACTATTAAGCCAGAGATCCCAGGTTCGAACCCCGACCTGGAAATGGGTGTTATTTGTTTGTCCCTTCATCAATTTTATTGTATCATCTTGACGATTAGTCAAAAGTGTAGGAAAAGCGAAGTAAAACAAACCAAATCAAACAATCAATCAATGATTTGATTTATGCTACTTAGCGTCGCTGTCACATTTCGTTAATCGCGAAGATGGTACAATACAATTAATGAGGAGACAAACAAAAAAAACACCCATGCCGAGGTCGGGGTTCGAACCCGGAACTCCTGGTGTCATAGCGTGCAGTGAAAACCACTAACCCACGGTTGGTTGATTTGGTGTTTAAGTACACTTTATGTACATAAAATCTAATTGGGACTGGATCCACAGTTTAAAGTGGGATCCAAACCACTATGTGCGTCCACCTGGTACCGATCCGGGGCCACTTGCACTCCCCCACGTAGGTCGGCCGACAACAAAGATGAGTGGAAAGCTCTAACTATTTGGATACTTGGGTATCGGTAAAGCAAACTGCGTATTTACTCAGTGGTACATAAATGTCAATTGGATTTTTGAAACACCATATTTGTATATGATTAACGTTTTTCCAAAAAAATTGCATTTCTTGATTTCCGTAATTTCTTCATCTCACGATCTCATTACTGAAGGATTCGGGCTCGAGCCCTGGCCTGTGCATTAGTGTTCCTTTGTAACCACTTTTCATCCGTTTAATTTAATCAATGTTCATCGTCATGGCAAAAATTAGGTAAAGTGATGGAAAAGCAACGCTAAAGAAAGGAAAAAGAAAATACAAATAATTTCCTCCCAGTGCATCTGCAGGGCACTGTGAAATCAGGAGTCCAGAGTTCTCTGTTTATGATTGTCCCTCATGACTTCCATATGCTCATTAGCTACTTATTGCGATTAAATCTATGCAGCTAGAAAAAGTGATGGAAGGTGGCAAAAATTAAATATATTAGAGGGGATGAACAGGTAACAAAACACACTTTTTTGTAGTTTCTTCAACAATATTCATTTGGCTTTTTTAGTTCTGGGATACATTTTACATTCCAAATTATTTCATTATTCACTGTAGAGTACAACACATAGGAACGCTCGTCACGGGTTCGAATCCTGGCCTGAATTGTTCTTTGTGAAGTCCCTTCATCAATTTCATTATATCATCCTCATCCTCATTTTCGCTATAACCAAATGTGGCAGAAAGGTGAAGTAAAATAAACCAAACCAACAACAACAATTAGAACGCGCGTTTTCTTGCCCAAATTAATACATCAATATTTATGACTGTTTAGCTTATGCATTTTTTTTTATTGGAGGCCAAATTATTAGTATATTTAAATAGAACACTACTAAAATGAGAGCGAGAGAGAGTGTGAGGAAATATTTGTTATTTAATCATTATATATTCCATATTTGAAAAAAAGAAAAGAAACCATAACATTTTTGTCTGCACATAATACAAGTACGTTCCAATTCATATACAAATAAAACATAAATATTGTACAACGTTTAAAAGGTTGTGTAAATACAGAGAACATAAGTACAGCAGAAGTTCTTTAGAGGATTTACAAAGGAATCGAAGAGAAACCTATACCCTATCTGTCCTATAGGAGATAGACTGGGGGACCTGAAACCATGGGCTTTCAACCATGGGAGCGGGGGGCGAGGGGACAAGGGAAGTACAGGCAGAAATCTTCCCTTTCGCTTCAGGCGGTTGTCTATACCTGGATCTGGTAAGGCGGAAGATCAGCCTTGCCAGCTGATCACATCGAGGGACGAGAAGCGTGTGGAAAGAAATGTTGCATATGAACTGAGGCTTCAAGATAAATAATTTGATTTGAAAATAATTAGGCATGAGATTGATTGATCTATCTCTGCTATACTAGCTACTCCTCAGTGCACGTCACTGGCCAGACCCCACAGTTGGAGGTAACTTTTCTTTTCTATGTGATAGTACAAATATCTTTGATTCTTGATAGTTAAAAATTAATAATATATATGAACACTAGCTTTTTAATTTGTATATTATTTCTCGCTACATTCATTCTTGTCCTTTTTTAAATATTATTATCTAGTTTACGTTTATCTCCTAAACGTCTTGTCTTTACTTTTCATGTAATAGGTTTATATTTTGGATACATACATGATGACTTAGTAACATGGGGAAACAGGGACAAAGAAATACAGACACAGTTTGATAGTTGGAATGAGGAAATCAGAAGAGCAGGAATGAAATTCAGTGCAAAAAGGAGTGAGGTGCTAATAACAACAAGAAACAAGAGCCAGAAGTGTGCCAAGAAGAAAGGTGGACATGGAAGAGTTGAAGGTAGTGGAGAGTTTCAAATATCTAGGAAGCATGATTGAGAGAAGTGGAAGAATAAATGAGGAGGTAAATAGAAGAAGACAAATGGGTGGTGGACTATATCAAAGTGTTCAAAGATTAATAAGGAACAGGGATGTACCTGTGAAATGCAAGAAGGTAAAATATAACATATACTATGTGCCAATAATTGCGTATGGAGCAGACTTGGACAATGACAAAGAGAGACAAAAGAAAGATGCAGGCAATAAAGATGACATTCTTAAGGAGTATATTGGGGAAGACTAGAAGGGATAGAATAAGGAAAGAGGATATCCGACAGATAGTGGGGGTGGTGAAGCTTCAGGACAGGATAGATCAGGCACAGATGAGATGGTTCGGACACATGAAGAGGATGGATACAGAAAAACTACCAGTAAGAGCTTACAATGCACAAAGAGTGGGAATAAGGCAACACCAAGATGTTGGTGGAAAGAGCGGAAAGTAGAGTGTTAGGAGAAAAGGACAAGATTGGAATACCTTGTAGTCAGAATCTAAAAGAAGGAATGTTGTTTCCAGTGACATATTCCAAAAATTTGATCTGGTTTACTCCAACAATGCTTATTTATTGTACGCATTTATTAGATATAATTGAAATAAAATGCGAATGCAGGCATGCAAGTAAAACAACAGAAGTCCAAAAACTTCAATTTCTGGCAATTTGTATATATATGAAAAATAGTTGATTTACCAGTGGTAAATCAGGTAACAGGAAGAATATGCCACTGGTTGCTTCCTCCCTGATAACCCTGATAAAGGGTTCAACCCTTGGAGCCAAGTTTTTAATTTGTTTCTTGCTGTTTGTTTTAGTTTTCTGGCTACAAGGTAAGCCATATTTTAAAATGCTTGTTCCTGCATGTGGCATAAGAAGTATTTTTACAATTCTACGTTAATTTATTTTATAATAGATCTAGAATTTCTCATTGGGGAAGATAAGGTAGATGGGTGCAAAAATTACAGAGCAACCATTGGGGAAGATAATACTTTTTTCTGATATTGAACAGCAAACACTTTTTACACCAACTGTACAGAATGATATTGAATTGTAAGACTTATTTCACAATGACCATTTTTTTTAAAAATTAAAATACAAAAGCATAGAAAACTGACATTTCTTTGCTCTCAATCTGCCATTGTGTGCAAATTCAAATTTTATGTAAGAAATTGAAAAAATAACTTCAACACTTAAATAGGTCCAAATCATCTGAAATGAATCTGTTGTGTGCTTTACAATCAAGATGTGTTATTCTTAAATAATTTGCTTCCTACAATGAAAGAAGCTTACTGAAAACTTTCACTGATGTTCAAGACTGTTTCATGACAAATTATCAAATTATACATAAATAAACAAAACAATCACCACCTCTCTTAAGGGTAATTTTGTAGTTATTGTTTTTATGACAGCGAGAAATAATAAATCAAAAATTTCTCATTCATATTGAAATACATTTATTAATCAAAAGCTTAAAATCAACATTTTTGCTGGAAGCTGATCTTAGAATACTCAGAATGAAGGGCGAAAAAGACAGAAAAGACAGGTAAGTGTTTTGTGGAGGAGCTGTTGAGTCTGAGTAAGGTAAGTAATGCAAAATTTAAGCTACAATGACAAAGTACAGATATAAAATTTATTTAGCCTAGTAAAATAGAAGATGGCAAAAATCTCATTAAGAACCTACAAATGATTTATTGTTTGGTAATTCATAGTATTTACTCATGTATAATGCGCACTTTCTTCCGAAATTCTTACTCCCAAAAACTGTAGTGCGTATTATGCATGGAATAATTCGGACAGCCAACATGAAACCGTATGGGGTTATTCCATGATTTTGTGACACTTGCATTGATTTTTCATGTTTACAGGACCCTATCATATTATATATCGCTGTAAAGCTTAAATCCTGAAGTTTCTGAATATGGCAACAGTATCCCATTCATGATGGTGACACTAATATGCAATGCTGTTGAAATAAGCTCATCACAAAATGAAAAAAAGTTCTGATTTTTATGCTAGTTTGGATGAAAGAAAAGATAAGGAAAAAGAAAATAATGATTAAAATGTATTACTGGCCAAATAATATTATATATATGGAGTGTGTAAATGCCTTAATGAAAGAAATCTTGTGCTGCTAACTGATAGTTTGAGGGTCCTGAATGTGCCTCCATAAATGTTACATTAGTCATGGAAAAGTATGTATTTTGAAGTTGTTTTTTTAGAAAAAGAAGGAATGAGCAAAACCACGTATAAAAGTTTGAAAGCCATTTCCCACGATTTTTCCCTTTGTAATGAAACGCTCTGCGACACCAAGAAAAGCAGTGCCTGTGCCGTTTTGGCGGAATTCGAGCATGCACCTCTCGTCACTTGGAATGCGTATTGTTGTGCGAGAAATAATAGAAAATAACTTCCTGAGCACTGCAAATCCATCTCCCTTCTACTATTACAGAATAAATAAGGTGGTTAAAGAGTGAAAGCTTTGGAATACTGAAGGGGAAGGGGGGATGAGGTGGCATAGGTTGGTGACTTATTGTTTACAGAAGAGGATATTCTCATCTTGGTCCACATAGCAACAGCTTTATGACCTACAACTAAGAAAGCCATTTCTTGGAAACTGGATTCTACTGTGCCATACGAGATATAATTTTTTGTCACTTTTCCCCATGAAAAACCAGAGTGCACATTATACACTTGTAAATATGGTAATATGTGTGTAAAAACAATAAGAAAATGTCACTGAAATATGCACTTAATTATATGCTACACCAATCTGAAAATTATAAGCAATATTACTGATCAACTTGAGTACCATTATCAGTCAATTCTGATAAAGTACTGATTAATTTCTCTCTATCTCTCTCTCCATGTAAAAAATAAATGCTCCAGTAACATTGAAAAACATTTTCATCACATACAACCTCTCTTACGCTTGTGGAGTATCTAGTAGCAATGACACCAGAAAAAAAAATAGTTGAGAAATAGGGAGCAATGTACAAAAAAAAAATTGTACAAAAACAAGGCTACTTGTTCTTGTTTGTTCATTTCAAATTACAAAACATGTGCCTGATGTGGTAGAAGCATTTAGGAAGCAAGGATCTTCAGTTCTTCTTCTTCTTCTTCTTCTTCTTCTCCCTTATGCCCACTTAGGCGTCGGGTCCTTTCAGCCACTTCTTAAAAGAAGTTCTATCCTGTGCCAGTCTTTTCACTTCGTCTGGTGTCTTCCCTCTCTGTGCCAGTCCATAAATGTACTGGTTCCAGTTCAACCTGGGTCGTCCCCTTCCTCTCTTTCCTTCTGGTCGGGCCTCATATATTTGTTTCGATTTACGCTCTTCCTCCATCCTAATAAGATGTCCCAGCCAGCCTAATTCCCTCTTCTCGATGATTTCAATCAGTGGTTCCTGATTCAGGCATTCTCTTCTTATTGTTGTGTTTCGTATCATATCTCTCCTTGTCTTTCCTACAGTTTTTCTTAAGAATTTCATTTCAGTAGCAGTAAGTCTGCTCTCCAATTTAGTTTGTATTATCCAGCTTTCTGATCCATATAATAGCGTGGGTAGATAGACTGTTTTATATATTTTCATTTTTGTTTCTTTACTAATCTCCTTTTTACCTATAATGGTGTTACTAATATTATAGTACAGATTATTTGCTGTCTGAATTCTGTGATTAATTTTAGAGTCCATTTTCCCATCCGCAGTTAGTATGGTTCCTAAATATTCAATCTGTTCTACTTGTTCTAAGGTCTTATTATTCCAATGAATGCGCATCCTTGCTGGTTCTTGTTTAGTGAAGTGCCTGACTTTCTTCTGGCTAATATTAATTTCCATCTTTCGTTCTTTGAATGCTCGGCCCCACTCTAGGACAGCATTTTGTAGGCTCTTGCTATCTTTTGCTAGGAGAACAATATCATCAGTGTATACTAATATTTGTACCCATACTGGTTTCATCTTATAATTTCCAATTTTACATTTTCTTGTTCTTCTTTTGCATTGCTTTATAATTTGATCTTCAGTTCTATTGGCATATTTCCATACAAGCCTACTAAAAGTTCATTAATGTTTGGTATATTGGCTAAAGTATGCATTCATGTTTTATTTATTTTCAACATGGCATCCCTTAAAACTTCATTCTGCACCCTCCTCCCATAATGATTAATCCTAATACTGCCGCTGTTATATCAGCTGAATTTTTTTTGGACCAGGTTGGGAATTAACAAAGCAGAGATACAGTAATTTCCCTCACCAAATCAAAGTATGCCTGTAAAAGGGAAAACTTTTAATCTTCATCAGTTGTGATTTTACCACCCACCCCCCAGATATAATACAGGGTGGCGCAGAGAAACGGCAAAATTTGAATGTGGAATTGGCAACACTGTAGCACCAGCATTTGTTAGGGACTGATGCGACATCATTGAGGAGGCTTTGCCATTTAGTCATGATGCAGCATTGGAATGGTTTGGAGCGTGCTTTCGCTGTAAAAGCTTTGTATAAGAACGGTGATAGTGTGACTGCAGCACAAAGTGTATTTCAGCAGCATTACCAGCTAGGACGTCATGCTCATGTCCCATCGGCTCATGCGATTACAACATGGGTGCGTAATTTCGAAGAAAATGGTTCAGCGTTGAAGAAGAAAGCCCCAGGTAGAATTCGAACAGTATGTATACCAGAGAATATTGAAGCAGTTCGAGTTGCCATTCAGAGGAGCCCTTGCCGCTCCGTTCGACAACACGCATCAGCCCTACAGTGTAGTCGAAGAAGCGTACAAAGAATACTACATGAAATGAAGTTTCACCCCTATAAGTTACAGACTGTGCAGTAATTACATCCTGAAGACCCTGTGTTGCGTAAGAAGTTTTGCGAATTGGTGTTGGCTAAGGTTAACGAGGATGCCAATTTCCTTAACAATTTGTGGATGTCTGACGAAGCCCATTTCCACCTTAGCGGCTATGTTAACAAACAGAATTTCCATTACTGGTCACAGGAAAATCCTTGTCAGCTTCACGAGTGTCCATTACATAGCACCAAGGTTACAGTATGGTGTGCAGTGTCAAGTCATGGTGTTTTCGGTCCTTATTTTTTTGAAAGTGAGGAAGGCATTGCAACAACAGTGACATGAGATCGATATGTTGCTATGCTTGAAACATTCTGTGCACTGAAGTTGCACGATGCACATCTTGACACCGACAATATGTGGTTTCAGCAGGATGGAGCCACGTCATATACTGCTCGACAGTCGATGGAGGCAATTCGCAAATTGTTTGGAAGGCAGATCATTTCACGTAACGGTGACATTTCATGGCCTCTGAGATCCCCTGATCTCAGTGTTTGTGATTTCTTTCTGTGGGGAAATCTCGAAAGTAAAGTGTACAGCACACGTCCTGCAACAATTGCTGAACTGAAACAGAAGATTGCAGCAGAAATCACTGATATTCCTCGAGACATGATACAGCAGGTATTCCAGAGTTTCCACAGCAGACTTTCAGAATGTGTATGCCGAGATGGAACACATCTTTCTGATGTAATCTTTAAGAAGTAAAGTGACATGTAAAATGACATGTAAATGTCATAGTTAATGGCATACTATGTACTTGCATATCCATCATTAAATGTATTTTTTCCTGTGATTATTATTGCATTTTACGTCAATTGAAATTTTGCCGTTTCTCTGCGCCACCCGTTATTTATCATTATAACAAACAGTTCAATTAGATTTCTAAATATAAATTTATTAATTAGACAAGTATCAGTGCACTTTTGACTCCTGTGAAACTTACAAGATGTATTGTTGATTGTTAGAAAACAATAATAGAGTTGAACCTCTATTTTACATTTTCCTGTCGTATATATTCAATCTTCATTGTCCCAATAGATCGAAATGTTATAAAATATTCCTGGATTTTGCATTTTACCTGCATTTTAAGTTTTTTCTTCCTAGTTCCCTGAAAAACATAAAATGAGCTGCCACTCTACGATAATAAATTTAAGACAAGTTCACACGATGAGAAATCTATGCCATTACAATGTTTTATGTTTTCTCATTCTCATACTAAATCCTTGGCCCAGAAGTATCTAACAAGTTTGTATATAAGAATCTCTTGAAATAGATATAAACTACTAAATTTCAAGAAATTATACAGTAGCAGAGAAGGTATTTTTATTTATGTGCAAATCAAAGTTCACAAAAAGATCTACACACATCATGGGTCACGTCTCAGTTTAGTGGTGTCACTCAACCAGATGTGTTGTACTGCTGTAAGTGTCAAACAGGGAAATTGTACGTACTCTGATGCATTTGATAGTTTCTATTCTCAGCTATTACTTGCCATATTGATATTTGGAACCCTGTTTTGTTGTTACCACTGTTTTCTCTTATTTTGTCTAGTGCGTAGATATGCCGGTCTTCAGTAATGAAGAAAAACTAGACATTATTTTAATTTACAGTGAATGTCACAGAAATGCAACCACAGTTGTGACATTGTATGCTGAACGCTACCCAGATCGATGGTGCCCTTCACCTTGTACCATTGCCAACTCTGCACAAGTCTTGTTGAAACAGGAAACTGGGCTCCCAGAAAGTGTCCACATACAAACACAGCACCTAACAATGGAAACAAAATCGCTGTTCTGGCTGCTGTAGCTCACAATCCGCAGCTGAGTGTACGAGAGATTGAGCGTGGTTCTGGAATAAGCCGCAGTAGTGTGTGGAGAATTTTGCAAAGGCATAAGTTTCATCCGTATCATATGTCACTGCACCAGGAACTGTACGGGAATGACTTTCAAGCCCGCATTGTATTCTGTCGTTTTGCACTTCAGCAGTTGCAAGATAATAATGCATTCCTAAGTAATATTTTGTTTAAGGATGAAGCTTCGTTTACAAATCACGGTAATGTGAATTTGAGGAACATGCACTACTGGTCCGTGCAAAATCCTCACTGGCTTCGCAATGACAGTGGAGTGTCAATGTTTGGTGTGGTATCATTGGCAACCGCATTGTAGGTCCATATTTTTATCAGGGAACATTAAACGGACAGCGATACGCATCATTTCTTCAAGACATCTACCCCTACTCTTGGAGGACGTGGCATTGGAATCCCGTCTATCAATGTGGTTCCAGCATGATGGGTTCCCCGCACACTTCACACGTGTTTCCAGAGAAGTTGTGGATGTAAAGTTTCCAAATCGGTGGATAGGATGGGGTGGTTCTGTGGGATGGCCAGCTCGGTCACCTGCCTTGACGCCATTAGGCTACTTTCTCTGGGGCACAGTGAAAGATAGAGTCTATCAGGAAGTCCCAACGACACTAGAGAATATGAAACAGCATATTACTGTGCTGTGTGTAGCAATATCTTGAGAAACACTACAATCTGTTCAACACTCGCTTGTTCACTGTCTCCACAAGTGTATTGATGCAACCGGTGGTCACTTCGAACATCTACTGAAGTAACACAGTTTCATCAGGCAAGACATTACTGATGATTTGTGAGTGCGTTTTCTGTGCTGGATGTATGTTACAAACATGATGTTCATTTGAGCTATAGGCCACTCTTAATTTTGTTTCGGAAAGTGAAATCAATTCTGTTCTCACAAATTGTACCTCTAGTTTTCAGTTCGCTAGAAACACATACATGTTCCATTAAAAAAATGTAACTTTGAGTTGAAAGTGATATTTTTTAAATTTTCTGGTTTGTGCATACCCTCCCATTGTGTGAGCCCCTAACATGGGTCCATTCCTGCGCAACTCGATTTTTCACATTTTGTTTCATTTCGAAAATTTTTGAGGTCGCAGAGTTAGATGAGACACCCTGTATATATCCGGGTTCAATCCCCAGTGGGGGAGAACTGGGTTTTTTTCCACTTGTTCAATCGGCTCCGATACCCAGTATTGTATAAAGTGGGTACCTGGAGGAAACTCTGGGGGGTAAAGGCAGCCAGGGGCATGGTGCTGATCACATCACCCCAACTTCAGCCATGATCAAGTAAATGTGGGGCCCTTACACCACACCTCCTATACACCATCATGGCATTGTGGAAAGCACAATGGAGCACTTTACACTTTACTTACAGTAAAGACAAAAACAGTAGCAGAAAAGGAAGAAAATGAAAAAGCATGAAGAGGAAAGACAATATAAGTCAGATGTATGAAAAGTTGTCTGGTGTATGTAGTTTGTGCATAATAGAAAACCGAAATATGCCTCACAAACCTAATTTGCATGATGTGAACATTGAGTTGCATTTATTTGAAGTTTCAAGTCCACTTTATGCACATATAGGCTAATCAGAACTGGGTCTACTGTTTAAGGTAGGATCCGAACCACTGTGCAATGTGCCTCCAACGATGTCGAACCAGGGACCCTTGATTACAAGGCAACGGATGTTAACACTATGCCTTTAGGAAGCCCGAGTTGCACTTGTTGTTGACCTCTGAAAGCAGTGACAGTGAATCTGAATTGAAAAATGAATAAAAAGAAGGGAGTGATGAAACATAATTGTGCTTAAAAAAACAACATCCATTTTTCAATAGTGAGATGTTCAGAAAATTCCACTTTTAAGGGGTTAAATAAGCTGCCATATACCAGTTGTAACTCCCACATTTGAAGCAAATGAATATCAAGAAGGGCATTGTCATGTTGCAATAAGATGTTAATGAATTTTGAAATATTATTACCTTCATATGAATACACTGAAAAACAATGTAATTGTCAAATGCAAGTAATCATCATGTTAAGTACTGTACATACAATGCAAATAGTATCTATTTACATGCTACATACTACTACCTTTTCACATCTGTGTCTGTGGTTAAGTTTTTATGTAAGTATAAATATATTAAAAGCTCTGTACATTTTATTGAAAAAAAACATTATATCAGTGATATATAATCCTCTATAACTCTTGCATTGTTTCTTCTATATATTTATATATTAAAACTAATTTAACAGAGCATTACAAACTTACTGCCTTTCACATCGCAATATTGCACATACTCTCTGAATATTCAGTACTCATATACACTTCCTTACACACTGAATGCATAAAAGTATATTGATGTGTGACTCCCTTATAGAAATGTGGATCACTGGAGACACAGGGATGTAGCTTGAAGAAAGTGAGAGGTCAGATTTTGATTTGTGGGCCTGCCCCTGGCCGAGAAGAGGGAAGATGAAAGAGACAGAGCACAGCTGTCTCCACACTCACCTGAACCGATCTCCGATGGCTCCCTGCAGGTTCCACCTTGATGATGCCACCTTGTCCCGATGCTTCGGGCATCCCTTGGTTGCCAAACTGGTACACGGCACTTGCTGCGATTGTACTTTCGATTCTTGTGATTAGTAATAAAACTGTCCCCTTTTCATGGAAAGGCGACTTTTTATTCTCCATTACAATTCATCGACCCTGCAGGTTTTCATTTCTCTACTACTGGGTTGATTACCTCTATCAGGTGAACAAACCCGGTAGCAATGGCGGAATGTCAATAATTTGCTAGCGATATGCTTGATGTCGGTTACATGATTGGGTCAGCATACTGTGTGGAGAGACAATGTATTATCATGATTTTTAGCATCTGCTCAGTCTCCCTCATCAATATATATTTACATGATGTTGAATGGTTACTTTGTTACATCTCTGCTGTACATGTAATCATGATTTAAAAGTTTTAACATAATTTTATTTCCATCCTTAGTATTACTGATTTGTTCTTAATAAAAATCGATGTATTGTATGTCTCTGTTTAACCACTATTATAGTCATCTTATTTGCTGTGTACCACTATCGTCATAAACAACATAATTTTCATTCAAGTCGTTTCTTTTTTATCTTTCGTAGGATGTTTCACTTAATGTATAATTTCAAGTAGCAATATTCTACACATTCAGTCAAAATCTTATTGTAGTTGGAATGAAGGCTATGTTTTAAGATAAATACATATTGCTTTGGCAATAACTTGTGTACTTTTAGTAAAGCAGTGAAAAATATTTTTTGCAAAATCAATCCCATCTCTCCACATCAACACCACAGTTGTATCCAGGGACGTCGTAAGGGAGGGGCAAGGGGGGCACTGGCCCCCCGAAATGTTCACGTGGCCCCGGCAAACTGTTGTACATTTGCTGAAAATTTTACATTCAGCACAAATATTGCGACTTTTTGTGATTTTTCTTCATTTAGGGTTGTCAAAGGTTCAGCCTTTTTTCTCGCTCAATTTAAATTCGGTACAAGTAGTGCATTTTTCCATTAAAAAAGGTTCCTGGACCGTATTAAAAGTCAACCGGAAAAATAATTCCTTTACAAGATTTAAATTCATACGTAAAAAAATTTCCTGGACCGAATTGAGGCCTAGAACCCATTTACACTAGTTGATTTTCTCTCCCGGATGGGAAATGAATTTACTTACAATTCCTGGACCATGAGATTGTTAAGATGAAGGAACGCATACATTCTAATTTGTTCTATAGGGTTGGTTGGTTTATTTGGGGTTTTAAGTCCACTTTATGCACAGTAAGGATAATCGGGACTGGGCCTACAGTTTAAAGTGGGATCCGAATCACTATGTGCGTCCACCGGTTATCGAACCCGGGACCCCTTGATTACAAGGCAACGACGCTACCACTGCTCCATCGGAGAGGCCCTGTTCTATAGGGTTCCGTAACAGGACCGGAACCTTTTTTCTTGCACAATTTAAATTCGTACCAAGTTGCTAATGGTTTCATTTCAATACGGAACTATGGCCCTATGGCCAAATTTAAATTCATCTGGAAAAAATATTCCTGGACCGAATTGAAAACTTTACAGATGAAAAGGTTCCTTACAGTCCAAAACCCATTTACGCTTGCTGATTTTCTCTTCTGACGACAATTGAATTTATGTAAAATTTCTGGATCTTTAACAACCCTGGCCCAACAAATGCAGACGCTGTGGTTGCTGCGTAGGCGGGAAAGTTGACTACACATACAAATAGAATTAATCCGAAGTTACAAGGTGTTGATCAAGGTTGACCAGGACTTTTATTTATAGACAGGAAATATACATACAAATGCATAGAAACACCAAACTATGTCAGTTTTTCAAAGTATTCCCCCTGAATACCCAGACACCGTTGCCATCGTTGTGGAACTTCCATGATGCCTTTGGCGTAGAAAGAAGTAGGTTGGTGTCGGAACCACTGCAGGACAGCGTTCTTGAGTTCCTCATCTGTCTGGAAGCGCATGTCGTCCAAATGCTCTTTAAGAGCCCCAAACAAGTGGAAATCACTGGAGGCTACATCTGGGCTGTAAGGACTGTGGGGTAAAACCTTCCAGTGCAACTTGGTCAGTGTTGTTTGAGTCAAATGAGCCGTGTGTGCCCTCGCATTGTCATGGAGAAGAATGACATGTTTCGACAACATTCCAGGTCTTTTTATTCCGAACGGCCCCACGTACAGCACCGTGAAGCAGTGTTGAGTAATACTGGGCAATAATTGTGGCACTCTTCTCCAAAATATCCACATGGATAACTTGCTCAACGCCGATATTCACCGGAGTGACTGCAGTTGGGCGAACGTATCCGTGCGGTTCATTTGCTACCAACTCCCGACCTTCACTGAACTGTTGACACCATTCGTACACTCTTGCCCGTGACAGTGTTTGTTCACCATACTGTGCTTGCAGTCTTCGCCAAATTTCAGCAGGTTCCACCTTCTACTTCAAGAGAAATTTCATTATACACCGCCGTTCCACAGCAACAGATACACTATGCCGCCATCTTTGTTTACACTACTGCGCATGCGCCAAATGTGTCCCAAGGGATCATGGTTACTCGTAAGGAATCATGGTCTGTCCTGCCGAAGTAATGCAGCGCTACATTGTTTAATTAATATTTTACGCATGAAAGTCTTGCCCAACCTTGAACGACCCTTGTATATAGCGAATAATAGTTAGTTACATAATAATATCATGAAATATGGAGAGCCAAATTACTTACCAAGCATTTTCTGTTATTTGCCTATCCTAGTGGGAGGGAAAATCTTTTGCCCTTGGAGGTGAACACTGTACCTGGAAATTCAAGACGGCATTTCTAATTTTCATTTCAATTTGGGCTGGCAACTCCGTGGTGGAGTGGTTAGCACGTTATGCTACGAAGCAGAGTGTCCGGGATTCGAATCCCGGCCTGTCTTCTTTCTAATGGTCCTTTCATCAATTTAATCTTAACTCATTCTCCGAGAGCGCAATAGTTTTAGCGCGTGGGAATTTTGTTATTTCTATTGTCATCATATAATCAGTTTCGCATGCACAAAGATGATTACTTTTAAGAAATTAGATGTGTGCATAAAATTTCATATATATCGTTATCATTCTCCAATGTGTACAGTAGGATGCCACAAAAGACTCGGGCATGTCCCATGGGATAGTGATTAACGGCGTCCCCTTGCACTAAAGGGCAGCGGATTCGATTCTGGTATAAACAATATACATGGGATGCCTATCTTGAACACATTACACAAACATTTCATTTTTGCACCGTTGTCATACTTGTACACCTGATTTCAACACCCTTTTATATCTAAACCCATGGAAGAGGGCTTTCTCTATTTCTCAAATTTCTTCGAGCAAATTTACAAATCTAAGGAGTAACGACTAATGAAATTGTTGTTGGTATCTCAAATCTGACATAAGAGAAAATCCATGGATTTTTAAAGATGCCATTAAGTTAATGCGTTCATTGTGCATTTAGATTTCCGAATAATGGCCGGGGATTTCGCGAGTCTATGTTTTAGGGGGCTACAGGAGAATATAATGTTCTCTTCCAACAATATATATGTAGGCCTATATGATATATTAATAGTTTGTTAGTTTTTAATGGTTTGATAGAAAAAATCTTTAGTTTTGGGGCCCCCCCAAACTGATCAACCTAGCTACGTCCCTGGTTGTATCCATTAGGGAAAACTGAGGCACATTTGAACACTACCAATTTTATCATTTTATTTCATAGTCAAAATTGTTTTATTATTTTTTAATTAGAAAATTAAACAAAACATCAATAATCTGTTCAAATCTAGCCCATGCATGGGAGATATTTGAACAGACATGGGGCACTTTTTATAGATGCCAGGGTATGAATAATGATGTGTTTCCAGGATTTGCTGTCATCTGGTAATTTTGTGCTGCTAGTAGTTTTCCCTCAGAGAGACCCATGATGAAAGCGTCTAGTGGCCGGAGTTGATGTGTTCATTGATAGGAAATGTAATAGAACTACTCAATTCTCTTTTGCAAACATAATAATTTTAAGAGTAGAAAAATTGATGTCCTCTTTGCTACATCTAGTATGTTTCTTAACATGTTCAATAAATTTTCTGAACAAAGTTCATGTCATCCACGAACTACGTGGACTATTCACCATTTAAAATCACGTGGGATGCTTCATATTTTTATGATGTACTTATGAGGAACTTTGATTACACAGTGCAACAAATTTGAACTTTGTGTCTTGCCACGAGATGAAAGAAGGTGTTCTTTATTACATCAAATATGCTGATTACGAAAATGAAATCAGAAATGTTCCATCACGTACTAATTTTTCTGGAAAAGATATGCCACATGAACGACTAGCCTATATTTCATGTAGTTAGGAATATATTGTAATTCATGAAAAACAAAGTTGCAACTTTCGCGACACTTGGAAACTACTCCATCACAGTACAGGAGGATCCTGTAGCTGGATTAAATACAGATCATGGAACAAAATTAATTGTTTGTATTACAAAACATTAAAAAAAAGGTACGAGAAAGCTGCAAAAAGCTTGAAATATTCCTACATGGTAGAAATGTCTCCGTTTGTGGGTGGATGGTGAAACTTCTTGTACGAGTGTCCAGCAGTAATCTGCCAAAAGGTTTGGTGACCACATTCCCATATATCGTCTTTCCATGTCCTCAATATCTTTGTGAAATCATTCACCATGTTGGTCACTCACATCTCCGAGATTAGGCGGGAAAAAATCTAAATGAGAATGCAGGAAATGTATTTTCAAAGACATGTTGCACCCCATAGCCTTGTAACAGTCCAGCATGTGTTCCGTCAGTTCCCTGTAATTGTCAGACTTGACGTTACCCAAGAAATTGTTGCATACATCTTTGAAGACAAGACAAGCTGCCTTCTCAGTATCTGTCAGCAACTCTTCAAAGGTTGTGTATTTCATCAAGTCAGGAATCTGAGGCCCATTGAAAATACCTTCTTTAATTTTTGCAGTACTAGTCACAGAAAATATGGACAGTAAAAATTGAAAACCTGCCAACTTTGTCCATTGCTTTCACAAAATTCTTCATGAAGCCCAATTTCAGATGGAGCGGTGGTAACAGCACACTGTCTTTGTCAACAAGGGGTTCATGCGACACATTTTTTTTCACCCGGATTGAAGCTTTCAATGGCCACTGTTTTACTACATAATGGTCTTTCCTTGCCCTATTGTCCCAGTGACACAAGAAACAGCAATATTTTGTGAAACTAGTCTGCATTCCCAGCATAAGCCCCAGAACTTTGTGATCACCACAAATTTTCCATTTGTGGTTCGAATAGCCAATATACTTCAGAAGTAGTCTGTAGATGGTGTGTAATCAAGATCTTCGTGATCACTACCGTCGTCTGTTTCATTTTCCAGTGTCCATTCCACTGGTGGTTTTGGAAGTGGGAGAGAATCAGAATGCAGAACTGGGCGCATTGCAGATTCCAAATTTGGATATGAAACTGCGTGCTTTGATTTACTTGAGATTCCTGTTACTTTCGTTAAACAAAAGTAGCATCTGTTATTTGGTCTCCAGGTTCCCTCCACAACTGTGGTATGGCAAATGGCATAGATGGGTGGGTTCCATGCAACCAACCTCTTAAGTAGCAGGAGCAATGTGAGCAACAACAGTTCTGTGGTACCCAACACTTACCCTCATCTGCCTTTAATACAAAATACAACTCGTACACCTTTTTGACGAGCGGAAAAATGGGATGTCTTTGGGACTTCGTCGTAAACTCACCACACACATAACAGAAAAGGTTTGGTGAATTAACACACATCCTAGACATCGCTGAACACAAGAAACACGCGAACACGCACAAACTGTATTCTTCACGTTAGGGGATTTGCACGACACACACGGCAGGAACAGACACTGCTTGATACCACTAGCAAGTGACTGATGCAAATAACTGCAACTCCACTATACTTCAACCAAGTGGCTATCTATCTCTTCCCTCTCCACCCCTTCTCCCAGTGATGTGTGGTGATGTCGACACTTGGGGTAGCAATCAGTGGTGTGTCCAAGGGAGGTTGTTGTGGGCATAATTCCCCTCCCCCCTTTAGGGCCCAGTATTCCTGAAAATAGAACGTCAAAGAAAGGAAAGGATTGCAAAATGAGGAAGGACTACTGAAAAGAAGCAGGTGTTAATCCCACCCACTTTCGAAAATCCAAAACATGTTGATTTGACTATTAAGCCAGAGATCCCGGGTTCGAACCCCGACCTGGACATGGACGTTATTTGTGTTTGTCCCTTCATCAATTTTATCGTACCATCTTGACGATTAGCCAAAAGTGGAAGGAAAGCGAAGTAAAACAAACCAATTGAAACAATCAATCAATGATTTGATTTATGCTACTTAGCGTCGCTGTCACATTTCGTTAATCGCGAAGATGGTACAATACAATTAATGAAGAGACAAACACAAAAAAACTCCCATGCCGTGGTCGAGGTTCGAACCCGGAACTCCTGGTGTCATAGCGTGCAATGATAACCACTCCCCCCACGGTTGGTTGATTTGGTGTTTAAGTCCACTTTATGTACATAAAAGCTAATCGGGACTGGACACACAGTTTAAAGTGGGATCCAAACCACTATGTGCCTCCACCGGGTACCGATCCGGAACCACTTGCACTTCCCCCACGGAGGTCGGCCGACAACAAGGATGAGTGGAAAGCTCTAACTATTCGGATACTTGGGTATCGGTAAAGCAAACTGCGTATTTACTCAGTGGTACGTAAATTTCAATTGGATTTTTGAAACACCATATGTGCATATGATTAACGTTTTTCCAAAAAATTTGCATTGCTTGATTTCCCTAATTTCTTCATCTCACGATCTCGTTACTGAAGGATCCGGGCTCGAGCCCTGGCCTGTGCATGAGTGTTCCTTTGTAACCACTTTTCATCCGTTTAATTTAATCAACGTTCATCGTCGTGGCAGAATTTAGGTAAAGTGATGGAAAAGCAACGCTAAAGAAAGGAAAAAGAAAATACAAATAATTTCCTCCCAGTGCATCTGCAGGGCACTGTAAAATCAGGAGTCCGGAGTTCTCTGTTTATGATTGCCCCTCGTGACTTCCATAAGCTCATTAGCTACTTATCGCGATTAAATCTATACAGCTAGAAAAAGTGATGGAAGGTGGCAAAAATTAAATATATTAGAGGGGATGAACAGGTAACAAAATACACTTTTTTATACTTTCTTCAATGATATTCATTTGGCTTTTTGAGTTCTGGGATACATTTTACATTCCAAATTATTTCATTATTCACTGCAGAGTACAACACATAGGAACAAGAATACGCGCTCGTCACGGGTTCGAATCCCGGCCTGAATTGTTCTTTGTGAGGTCCCTTAATCAATTTCATTATATCATCATTCATCCTCATTTTCGCGATAACCAAATGTGGCAGAAAGGTGAAGTAAAATAAACCAAACCAACAACAACAATTAGAACGCGCGATTTCTTGCCCGAATTCATACATCCGTATTTATGACTGTTTAGCTTACCGATATGTTTTATTGGAGGCCAAATTATTAGCATATTTAAATAAAACACTACTAAAACGAGAGCGAGAAAGAGCGTGAGCAAATATTTGTTATTTAATCATTATATATTCCATATTTGAAAAAAAAGAAAGAAACCATAACACTTTTGTCTGCACATAATATAAGTACGTTCCCATTCATATACAAATAAAACTACATCCCAAATTATACATACATATTGTACAACGTTTAAAAGGTTGTGTAAATACAGAGAACATAAGTACTGCAGAAAATTTACCCTTAGTTCTTTAGAGGATTTACAAAGGAATCGAAGGGAAACCAATCCCCTATCTGTCCTATAGGAGATAGACTGGAGGACCTGAAACCACGGGCTTTCAACCATGGGAGCGGGGGGCGAGGGGCAAGGGACGTAGAGGCAGAAAACTTCCCCTTCCCTTCGGGCGGATGTCTATACCTGGATCGGGTAAGGCGGAAGAAGAGCCAGCTAGGGTATTCAGCCTTGCCAGCTGATCACATTGAGGGGCGAGAAACGCGTGGAAGGAAATGTTGCATATGAACTGAGGCTTCAAGATAATAAATATTGTGATTTGAAAATAATTAGAGACGTGAGATTTATTGATCTATCTCTGCTAGACTAGCTACTCCTCAGTGCACGTCACTGCCTTCTCCTATGCAATGTTGAGCCCTAGTAACAGGCTGGGCTAATGAGTGCCACAATAACAATAACATGCAGTCCTGCGCTGATAAAATTGTGTTTCCAGAGAAAAGTTTAGGTGATAGTGAAATACGGTTTTCACTACTGTCATCAGGGTACTAAACTCCATAGGAATCACATGGTTTTGTTCTGCGGCAATTTTCATTATCGCACAGTGTTATTATTCAAATGTGTCCCAAGAGGGTAGTTCAAATATACAGTGACAATGTTGCTCAAACATGAACAGAGCTGTTCATATCTACCCCATGGGCTTAGACAGAAATCTAAGCATCATAGGGAGAAGTTCATAGATATATATATACCTTTTGCAATAATAGCACATAAACCTATCCATAATAAATAATATTCTACAGGATGAGGCAAAAGTCCGGCACCACCCTTTTAATTTGAAAACAACTTAATGGAGGGTGATGAAATTTCGGATATGGATAATTGGGGTGGGGGCACACCAGATGGGGCTAGTGTGTATTATGGCGGCCATCTTGAAAGCCGCCATCTTGAAATTACATCCAGATTTTCAAATGGGAAGGGGGTCATGTAGCATATCATTTTACATGTGCGTTTTCTCAGAAATAAGAATATGCAGTTATTTTTCCCTCAACTTTATTTGGTGAGGATATTTTCACAGTTGAAGTTCACATTTGGCATCCTACAAGATGTGCTTTATGTGTTGCCCATTCTGCGCTACACACAACATAAGACGTTTCAGCCAGTCCTCATGGACGTGCAATAACACTGCAGGGTTGACAGAGTCACATGCTTGTTGGATCCGGTGCTGGAGATGTTAGAGATCAGTGATTTTCTCTTGATAAACTATGGCTTTAAGATGACCCCAAAGGTAAAAGTCAAGGGGCATAAGGTCCAGAGAACAAGGTGGTCACTCAGTGGGCCCTCTTCGACCAATCCAGTGACCCGGGATCTGTTCATCCAACCTCTGCCTGACACATAACGCACAGTGCGGAGGCATGTCGTCCTGCTGGAAATAGGCTGGTAATTCGCTGTCTGGGTTCATCAGTGAGAAGAACACATCTTCCTGGAGAATATTCAGATATCTCTTCCCATCAGGTTGCCATGGATGAAGACAGGTGCCACAATTCGGGTGTTCCATATCCCACAACACACCATTACCTTTGCCACACCGACTTCCTTACGAGGATCTGTCCACGATGGGTTGGTATCTGACCAATAACGATGATTCTGCTTATTTACCTTACCGTTCACGAAGAATATGGCCTCATCGCTAAACAGAACACTTTTCGGGAACTGGGGATCCTCGTTGCAACGAGCCAAAGCCCAGTCTGCAAACTGTAGCCACCTGTCTGAGTCACCCTCAGTTAAGAACTGAAGAAAAGTTTGGATGTGATCACCATAACATTAAATAAGAGAGAACGTGCATTGCTGGTGAAGTTGTTTTATCAAAACGGTAGTACAGCGTATTTATAAATGAATGGTGCGGTTATAAAAATTAATAATAAATCTATTTATTACCTTACACGGGTAAAACCTACACCGTAAGCAGTGGCAACTGTCCAAGTTTTTGATGCGCTACCTGCTGTTTGTTTGTCATGCTTGCTGCGGGGCCGCATCGTCAATTCCGAGTCAGTCAGTTTCCGCAGCGAGCGTTAGTTCCGAGATGGCGTCGCAACAGGAAAATGATTTCTGTGTGCTCCGTTTTGAGGTGTCCAGATCTGTGGTAACAGTGCAACGTGAGTTTCGTGCACGGTTTAGGAAAGACCCACCACACAAGAATAACATAAATCGGTGGTACCGACAGTTCGTGGAAACTGGATGCTTGTGTAAAGAGAAGAGTTCTGGTCGACCTCGTGTGTCCGATGAAAACGTTGAAAGAGTGCGCCAGGCGTTTCAGCGAAGTCCTCGGAAGTCACTTAATAAAGCAAGCAGGGAATTGGACTTGCCAAAGAATACGGTGTGGAAGGTGTTGCGTAAGCGACTATGTTTTAAACCGTAAAAACTGCGAATAGTGCAGGCCCTTAAACCAACAGACAAAGTTAAAAGGCGTGAATTCTGTGAAGAGATGCAGTTGAAAATGGAAGAAGATGGTTTTGTAGAAAGACTCATCTTCAGTGATGAGGCCATTTCCATGTAAGTGGCAAGGTGAACGAACACAATGTCCGTATCTGGGGAAGCGAGAAACCACATACCCAGATAGAGCATCAGCGTGACTCTCCAAAAGTGAACGTTTTCTGTGCGGTTTCCCAGGAGCACGTGCACGGCCCATTTTTCTTCGAAGAAGAAACAGTCACCAACAAGTGGCAAAATGTGGCGGGGGGAACTTTCCCCCTTGCTCTTCCTAATCGCCGACACAATTCTTTCTTCATTCTGCATAAAGTATCCCAAGGCTTATACAGTAAGGTTATTCACTTTATATCCGACCATTTATGACGGGTATTGACCTTAAGAGATACCGCGCCGCCACGACCGATCATGTTCTATTGGACCCCCAGCATTGTGGACTATCGCCCGGCATCGCAGTTTCCATTGCAGCAAGCAGGCACGTATCCAGGAACTCCTTTCGGGGGGGGGGGGGGGGGCTCAACACCATTTTAAGGGGTTATAGTAAGAACCTCACAATTGTATATTTAAGACCAGTGGTGGCAATTGGGTTTCAAAACCGGGGGGGGGGGAGGCGGTGCAAGGAAAGTTTACTTTCTCTTGGTAGACAAGGCTTAACATTAAGAGGCCATAATGTTGAGGGGAAAAAATGGGGAGCAACTATCCCTTAAATCGTCGCCACTGTAAGGCTGTCATTTTAATCAGAACGTGAAATCGGAACATTTTTTACCACTCAACTCCTCTGTTTCCATGCATTGTGTGCCGGAACCATCTCAGTATGTGTGTTTGTCATCAGACATAAAAACATCTATGGTGTCTTTGAGTGTTTTACGAAGCTGTTACACATGCATGGGATGGACAATCCACTCGACAACGCGAGATTCAAATTGTGGGCTGCGAACTGGATGCAGACACCTCTCGAATATTTCTCTCTGATTCGAGCCTGAACACCACTAAAGTGTATTGTCCTCCCATGTTTGCAGCTTTTATAAAAGCCGAAACCCACCAAATTGTTCAGATTCAGGCCTTAGCACTCACAAGCAGGGGCGGCGCGTGCCTTTTCAGTCAGGCAGGGCACATTTTTCTTTTGGGTGGGGAGGGGGGGGCAGTTAACCTCGATATTCCTTTTTAAGGTTTATGAGGGGAATTCCTTGATATGGAGTAAGTAAATTGTTCGAACAATTTGGAATAAAATTAACATTCTGATCAAGATATCTCTCCAAAGAGCATTAAATACTCACTACGTAGGAATACGAAAAATCAGCAACATATGGAACAAATTACATGAATAAAAAAAAACTCGAATACTGACGTCGGAACCCTATACGCTTGCAGTAACTAAACTTTGGGTAGATACTGGAATGATTAGAAAAATGTTACACTGCAGTTTCTCTTCCATTGTCAATGAATTGAAAGGCGTAGATATTAAAGTTTCTACATGATTCAATGTCATATTCACCAAGTATCACCTAATATCAATGACTAACTAGGAAGATGATGCACCGTTAAGTTCAGTTACAACACTTTACATTGGCCATGTACCCCCAAAAAGTTCGTTTATACTTACGAAGATATTCTGCATGTCAAGTTGCTGGAACACAGACACAATTATACAAATAAATAAACACGTACAGTAACTATAAAATCGCGAAAAACTAATTATTTCATAAGCGACCAATACGCACAGACGGAACGCAACGCAAACTCACACACTAACTCAAATCCAAATCCGTATTACAATGGGAAGAAAGGAGGATCTTTTTGAAAATACGAGGGACTATAGTTTGTGCAATAAAAAGTGTTGTCAACTTTTCAGGTCGCCGGAACAAGCGCGAAGAAAAGCATTCGAGGGATTTTTTTCTATCTTATTGCTGCAGGCTGGAAGAACGAATGAACTGCCTGCCAAGCGTTGGAAACACTGAACGGTGAAAGAGGCAAACATGAATGGGCAGGGGACCGTCCCTTGCCTATGCTGTAAATGTTTGGATCAGTCAGTGACGTCACGTCTCCGGGGCAGAGCCGAGATTTTACTCTCTCCAACAGGACGGAGAAATATATTAACCTCGCACAGGGTGCATACCCTGTAAGTCTGGTTGCAGCAACGTAGGGGTTGAGCAGGCGCTGCTCGTGCATTATTTACCCGGGGGTTCACTGAAGTGATGTGACATATATTCACTTTCCGCAAAATATACTTCCTTCGCCCAACAAAAGGATGGGGGAGGGTTTAAAAGCTTTGTCAAGAATTCTTTTTATCTGGGAGTATAAGGTTTTGTTGTAGGGGTGTGCGAATAAATTTAGGGCTGAAACTACAATAAATTGTGCCTTTATGAAAAAAGTTGAGTTTTGTTGGAATATCATGGACATCCTCAAGTAGGGGCAAGTAATATATTTTTCCCCACGAGGAGCAAAAAACACTCCTTCAGTCTAAAGTTACTGCAACGCTTTTATAATAATTACCAAAAATTACTGTGACTGAAATTAAATTATATGCGTGTAATATATAATTTTTGGTTTACATTCAATTTCCATGGGGGGGCGGCCCCCTTTTCCCCTTCCGGACGTCCATGCTGACTAATCAGAACTGGTCCTACATTTGTTAAAGGGAAATGGCAACTAATGGCATGCGCATACTAGAAATCGAACCTGAGACCCTTTCATTTATACGCGACAGGTTTGTTCAAATTTGGGGCTGGTCGACCAGCACACGCTTTTTTTCAGTGGACAAGGAAGTTTGTTTACGTTAATTATGTGCATTTCTATCGGTCATTTCTTACCTGCGCGGACAGCAACGCCTACACTGCATCAAATGACATAACCTAGGTAAAGTGCATCCCTCGTTTCACTCGCAGCATCACTTAATACTTTCCAACAAGTATCCAAGCACTTCAAAAACTAAAAAACTTGAGACTTTGACACCGAGCGACAGCGAGTCACGTCTTCGCGCCATTCTTTCTCTTTCGCGAACCCGAAGTGTTTCCACCTTTAAGGAAAAACCTCTGAATGCATGCACAAGGTATTTTGGTAATGTATCTCCTTTATTTTAATTCATCGCATCTAATTCCAGCTTCTATTTGTTTCCACTCATCCATCTCTGACACAATCTTGCATTTATTCCAAGAAGTTCGGTGCAAAAATGATACAAGAGAAGATTGAATATGTAATGTGTGCGCTTCAAACTTGAACCGCACGCAGCAACACTGGAACGGAGGAAGCAGCGAGAAAGGAGCCTTGTCCCGCGCCTTCTGCGAGAGAACGAACTGCGCATGACCGTTGGGTTGAACATAGGTTCTGCAAATCTCATCTCCCATGTATTTTGTCCTATACCTTCCTCGCGCTTCTGCTCCCGCACGAAGCTTTCACAATGGCACGAGCTGTCCTGTGGGGGTTCAACTGAGGGTCTGTATCAGGGCGGCCGATTCGCGGTTTCTTCTTCTCAGCAAGAGAGTTCGCCGTGTTACGGGCACAAATACATGACTTATTGTGTAGAATTTTTAGCGAAATAATGTGAAAATTTAAAGACATTGTTCATTGTTCATTCTCGAGGTGATTATCGTATATTACTGGGGGTTCACTGATCCTGTGCGCTATAGGGCCAACCGCGCCTGGGGTTGAGGGAAAAAAACAAACAAAAATATTTACGCGTATATACCGATCGTCTCTTCAGATGAACTTTTTATGTTAAAATTGTTGTGGGGCAGTGCCCTAGTTGCCCTTTATGTAGCATCGCCACTGCTCACAAGTGTTCAAAAAATTCCTGTCACAGCTTTCGCTGTCTTGTCATATATCGGCACGAAACAAAGGAAGTCTTCTCGAATACGGCTGGATCACGAAACAATTAATGCACAGTGAAAACCCTTCCGTTCCCAACACATCTAATGTTTCGTCTCCCAGTATGATCAAATGCTTACTCATTTATCTCCAGTGACGTGCCCAAGTGAGGGTTGGTGAGGTCATAACCCCATTTGACCCAGTATTCCTTTTTTTTTAAAAAAAAAAAAAGAAGAAGAAGAAGAACGTCAAAGATAGGAAAAATTTACAAAATCAGGACTGACCACCAAAAATAGTAGGTATGCGTAACCCAGCTCCATTCCGAAAATCCTGGGCACGCCACTCTTTATCTCGGACACATTTTTTAAAATCAACTCACCAGAAGTTTTTATCATTCCGTATTGGAGATTGAAGTAAGATGCGTTCTTCCTGCAGATTTGGATATGATCCTTTAGGGTGCTGTCGTCTGCCTGCCTTCACACCTAACCTTAACAAGGCCCTAATTTTCCATCCTTGTGACTTGGATTTTCAAGACTTAAGAAGGTTTCAGACCGAAGGACACCTGATACATGTCGATTGGAATGGGCCAATCAACAGCAACGTTTCACACCGTAGCGACACAAAAGGCCGCACAAACCTAATTTCGATTTGTGAAATCCTCAGGCGACAGGGTGTGAAATCTCCCTTATTAGGCCACTGTCATTGTCACCTCGAAGTATTCTTCTCTCTCTCCTATATTTTCTGTGCTTGTTCACTATACAGGCAACACCTTACGATTTGATATACACAGGACATGTAGTATGTAGACATTTTAACGAAAAATCGGTTGAAGTCAATGATGGCTAGGTGCAATTTCCGCCTAAAATGTCTACATATGTAACATCTTCTTGCTCTCTCTTCTCGACATTCATACAATTTTGGGCTGTCTCTTTATGGTAGTTAAGTGTTTGAATGTGTTTCGAACCCATTAGGCTTAAACAAAAGTATTTTTTTATACCATGAAATTCTCGGACTGCATATACGAAATGTAGTTCTGGAAAAACTAAATCATCACTCAAAACTTTGATTTTCAGTTGATCTATGCAGCTTATTTCTCTTTTAATAAACCATTCAAATATCCGGTACTGCTGAAATATTCACGAGAGAGGGAGAGAGAGAGAGAGGGGGGGGGGGCGCCTTGATCTCTTCGGCCCTCGACCCGAACTAGCACTACACTGAGGCCCCAGAAATTCTACTGTCGTCAATGTCTTCATTTTCGAATCACTATATCTTATAAAGCAACCAGAGGACGCTGACTGATTACTAATCGACTGTATGAATTGTCACACTTACCTCTGAAATCTCATTAACCGATTCTTTGTACTGATCAACCGAAAAATTGAATCCGCGTATTTATATCCTCATTATATTCTAGAACGTTCCGCAGATAAAACGATTCGTTAATATTGCCAGTAGTTGACTCCTTCTTTCATTCATAAACGTACCCTCGCCCGCCTTCCAGAGATTAGAAATTACAACGAATCGTCCTACGTGTGGCGCTACCTTTGTTGTGTAGCTTCCATATGCTGACAAGTCTCTACATAGTGCTCAAGTCCGCTGCGACAACACCGAAAGCGCAAGAAAAGTTTACGTGCAATATTATCAACAACAGGGTTATAGAACATTCTCCGTCTTGTCTCGATAATTGTCTATCTCTTTAAATCATCGTCACATTATTAAAAAAGCCAAAAACCTAATTTTATCTTATGTAAAATAAAATAAAATCCTGGGGGGGGGCTAGAGCCACCTCAACCCCACCTTGGATACGTGCTATTAACAATAATGGGGTTATAGAACACTCTCCGTCTTGTCCCGATAATTATTTCTCTCAGATTTATAAATTTATTATCTTCACATTATTCAAGACGCCAAAAATCTAATTTTATCTAGTGTAAATTAAAAAATTTCCTTAGTGGGGGCGGCTTGAGCCACCTTATCCCCACCTTAGATACTTGCAATTAACAATCACAGGGGTATAAAACATTCTCCGTCTTGCCTCGATAATTATTTCTCTCCTTAAATTATTTTCACATTATTCAAGAAGCCAAAAATCTAATTGTATCTAACGTTAACTGAAAAATGTCCTGGGGAGAGGGTCGAGCCCCTGTGCCCCATCTTGGATACGTGCTATTTATTATCAATAACAGGGTTACGGAACTTTCTCCGTCTTGCCTCGATAATTATTTCTCTCCTTAAAATATTGTCACATTATTTTATTTCACACCACAAGAAACAAAAAAACTCATTTTATCTAGTGTAAACCTAAAACTTTCGGGGGGGCTCGAGCCCCATAAGCCCCCCTCTGGATACGTGCCTGGCAGCAAGCTCCGGTGCAGTACAGACATGGGAATTCTGTCAAGCAGCATAGGTAACAATAACAAAATTCTTAAGAAAAATAAATTCAAAAGCTTAATTTTCCATTTACATATTGCTTTTCCATTGTAATTTCTAATACTTTCTCCTTCGATTCTACTCATGTGGTTGCAATAGCGTACCGAATATTTTAGGGGAAGCTAAAGCTGGACACTATTTTTCCTGTAGGAAATGCTTGTAAAATTATCAAGTACGAATGAATATCCCCATTCTCTTTCTCTTTCTGTGTGTTTTCTAGCTCTTAGAAAATCAGATAACAACTGTAATGGGATTCAATATGCTAATATGAAAGAATTAAAACTACTTTTCAAATGTGAGAGAGGTAGTCAGAATTGTGATAGTATGGTTAAAACTTGAATTTGCATTTTCCAAAAACAAAGAAGAAGAAGAAATAAAGGTATCACTATCGTGATGACGAGAATTAATTATGATACATGAAATCCATGAGAGAACACTCTGAAAGGAGTGCCCAAGTCTGGACTGGATGTCGAAGCCTTCGCTAAATCTGACACTCAACATGCTTGGACACGAAGGTTCATGCTGACCAGTAAGGCTGAAAAGCTATTTATTACTAACAACATGTTTTCACAACATTGTATTTGATATTTGCAAGATACCCACATTCTTAACTATTCCCTTAATTCTTTCTCATTTTTTTTCGCTCGTGCATTTGGGGAGTCGCAACCCCATCACGCCCTCCGCCCGGTACACTATTATATGGTTATTCCGCCTGTTTTGAAGTTATATTGAGTCTGAAGTTGAAATTTGTTTCACGAAGAACTCTTCACTGTAGAGCGAACGGACTCCCCGTAGTCCTCTCCTGCAACGATGATGACGTCATGCGCAGGAAGAGAGAGTTTTCAGGATCGGCTTGCATCCACCTCTTTAGTCTTTACACCATGCTATTTACCGTGACGAATTGAGCTTTTGTTTCATTCATATTTAAATATTTTCAGTCCCTATTTATGTCACAGTAGCACGTGAAAAGGGCAGGAAAGGGTTACTTCGAGGGAGGAGGAGTAACCTTGAGTGGGCCAATCACAGAGCTGCAACTTGGAAAAAGGGACCCAAGATCAAACCTTGTTTGTTCTTGGGAACCTCTCGCCAGGAACGGGGCTCTGAATTGCCTGAAACTTCTCCTCGCGAGTTTCTGGCAATGTGAGACTTGTTCTGTGCTTCACTGTATTTTTATCCTTAGGCTTCGCCGCGCTTGGCCTTGTTGAGGGTGCCACCTTTTTCGGAAACGACTCGAAACTAAAAATTTGGCAACGCAGAGTACCACGAGAATTTCCCCTCACCACGGCAACTGGACAAATCCGATTGGTTCAGCCGTTCGTGTGGCCCTCCTTGGCTTTCGACGGAAAAGATAAAAATATATTTTCCAAGTCCATTCTTTGGCCGGAACCACTGTAGCAGTCAAATGGGAAAGAAAGGTATTGCTTGGGGGTTCGTGAAACTCAAATTGAAGAATAGTGTTTCAACTGGAAGCAAAATTTATTAAAATCCTATTTTGCAATATTTGTCATCAAAGTAAAATTTTCAGCAAATGTAGAACAGTTTGCCGGGGCCACGTGAACGTTTTGGGGGGGCGGTGCCCCCTCGCCCCTCCCTTAACGACGTCCCTGTCGCTAAGCTACATGAGGTCCTGATCTCATCTTGACCATACCCTGCATAATTTTGCACCTCCTAAACATACTAGCTGCTTCTAATCATAGAAGTATTCAATTGATGACAGTTTATTTTGTTTCAAGTTCTCTAGTAATTCTTGGGATCCCGGGTTCGATACCCGGTGGAGGCACATAGTGGTTCGGATCCCACTTTAAACTGTAGGTCCAGTCCCGATTAGCCTTACTGTGCATAAAGTGGACTTAAAACACCAAATCAACCAACCATCTAGTAATTCTTTTAGCTTTCTAATGACAAAGTTAAGACAGCTTTTTATGGAATGATGATATGTGAACATTTCTAGTACAGTGGAACCTTGATAACTCGTACTTCGGGGGGGGGGGGGGAGAAAAAATTAGAGATATCAAGGATTTCGACTTACCAAGGTTCGAGTTATTGAGGGCCAACATCGTATATTTCGAGTTATATAGGACTAAGCACATTAACAATAATGGTTACATACACGGCAAGGTGGGGGACTTGAAGTCCCGGCACGATTGTTGATCACCTGACATTATACGTACACACCCTACCCTTCAACTTATTGAGGTCCGTGCGACTAAAACTTCGAGTTATAGAGGTGATTAGAATTTAACTTCGACTCATAGAGGTCTTTCATAGTCTACCTACGAGTTATTGAGCTCGAACGGCATCCCATAAACTGTACAAAAATTCGTCTTATCAAGGTTTTATTCGAGTTGTTGAGGTAAAATTAGTATTGAGTGTTATGGACAATTCAAGGGGATTACAAAAAATCGACTTATCAAGGAAATCGAGATGTTGAGGTTCGAGTTACTAAGGTTCCACTGTATAGATAATATTCATTAGTAAAATATACTTGTAATTAATACCAGAATACACTTATTTATTGAAACATTCACATATCCCCAAGAATATGTACTTAGTGAATTTGATTGTTTGGGCACAGGATTTTTTGGGTGGGCGCTTGCCCACCCGTGCCCACCCCTCTCGCCGTCCCTAGGGCTCTGAGTTGGGTAACTTTAATTCTGGCCACCCGGTATAATTTGATTTCAGTCAGAATAATTTACATTAATTATTGTACCAGGAACGTCATAATTTCGAACTCAAGTGGTATTTTTTTAGAGGGCAACATTATAATGGGGACAATTTTTCTCGTTTACCCCCTGGAAAAAAATAACTTGCTTGCCCCTCCCTGGAAAGAATCTGCGGACGTCCCCATGATTAGAGGGTAATTGCCCCCCCTCCCCTTCGCGTTCGCACGCCTATGCTCTGCACCGCGTTTTGTTTGTTGCTTTCTTTTCCTTTGACTGTCACTGCAGCAGACGATCTTTCGGAAAATTGAATATTATAAAGAACTACTTTCTGAGTAGTATGACAGCCCAGATTTAGAGGACTCCGTATTCTCGGTGTTGAATTTGAACTGTGATGTTAGTGGAATAATAGCATCGTTCGCAGCCCAGAAAACTCGACGGGAAACCCGCTTTTCGTAAAAAAGGAGTGTGCGAATGCGTCGTTGTTTGTCTTTCTTTTTAATACACAAGTGTCAAAGGGATATAAATTGTAATCTATGATAATTCATAGACATACTTTCGACTTGATTAATAATTATTTAATGTAAGTGTAGCTCCAACCAGCCATTCAAACCTAATTATTTAAATTTGTAGGAATAAACTTTTGTTTCTGACTGCACATGAGACTGGGGACCTTGACGATTTTGTTACGCCACTGCAAGTGGTCATCATTATAGGCATCATATCAGAATTACCATGGAGCACCAAAGGTAAAACACAGATTCTGGGAGCCTATAAACTATGGGGAAAATCCCTATGTTTAGAGATATATTCGTCCAGCTTGCAACACCGCTGCATGTTTTAATGCGCAGCGGCGAACGTCAGGGGATTTCCCAACAGCATTTGCTTGTGCGTGAAGAAGCTTAACGTTCCAGTGTTGCTATATTGCGGAAAATTTTTCCAGGCCTGGACAAATAAAGACATGAAAAGAGAAAGGGGGAGCATTATGGAAATACAAACATTACGGAAAAATTTGAAGATTCAAATACAAGATTACAGTTTTTCCCGACGTATTACCTGCATTACTTTATCACATGTCATGAGTTGGTACTGGCAGTAAGTTGAAAAATCCAGATAAACAGTTCGCCGTCGCCGAGTGAACTGAGCTTGATATTATTTTTAAAGTTCACTTCATGCACAGATAGGCTAATCGGGATTGGACCTACTATGTGTCTCCACCGGGCTTCGAACCCGGAACCTCTTGAGGCCCGTACCCAGGATTTTTTTGAGGGGGGCCAGACCCATAAGCGAATTTTAAATATATTTCCTCTCATGTTATAGACTGTGTGTGCGTGTGTATATATATATATATATATATATATATATATATATATATATATATCTCTGTGTGTGTGTGTGTGGGAGGGGGTATAGGAGAGGGTGGGTAGAGAAATTTGCTCATTTTGTTACGAAATGTTGAAGAACGGCATTTTCTAACCTATATGTATACAACCACGTGACAAATATTTGCAGTTGACCCTTACATTTGTTTCTGTCAGAGAGCGAAAAAAATTGTATGTTACGTGTAGTCTACATGTGTCCATAATGCAAACAATTCAAATAGCCTACGAAAAGCAACATATGTGTGTGGGGTTGATGAGGGTTCACACCCATTTTGCAAAGTCCCAGACTTTTCCAGGTATTTTACATAGCTGTGTAATGATTTAATATGCTAAAATATAAGAGTTACACTTCAACTTTGTAAGTTAATCAAATGAATCACGTTTGTTGAACATTTTTGAAAATAAATGAAAAATAAAATGAAAGAACCTTTTTATAAGCAATATTACCCAAAAAGAAAGATTGTTGGGAAGATAAAACGAAACGTGTTTCCGGTTACAAATTCTGCCAAGCAAAAATCATTTAATTCCCCTGACTTTTCTAGGTTTTGAAAGCTTTTTTAAAAAATAATTTGTTTCCAATTACCTCAGTTGTAGTCTTGCTTTTCTGACTCCTCCAGTTGTCCAGGACTTTGGAGTCAGTGCGAACCCTGTAAATAAATTATCTGAAGGGAACGGCTAAGTGACTTCACCTTGGCAGTGTGTCTGCTGGTATAATATTGTCTCTATGGTGTATTTTCGCTTTTAGAATCTTATTCGACAGTAAAAATAAATGCCAGTGGCCAGGGCCGTCGTTAGGGGTGTGCGACGCGTGCCACCGCACAGGGCCTCGCGCTTCCGAGATATTTAATATTATTGACTCTTTTATTCACATTCATTTCTGTGAAAATTTGATCACATTAGAATAGATAAAATAGAGAAGAAGCTACATTAGGAATACAGCTTTATTTGCAGTCATACTATAGAAAAGGAAACCGAAATCGAAAACGGGGACAGCGAGCCTGCTGTGAAAATAAAATTTCAGCACTAACAGTGGAATTCCTTGTTTGTGGTCCCAACATTGTACAGATTCCCTGTCATAAACTCTATTGTTCGATAGAGAGCAGCCATCCTTGTGATTATTTGCGTTGAAACCGAGCTCCCAGGTCCCAAATTTGAGGATGGGGAATTTACGTTGTCGGTAAATTGAGAACAGATGTCAAGAAGAGGATAGACCATGACAAGAAAACTTGCCCCGGTCGGCATTTTGCCTTTTGTGTGAACTGATCCGCAGCTAAATAGAAATAAAGATTTGGAGATACTTTTATTTCCACTTCCTTGAAACCCAAGGAAGGGGAGGGGATTTGCAGATAAATTGGATCCGAATCACTATGTTCCTCCACCGGGAATCGAACCCGTGACCCCTTTATTACAAAGCGTTAACGCTACCATTGCGCCATCGGGATTAGAAAATGTATTAGATCGGTACGAAATGTACTTTGGCTGAATTCAGAGCAAGATAAAATCTTCCACGTAAGATCTTTGATTTTACCTGCGATTATACCACTAAAAACATGAATGCAATTTTCAAATGTATAAGAATTATCGAAATTTTCTCCACTTCTCAGTTCGTTGAAATATTTCCCACATCGTTAATTCCAAACAGAATCATCATTCCATTTCACACGGCGTGAGCAATGAATACAATGGGATGTGTCTAAAACTTACGAAAAGTTCCTGCGACCATCAGGTTTGAACCTACGACCATCAGGTTGACGATCCTTAACGGTAACCCCGGTGGAGGCACATAGTGGTTGAGATTCCACTTTAAACTGTAGGTCCAGTCCCGATTAGCCTTACTCTGCATAAAGGGGACTTAAAACACCAATCAACCAACCAAGTTAACGGTAACCACTACCGTACAAGCTTTCGTTTCCGAAAGTATGTAGAAAGACACCCGCCCACTTGAGATATCTGGGGGGAAAAATCATGTAATTCGAATGATGAGATCGTAGCGATATTTTGCTACAAATAATTGTTTTCTATGACTTACAGGCTGTATATTACAGCAATTATTAGCATGACCAAGTCACTTTCCTAATTAATTACTTTGATCGATTAAGAATTCTCATAATTCTCCATATTTCTCGATGTTCCATTTCTCTTCTTCTCAGTTATTTCTATGATATGAGGTTCTAATTCTTCGCACGTTGCCCCGCCTTGAGCCTCGTATTACAGCTATATTTACTTGCAACTGAAATTTCCTGACAATACATTAACTCTGGCAACTATCTACTACCCCCAAAACTCCCTTCTATTCATCCTTGAACGAAATGAAGTCACTGTTGTCATTGTCTACTACTGTCGGCCTTGTTCCAGCCAAACTGGCGACAATCCCCATTAAATTCTCGCACACACTGACACTTTCATGCCGTTGCCACATCGTTGCGATACTCTTGTCAAAATCAACACCACCCTCGAGCACTGGTTGCAAACTCAAAAGATTTCGCACTAAAAAACTAGTTAAAGACTAATGTCTGTGTTGATGTAACGATTGCCTGAAGTCATTGGAGTATAACGAGTGACATGCGACAGGCAACAAGCGGCACCTGTTGCTTGGAAATGAACCCTCAGTAATAATTGAAACCTTCCAAACTGAAGCGGCACGTGTCGCTTGTTGCTCGGACTGGGCCGTTTTCTAATATCATGCATTGTCGCCTCTGTTGCTGTGAATGCTTACTTAGGGAGACTTCACACCTAATGAACAAGCGACACGCAACACGTGCCGCTTGAGGATTTCACTAATCGAACGTAGGCTAGTGCGGCCTATCGTGCCACTAGGATGTGAAAAATGCTCTTGGTTGGCTTGCTTTCAAGCGACATGTGTTGCGTGTCCCTTGTCGCTTCGGTCTGAAATCTCTCTAAAGGAGCTTGTGACGATTGTCACTTGTGCACCCCGTGTTGCTTCGGTCTGAAAGCTCCCTTCTATGAAACCTTTCGAACCGAAACAACACAACAAGCTTAACATGTCACTTGTCACTTAGTGTTGTTCGGATTAGGCCATTTTCTGAATACCGTGTTACCTCGGACGCGTAGTGGATGCTCGCTTATAAACTGAAGTGGCTTGTGTCGCTTCGGCGTGAAACTCCCGTGTCGTTTGTCACTTCGATTTAAACGCTCCCATAGGTAGATGCCATATCGAAGCTACAAGCAGCATATGACACATGCCGCTTGGAACGAGCCAATCAGCAGAAACGTTTCACACCGTAGCGGCATGACAGGCTTCACAAGCTGGCATTCGATTGGTGAAATCCTCAAGCGACACGTGTCGCCTGTCTATTAGGTGTGAATTCTCCCTTAAGGGAGCTTGTAGACAAAACAACAAGTGACACGAGAGAAGCGACACGTGTCGCTTGGAAAACGACACAGCATACAATTATCACAGCATACAGGGAATCAATACTACAATAATACTGCTAATAGAATTACATCATCAAAATGATGCACCTGCTTTAAATTAAGCAGAATACCAACACTATAAACATTATAGAAGTGATGTTATGTAATGCACCTACAGTATGAAACTTTAGTAAAATGCGTAACTCGCATTTTCGTAAAACAATATTGTGAGCGAAGCGAGCAAGAAAATTTTTACAGCCATTTCTTTGCAGTCTTTCAAGAATATTAATTTAATGGGATGTCAATACTTTCTTATGACCCCGCGACATTTACTCTTTTCCAGCTTCTCTTTTCGCACGTTCGGCGCCAAAAACATGTGGATACCATATCGCTAAATATAATATTCGAACTCTCCCCCACTACAGAAATCCATTGAGTAACTAAGATTTACATTTAATTAACACTTTATCAAGAGCTTCGTATCTCCCCCTTTAAATTTAATACTCAATCCTCCCACCAAAATTTCCGTGACAATTTTAGACTTTCTGTTTATGTTGAAGAGTGGATATTGCCTCCTCCAAAACAAATAATTCTCAGTCACCAGAATTTTACAATAGTAATATACAAGAATTGGATACCCCAATTTAAAGCTCAATCCCCCCTAACCAAAATATCTTATTTAATCTAAGCCATAACACTGATATTCAAGAGTTCGATATTGCCCCCCCCCCCCCCCAACGTTTAATATTCAATCACCCAGAATCCACGTATCAATATGTAAGAGTTTGATATTTCCTTCCACCCCCCTCCCGATAATACATATTACCATTTACATTTTCCTTGGAAGTCTAAAAATTGCAATTTATATAGCAGCAATGGTAACTTGTATCAATGCTATATTGTTCACGTCAAATTTCCGTCATAAATATCCCCCCTTCCAAATTGGGTGGACGCAACGGGTCCACAAACCCACCTGTGAGCACCCCTGCCTCTAAGTACTGTCTTTTCTTCATCTAATGGACTAAATATGGTGCATTTAAGGTGTACAATTTTTAGATATATTTTAGAAAATATATATAAATGTTGAATTTCATGTTATTTGAAAGGGAAAAAATCCCCCCAAAAATCTTGATGGCGCAGTCTGCGCCATAGTCCCCTTCCCTGAGGGCACTCCTGCAAACAAGTCAAATAAAGCTTCAAAAGCCCCACCGCCCTAACGGAACACACCGACAGAAGACAGCTAGTGAAATCCGCTACTACTTTCTGGGAGAAATATGAAGAAAATGTATCTTGCACTTTAGATACAGAAATTGTTTGATTTCGGAATATAGTGTCAACTGAAATCAAAAGAAGAAACATCTCGAACATCAGCGAAGTTGCAGAATTCCTCTTGATTGAAAACAAAATTTCTAGCATTCCTGACGTATGCTATGTTTATACGCTGTATTTGAGTCTTCTTCTGACGTCATCATCAGCTGAGAAATCGTCTCAAAGAACTCAGAGGACTGGTAATGGGCATTTAACAATATCGATTTTGTTTTTGTAGTAACAGTGTATTTTCATATGTACATAATGAAATCACAAATAGAGTGAGCATCCCCCCTAAACCAAAAAGCTTCAATCACATACTGTGCTATACACTATTTAATCAGATATTTGTAAGATTTCGGGGGGACATCAGCCCGCCGAGCCCCCCCTGGTTACATGCCTCCCCTGCCTCTCCCAGGGCCGGATTAAGGTGGGTGCTATTGATGCTGCAGCATTAGGCCCATTCCTGAAATAGGCCCAGATGAAAACAGACGAGAATTTTCCGAAAGCTGAACGATTTTCTTTTGCTATATTAACCTGAAAATAAATCTTAGAATCAAATTTGGAGCCCCAATTTTGGACGCCTAGACACAGCGTTACTTATTATACAGTTACTATTATTCTTTGAGCTGTGACGTAACTATAACGTCGTTGTGTTTATTGTTCACCGAAGATTTCAAGCATCAGGCCCAATTTCGTCTTAATCCGGCCCTGCCTCTCCCTAGTCAGGCCCATCACCAGGAATTCTTTGTAGGGGGCGAAGTCAATCATAGAGGGGGCAAATGTTTGATATATTGTATCGCATTGGCAGATATAGCAGGGTACACAGAGGCACTTGCTCCCTCCCCCCAAAAGAGATAAGTAACAGAAAAGGGATGATATCTTGAAACTGCAACGAACGAAAAAAAAACTTCGAGCAACATCAAATAGCAATATTTCGATAATGACCATTCCAGATTGCCAAAGAATATAAAGTTTAACATAAATAGGCTAATAGGGACTGTATCTACTTGATATTTACAGGTCGATAATGTTAATAGACGATTAATATGTACCAACAGCTTTGGGCCTCTCTGCAGAACTGATTAAGGGAGCCCTTAAAAATCATTTCTCATAATGATTCCCTCTAGTTTCCAGTATGCAAGATTTTTACGCACAAAGGAATCTAACAAGAATCCAACAACACCATTGTGTTGTGTTATGCAAGAAAAATCAAACTAATTAAATAATAATGGTTACAAATTATATACACTTTGATGAATTGTGTAAATAATTGTAATACATTTTATTGTACTTGCTAGAACATTAAAACATGGGTCCCTTAGTCCACCACGGACTCTATTTCCTTCAAAGGGGAGACTCTTGCATCACTACAGACAATGTTTGTCTACTGGGTTTTTTCTTCATGTGGATAGTTTGGCTCCCAGGGCCGACTCCAGCCGCCCCACAGCTATGGCTCTGAACTTGGACTATACGAAAGAATAGCAGATATTGCGAGCAAAGCGAGCAAGAAAAGTTTACGAAATGTATTTTTATTTGTATAAAATTTGAATTCGAGGAGGGGGGCAATGCCCCGTGTGGTTGCGGCACTGTTTATAAGTGTCTCTTCACAATTTCACGTCATCACTCATTGTTGCGATTAGCTAGAAGTGGCAGGAAAGGAACGCTAAGTAACAAAAATCAAATATCCACTCCCTCTCTCTACCACATGAATCACTATTACCAAAAGGTAGACTTGGGGAAACAAAAATTTAAGCAGTTCCAACACATCCAAGAAAAACATCCGAACACATTAGGGCACATTTAATACAAGATTACTCAAAATGTCACAACTGTTCTAGATACTGAAAATTGCGAAATCATTTCCCGAAGTTTGAATCTGTAAGGGAATTTTCCCCCCTAATCCTGATACGACATTATACGGAATCCCATACACCCTAATAAATCACAAAATCAATGTGTCTTTGCTACGTTGCTAGAGTAACACAAGATAATTGTAAAGATTAGTGAGAATTTAGGTAGGAATATGTTCTGTATTTTTCACAGGGGGAGCAAAGCAGGCTCTCAGGGGGGCAGTTGTCCCCCTGCCCCCTCTAGCTACGGGCCTGTCCCTAGTCCGCCGCAGGGAACATTATTTCATTCAGAATGAAAACTTGGGAATTCGTGCGTCCAAAGTGATTCGCGATGGCGCATATTTGGGGTTAGAGATAGCAACACTTACTAAGGGAACACCAAACCCAAAACAAACCCTTCGAAGTTAAGACGCACCAAGACAAACAACTCCACGACTCCAATCCAATACGCTACGCAGTTAACTTGTAGGGCATTCTCTCTAGTATTGTAAAGCCAGTAAAGCTGTAAGCAGACAACAAAGAGCATCTTAAACAGGTAAGTGTCATTAGGTCTAGATCTGTGAGATCTGATAATAAAATGTAGCTATTCTATAAGTAGTAATTTAATAGATAGCCAAGTTAGTATAAATGCAAGCGGAAAGTATGGTTTGTAGCACATTCAATGAACTGCGTATTTATGATTTCTGTATCTCGTCAGAGTTGTTAACAGCTTCATGTAGGGGTGCTGATTATCTGTGTTGTGTCTGTTCTTGGTGATTTAAAACAATTTTGAAGTTAAATTTTTGAAAAAAATTGTGTGAAAAAAATACTCTTGGGAATAGAGGAGAGACTAACTTCTTTCCAAGAGATTTTTCAGTCTTATCCGATTTTCCTGTGCCTTTTAGTTTTCTTGTAACCAGTTTTTCAATTTGGTTCATTCTATTTACGTTCAAGACCATTTTCATTCGCTATCTTGTAAAAATTGATTCCATAATTCATATTTTATAACATCGTCATTTAAAACAATAGCTAATAAGTATTTATTAAAAATGCTTATTTCACACTTGTGTTCAGTGGTGTAGAAATCATTCCATGTCAAATCGCCCAGTGAAGAATTGTCATCCATCGACACCAGTGGCGTATCCAAGGGTGCCCCCGCTCTTGCCCAGCATTCCTAAAAAAAGAAAATAACGTGAAAGGTAGGAAAATATGAATGACAAAATGAGGGCTGACTACAAAGGAAAATTATACATAACCCCTCTCTTTCGAAAACCCTGGCACACCACTGATTGAAACGAATTTCAACAAAATGTTATGTACTTGTAGCTTTGACGTAGGTAAGAAACCATACTAGTATTTTCTCCCCTGGGCCTTAAACTTTTATAGTTACAGCCGATCAAATTGTTGTGTCGCTACAGACTCTTTGTTGCAGGAGTGTAGTAAATAATTACATTTCAACATGCAACCTTATCGTAGCTCCATGAATTTTGTTCTGTAAGCCAATCAAAGCGTATAGATTAAAAAAAAAATAATAATAATGATACCCAAAGTCTTGCGTGTTTTTTTCCATTGTTGCAAAAAATCATTTTACATAAACAAAACATTGCAAAAAGAATCAAATTGCATAAATTAATATTTTAACCAAAGGTAGTCCTTTGAACTTGTCTGCATTTGTGTTTTTGACTAATTCTCTAAGTATATTCTAACTATTATGAAAAAAAGTTGCTGGGTTTTAAAGGCTTGTGTATAAAATTTATGCCAATTTATGAAACATGCTCATGAAGACTTTAATTTAAAACACTGATATTTCACATCATGGGCGTCCGGAAGGGGTGGCAAGGGGGGGCCACGGCCCCCCCCCCCTGGAAAATGAATTTGTACCTAAAAATTATATAATTCACACATACTTTCATTTCAATCACAGTAATTTATGTTAATTATTATAAATTCGTTGAAGAAACATGATAATTTCAGACTGAAACAGTGTTTTTTGAGGGGGCATCACTATTTTGGAGGGAAATATGAATCCTTTGCCACCCCCTGGAAAAAAATTGCCTTGCTTGCCCCTCCCTGGAAAAAATCCTGCGGACGTCCATGTTTCACATTACCAAGTCTTTTCTTAAATTATCATACTGTCAACAGAAGTTTCAATGAGAAAGCTAACTGCATGAATTTCGTGCTACAGCATATATTTACAAGATTTACATACAGTTGTATACAGGGTGGGCCAATAGTTTTGAGCCACTTCTTTAAAAGACAAAAGAGCTGATACAGACAAATCCAATGTTGCAAAACATGATGTGGGTGAGGGGTAAAACCACCCAGGCCATGCTACCAAGATGGCCACCAGGCACGTATCCAGGAATTCCTTTTGGAGGGTTGGGAGGGGGGGCTGGACACCATTTTTTAAAAGGGTATCACAGTTGTATGTTTAAGGCCAGTGGTGGTAATTGGGTTCCAAAATGTAAGGGGGGGGAGACAAGGAAAGTTTACTTCCTCTTGGTAGACAAGACATAGCATTAAGAGACCATAGTGTGATAGTGTGGAGGCAAAAGAATGGGGATCAACAATCACCTAAATCGCCGCCACTGTTTAAGGCTGTCATTTTAATCAGAACGTGAAATCGGAACATTTTCTACCACTCAACTCCTCTGTTTCCATGCATTAACATTGTGTGCTGGAACCATCTCAGAATGTGTGTTTGTCCATTTCTTCTCATCAGGCATCAGAACATCTATGCACCAGGAGTGTTTTTACAAAGGTGTTACACATGCACGGGATGCACAATCCACTCGACAACGCGAGATTCAAACTGTGTGCTGGGAACTGGATGCAGACAGTTCTCGAATATTTATCAATCATTCGAGCCTGAACACCGCTAATGTGTCTTGTCCTCCCATGTTTGCAGCTCTTATAAAAGCCGAAACCCACCAAATTGTTCATATTCAGGCCTAAGCACTTGCAAGTGTTCAAAATTGTCAGTAGTCTTAAACAAAAGTATTTTTTTTTTATGCCATGAAATTCTCGAACTGCATACACAAAATTGGTCCTGGCACAACTAAATCATCACTGAAAACTTTGATTTTCAGTTGATCTGTGCAGCTTATTTCTTTTTTAATAAATCACTCCAATGCCTGGCCCGATACAGCCGAAATAGTCACTTTTGAGAGAGTGACCTTCGATCTACTCGGCTCTCGACCCAAACTACTCGTAGCACTACATTGAGGCTCCGGAAGTTCCGCTGTCGTCAATGTCTTTAGCTTTGGGCCCAAACTGGAACTAGTAGTAGACTTCATTACTTTACGGTATTTAGTCCATTTTATTTTTGAATCACTGGATCTTATAAAGCAACCAATGGACACTGACTGATCACTAATCGACTGTATGAATTGTCACACTTACCTCTGAAGTCTCAACCTATTCTGTTGTACAGATCAACCGGGAAATTGAAGCCGTGTATTAATATCCTCATTATATTCTAGAACATTTTGCAGATAAAACGATTCGTAAATATTGCCAGTAGTTCGACTCTTTCTCTTATTCAAGAACATTCCCTCTCTTGCTTTCCAGAGATTAAAAAATTACAATGAATCTGAATCGTCCTATGTGTGGCACTACCTTTGTTGTGCGGCTTCCAAATGCTGACATGTCTCTACATAGTGTTCAAGTTCGCTACGACAACACCGAAAGCGTAAGAAAAGTTTATGTGTAATATTATCAACAACAGGGTTATAGAACATTTTCCGTCTTGCCTTGATAAGTATTTCTCTCCTTAAATTATCGTCACATTATTCAAGAAGACAAAAACCTAATTTTATTTAGTGTAAACTGAAAAATTCCCTGGTAAGGGGGCACAAATCACCTGATCCCCACCTTGGATACACGCTATAAACAATAACAGGGTTATAGAACATTCTCCGTCTTGCTTCGATAATTATTTATCTCCTTAAATTATCGTCACATTATTCAAGAAGACAAGAACCTAATTTTATCTAGTGTAAACTGAAAAAATTCCTGGGGGAGGGAGCTCGATACACCTGATACCCACCTTGGATATGCACTATTAACAATAACTGGGTTATAGAACATTCTCTGTCTTGCCTAGATAATTATCTCTCTCAAATTATCATCACATTATTCAAGAAGCCAAAAACCTAATTTTATCTAGCGTAAACTGAAAATTTTCTGAAGGCTGTTGCCAATAAGAGGGTTATAGAATATTCTCCGTATTGCCTTCATAATTATGTCTCTCCTTAAATTAGCATCACATTATTTTATTTAACACCACAAGAAACAAAAAACCAAAAACTTTGGGGGGCGGGGCCTCGAGCCCCCTAAGCCCCCCCCCCTTGGATACGTGCCTAATGGCCACCATCTTGCAGTCAACGTCATTTTCTTAAATGGAAAGGTGGTCATGTACCATATGAAAATGTGCCGGAAGTTTATGAGATAGACGATGGTAAGTTCAGTTTTATCGTATCTTCAATCATTCACATGTAATTGGGTCATTTTGTCTCGTGGGCCAATAGTTGGAACCATCCCTATAAAAGACAGACAGACTGGGTACAAACCAATCCAATGTGACAAAACATGATGTGGGTTAGGTTTAAAAACCACCCAGGCCATGCTACCGAGATGGCCTGCTAATTTTTAAAATGGAAAAGTGGTCATGTGACACATCAAAATGGACCAGAATACATTGGAAATACGAGTGTGTGTACATCTTTATCGCAATTTTATCATTTCGAAATGCAATGTGAGATCTTAATAAATATCGTAGTGTTTCAATTTAGTCACCATTAAAATGAATGTTGGCCTTAGTTTTACAATTAAGCATTTTGCATATTTTCCTTTGCAGTACTTGATCTTCATACAAATAAAACGATGTGAGAAATAAGAAGAAATTTACATTCGTATACGATATAAGTAGCTATGCTAAGAGCCGTGATTTAACAATTTTGAAATCATAACATTCATCTGTCAATATTGTCGGAATTTTTAATTGCGTTAATTCTGATTTTTTTCAAGGAATAAGGCTGAGGGTAAAATTTTAGAACAGCTCCAAGACAACTCTGTCCCTCTCCTTGACCTACCCAAATAACAAGTAACTAATCGTTTTGCTCAAAACAAATTTTCTGTATGATACTTAAAGTTTCATTAAATATGACCCCCCCTTCCCCCTCCCGAGGAAATAGTGAAGCCTACTCTATAGAGCGACCACGAACAAAAGAACCTTCAGCTAAAATCGTTTGCGCACCTTTCCCTTGATCCGTTCAGCTCTGGCCATAAGGAAGCATGTTTCATTCACCCTGCCCTTCCCTGCCTCACAGGAGTCCCGGGTCTGCGCAGACTGACGATGTTTTCCATTTTGAAGGAGAAGTGTTTCTAATGAGGAAAAGGTTAAAAATTTGCAGCAAGGGATATTTTAAAATATTGCAACATCCTTTTACTGTATATGGTGATGTGTTGTCAAGGTGAGTCGTTCATTTGGTGTACGTCGTCTTAATAGCATCTTCTACTTCACCTATGTGGATGTTGCGCAAAATGAAAATATCATGTTTTTTGGTTAGCGATTTATATTGTTATTTTCTTGGGTCAATGTGTTTGTACTGACTTTTAATAGCTTCACAGTTTTGATGGAACTTTTTACTTTCGATAAAGGACCAGAATCGAGAAGGGTCCACACTTATGTGGTCTTCAGACTGTTTTATATAATTAGTGTAAGCCATACTTATCTCTTTCTTAACATGTGCACGTAGCTGAATAAATTTTTCTCGATATTCTTTGTTTGTAACACTTTTCATCCATTTTAACCTGTGGTAGGCTTTAGTATCTTTAATTTTTTCACTGCGCATATAGGACATAAACCAGCAAAGATATGTTGAGTTAATTTTTTAAAGGGGAATTCATTGATCAAATATGCCATAAATTAATGTAGAAAATATCGACAGCTTCATTTACATTTTGAGTGCTATTTACTAGTGTCCATTCCATTTGTGATACCAAACTGTAGAGTTTTGAGTAGTCTGCTTTCTTAAAGTTGTAGGTGGAAAAGTAGCCTATTCTTTACATTTTGCATATTGTTTACATTTCTAAGAGCATGGTATGACATAAGATGTAGATCATGACACGCTGGCATAAGACTTAATAAATCAACATCCACACTTGTAATCTCGGGTAAATTAAGGTCCATACAGAGTAGTATAGCAGTACTTTTAACTAATATTGAGTCTGGCTGTTGTATCAGGTCTACCTCATTTTTAACAGCTACAAGTACACCACCTCCCCTCAGTTTGCCACTAAGGTACTAAGGTCACGGTTCCAATCACATCTGTACACAGTGTACCAGGGATCAAAGTATTCAGAACTGAGGTGAGAAGACGTTAGCCACATTTTATTTACACACTACGTTGAGATTGCAGCTCAGCCCATTCTCATAAAAGGGTCTACTCTTGTTTTTCAAACTGCGAACATTTTGATAATAGAATGACAACTAGTTATGAGAATTACTTCTTGCAGATTGTGTGGGAATGACATCAGTTACTAATCTTACCTCACTACGTAGCTGTGCACCTCACTATGTAGCTGTGCAATGTCTTCCATTCCAGATTCCACAGACCCTACCTACTTTCCTGGTTCATGGCAGTTGGAGTCCATGGGAGTGCCTTGGGGGTTGGTGGGAGTTTTCATTTTTGAGAGGAGGAGGCTCCTTGTCATGGTCTCTGTCTTCGAACTTCCGTTCTGCATCGATGATTTTGTTTTGGAGTCAATGGTCACCTCGCTGTATGATTTCCTATTTCTGAAGTTTGTTTCTTGATTGGGTTGGGAGGAGGGGACAGTTAGTTCAGTGCTGGTTGGGGCGTTTGATGTCGAGGGTTCCTTGGGCGATCGAGGGGAGTGGCTGTTTGAATGATTGGAGCGTTGAGGTTCCTGCGTTCCACTTGAAGAAAAGGGCACGTGACTACACTCCACAGTAGCTGAAGCATTTCACTTCACTTCTGTATCTGTGCTCAGCATAGTTTGGGTCACCACTTCCATGGTTACATGTGAAAGTCCGTTAGCATTCAGATCATTTAATACATATATTTTATCCTCAATTTGTAGTTTGTCGTATGTCAGTGTTGCTCTGGCCTCTTTTAAATATTTCCTCAACTCCCTGTAGATATTGCGTAGTTGAGTAGTTGCCAGAGACGTGGAGACACCACAAGGTAGAAAACCGACATTAAATAACTCATGATGAATATTATTTCCCATTGCAAAGCTTCAGAAACACTTCCAATCAAATCACATGAACAGGGAAGGTAGTATGTAAAAGTTTTAAAATAATTACCTTTCATGTTTCTCGTGGCTCATCTCATTTGGATGATTTTGGTCACCTGAACCTGAACCTGAATCTGATGCACTTTCATCATTGGTATATTTTTTCCAAGGTCCACTTCCAAACTTAACTTTCACAATTTTGTACTTTATGGGAAGAGTATTTTTAGTTTATTTACATGTTTAAACTCACAGTGTTTCTTTCACTTATCCAGTGAATGGTATTACACATGTACTTCATATACCTGTATTTGAACTGCCTTGTAACTAAAAATTTTTGGTATAGTGTTTCTTTTCAATTTACATGGTCAACAAAAGTAAGCTTTAGACAACAAAAACTGACGGTATTTTACAATTATCGAGCCAGTCATAGCACAAAAATTTATACAAGCGAAACAAATCGGGCTGAAATCATCCAACACTAAAATTGAAGTCTGCATGTGAGAAGTTCCAAGCCGACTGAGAAACTATCACAGAGAAAACAGCAGACATTGTTTACCACTGGCCGAGATGCCATCAATCGAAAGTCGCATGACATTCAAAACCTTTCATTGCAGTTGAAATTAAAAGACTAAAGAAATATAAGCACAGCTCACTTTCATGTTTGCTCACGTAAAATATACAAAACTGCTTAGGCTCACTGCCATTGTTAAGTGTACTAAACCTTAACAGTTTGTCTGCTTGACTAACCTTGTATTAATGCGAACAGCATGTCCCCCCCCCCCCACTTCCAAACCTATTCTAAAGGCATAAAAGCACCAATGTTCACTGAAATTAAAAAAATAAAAAATAATAATAAAAACATAGGGCCTGTTCCGTTGTGCAAGAGTGAGATTCACCAAACGCGCGGGCCAGGAGGCTGGTTTGTTCGGTGAGAAACTTCTGCAGCTTGATTAAGACAACGTGCGCATGCATGATGGCTTCAAACTGCACTAGTTTGGAAAATGTATTATTTTAACAGAGAACAATATGAAGCAGCATGCACAAGATGAGTGTGTCTTATCTTAACTGTTCTTACAATGTAATTAAAATGAGTAACAGTGTCTGCAGTAGAGTTTATTTCTGCGAGAAGGACATGCCTTTGCTGGATGCCATGGGGAAAATTTCTATAAGCAAAAGGCTGCGCCTACACTTTAAATATAACAATGAATCTAATTGTGACATATCATCTTTTTAAAAAATGTGAATGAAATCCATGACACTTTTCTGTCAGAAAACAAAATCATGGGTACACATGTTCTTCCATATAAAGAGCACTGCTTGCAGATAATCAGATTATTTCAAACTGGAGTTGAATTATCATCTTTTGTACTTTATTTCAGATAATGGAGGACAAGATGATACCAGTGAAGGAGGTGCAGTTACATACAATGTGGGCATCAGTGAGATGTTGTAGCTGTTCTAAAACATTGCTCATTGAAATATATGAATGTTCCCGTGGTGCATGCGATGGCTTGCTTTGCAAGAGATGTTTGAAAAGTTTGAGGCAATGCCCAAGATGCAGGATGCATGTACTTAAAGGTAGTAAGAGAAGTACAGCACTGGAGAAGATTGTTCTGAAAATGGTTCTTCAATGCCAGAATGTGAAATTTGGATGCTCCGAGATACTCACAGGGCATGACTTATTGGTTCATGAAAAGAATTGTGATTATACCCACTTTCAATGCATATATCATGATGAGCCAATGTGTGGGAAAGACACTCATTTTGATAGAATAAAAATGGAGGAACACCTTCTAGGAACACATGCTTCGCTTGTAACTTCAGGAAATCTCAATGAAGAGGGTAATGTTTGGAGATTGCAAACAAATGTTACTAATATTGAACCTAAATGTTTATATGTTGAGAAATGGGGAATGTTTTTCCTGTACTGCGAGCATGACAGACCGAAAAAGACAAGATTTCGAATGTACTTTCTTGGACCAGAATGTAAGGCAGACGAATGCTGTTGTTTCATTCAGGATAATGAAACTGCAAGTGCTGTTGCAATAGAATGTGTTCCATCTTTTCAGCCTTCCTTTCAACCATACCTACCTAAGCTTGGCTTTAAGCATATTGTATATAGTGCTCACAAAGCATGGTATGGCAACATTATCATTGAAATACATCTGAAATAATGTTAGTATGGAAATTGCTTATAAGCGAAAGCTGAAATTTGCACAGTTAGAAAAAGTTTCTCATTCCGTGTATAAGAGTTTAGAATAAATATGATAAGAGGATTGCTGACATAATTTATAACTTCACATTTTTACAAATCATAATCATTGCATACATAAGAATTTTTAATGTGTATGTGTAATAAGAACAGTGAAAATTATTTTAGAAAAATCATAATCATTCCATGTATAAGAGTTTTGAATAATTATATGTAATAAGAGCAGTGTTTGTTTATGTACAGAACATTCCCTAACATTCGCTACAAGACTCAGCGGCAAGCGGCCCGGCATCAGCACTTGTCTTTCCCGGTGAACGGGGTCCACGACAGTCGCTAGAGTCGGCTATTTAAATTACAGTTTTCATATTGTGTACTAACCTTGACTGCAGAAGGTGTTGAAAATGATGTCCCTCTGCTGCAACACATTCCTGGCATCTCCGAAGGAAATTGGCATTTACACGTGCAAGTTCGTCTACTGTAATTCTCCCGATTTCTCGTACAATACTCTCTTTTAACTCACGGATGGTGCGATTTCTCGTACAATACTCTCTTTTAACTCGCGGATGGTGTGCAGATTGTCTTTGTATACTTTATTTTTTGTATTTCCCCATTTTTCTTTCCACTTTTATTCAGAACTGACCCTGTTACTCTAAACTTTTTTACGAGGTTTAATATAGTGGTCCTCCGTGGAACGGGAACACCAGGAAATTTTGTTGCAAAACGTCATAGCACTTCTCCACAATTCCTCTTTCCGAAGTCACACTCGACAAGATAAATCCTTTGTTGTAATGTAAACTTTTGTGGTGCCATATTAAGCCACAATCTTCAACACACGGACATGACACAACACAACTTCCGAGGAGGTTTATACTGGCGTCAGTCTGCAACGTCAACAGAAAAGGAAGGAGAGCGAAAAAAACAGACTGTAGCATGCGACTGCCCCATTCACCAGGAAAGACAAGCACTGACACCAGGCTGCTTGCCGCCGAGTCTCGTAGCAAATGTCAGGAAATGCTCTGTATGTATTTTGGATACAATGTTTTTGACAAAAACAACATGCACCCTTTTAAGAATTGTAGCATTCTTTTGGTTAACAACCACAGAAAAAAAGCATCTTCTTTTCCACATTGTAAGATTTAAGTTCAATAACAATAACTAAATGTAGCAACAATTTATCTAGTTTCAGGTGATGTGTTTCTGTTTCTCATATGATATTGTTCAATATTTTTAGGAATAATATGAAGAAGTCCTTATATGTATGTTGGAATTTCAAGTATTTTATTTGAGATCTCTCAGTCATTTGATTACTTGTTGAGGTTAATGGAAGTGTACTTCATTAGTGTTGCAATAATTTGCAACTGAATGGCAGAAGAACATTATTCCGATCAGATTCTCATATATAAAAAGAAGTCGTAAATTACCCAATATTAGCGATTATTGGAATTTCCACAAAATCTGGATTACTTGGCAACTCTACTGCCCATTTCATAATTATTGATTTACACTTTATTTTTCATGTTCACACTTTATTTTTCTTGTGATCACACAGGTAATATTCATGATATGTATCTTGTTGTAATCACTCGAATGTCTTCTCTTGGTTCTTAATTTTTTTTTCATTCTAGTATTTGTGTATTTTTTCATTCTAGTATTTGTCTTTTTTTTTTCATTCTAGTATTTGTCTTTTTTTTCATTCTAGTATTTGTCCTGAAATAAAAAAAAATGTATAAAAAATGTGTTTGTTTGCTCCCTTTCTTGATCAAAGTGAAATTCATATACAGTGCATTCATTTTGGCTCGCATGACTGCAGACAGCAAGGCATGGTGCAGATAAGGGCATAGTTGTTCAAAGTGGTGGTGATCATCTGCATTCACACATTCCTGGTTTTGATGAAATTTTGATAGACATATTTGTTCTATTTGCAAGTTTTTTTCTTACCATTGTTAACCTGGCAGGACGAGCAGTGAGTAAAAAAAGTACTCAAAATAAAATTGCTTCTTAAGTCCGAATATTAATTGTTTCAAAGCGAGTAAATAGTATCTTCAATGAATAACCTAATTTTATTAAGTTGAACATTTTTAACATTTTGTCATTACGCAAAGATAAAGTTGAGAAATAATGAGAAAGAAAAGATGACAAGAAGAGCATTTTCTGCCATCACTACATGACATGTGCTGGGTAAAAAATACCCAGGTGAAAAAATATTTCTTAAATCCAAATTTTAATTGTTTTAAAGCATGTAATTAGGAATACCTTCATTGATTAATATAATTTTATTGATTTTTAACATTTGAATTCAATCGCACAATTAATTAAAACGAGGAAAAATTACATGCTGAAATACAAACTGAAACGTATGAGCGTTGTTGGGTCAAAATTTACCCAAGCAGTGTTCTTATAGCCTGCTGAGCAGAATTAAGAAACGAACTGACAGCTGATTCAAGGTCCCAACACTCGGAAGAGTTCGTTGGAAATATACTGAGAAGGCCTCAGACAGGAATCGGAAGTGATCAAAGAGTATATGTCAAAATCAGTTGGGTAATTTTTACCTTATGGGTTAAACACTAGACGTAAGTTGTCAGCGCAATTACAGTGTTGTTATTCTTCATCATTCTATGAAAGAAAATGCCATCACATTAACATGCAAAAGTTGAATGTTTAGGTGCACAAAGAGATGCTCTGTCTGAAGCTCATGTTGCAGGCGAAAATGTTCTTGTTTATCAGTACCGTTCTATTCATTTTAGCGTGCAATGTAATTTTTCTCTAATCTCAGGGCTTGTGTGTGTGTTAGTTTTTTCTGTGTAATTCCAGCGTGTGTTTCATAAGAAGTTTTTCTTTCAGTGTAATTCCAGTGTGTATTTGAATGAGTTTAATAAAATTGTCAGACAATTGAAATGCCCAGCCAAAAAGTTTGTTAAAACAAAAAAATCTATGTATGGCACTTATGTGAAAACCAAATCATGACAATATGTTTGTAGGAAATTTTCACAGAAATTCCCTGGTATTGCACCTCCAGGTACAGTTAGGCATGCTGTTCTTAAATTAAGAGAAACAGAAGTTGCAAGAATTACGGAAGAGGAACTTTTGCGTGTTAATCAAAATTTCATCAAAAGATGTCGAAAATGTGTGAATACAGTTGGCCACCACTTTGAACAACTCTTAACACTGGTTAGTGCTTATTATGCAATATAAATATAATTGTCTGCATGCCAAAAATATGTGCATAAAAATATGCAGGACGTTACAGATTGAACGTCCTTGCCTACACCTTGCCGTCTGCAGTTACACGCTATCTCGGCCCCGAGCCAAAGTGAATGCAATGTACTATACCTGTAACTTTGAAATGACAATGATTGCCTCTTATTACTCAGCAGTTGATACTTCTTAATGTGATAAGGAGAAAACCCAGACACTGTAATCTGTATAGAATAGAATATTCTGAGTCATAAAAATTGCAAATTAAATCTAGAAAGTTACTTGTTATAATTACTTTATTTCTCTCACCAGAAACAACAGCAATATTGTAAGGGGAACTATTGCAGCAGTGGCGAAGCATGTAAGTTTTACGTAGTCATCGCAAGATGTGCCAAACATCAGGGCCGATGTATCAACAGAGGAGGGGCCACAATATTTCTCTGTGATAAATGCCAAGGTCATTGCCAATTCAATGTAAAAGCTCATACCACAGAGCTTACGACTAAAAAAAAAGACACAATTCTATCCCATATAATGAGAATTATTAAATATGGTTATATCGTTCAATATGTGTTTTTCCTGTTAACAACTGGAAATAGCAGACATTCACAGTGGTGTGCCCAATTTTTTCGTAAAGGGGAAGAATTGCATGTACTTTTTTTTTAGTAATCATTCCTCATTTTGTTATCTTTTCCTGCATTTGTTTATATATAGAGGAAAATTCTGACCTAAACAGGGATTATGACCCTCTCCAAACCCTCCTTGAACACACCACTGGACACTCGGAAGAATCTTGATGATTCCAGAGAAACCCTGTCGTGGCTGTGAACATGGGGATGGAGGCTGAAAGAAGGCCTGTTATGACCCACATCTTCAAGGGTGAGCGAAAGTAGAGGTCGTTGTACATTGTAGGGTCTGCCTGTATGGAAGCGTTCGGCTGTTCTTGGCATCGGCAGAGACCAGAGAGATTCGCACCATTCTGTGCTGAGCTGAGCCTTGTAACACCATTGCCTTCAATAGGAAACTTGCAGGAGGATGTGCTAAACTTGAGCAAAAAATCGTTTGCATATGGGAGCTGCTTCATGCTTATTTTGCACCAATATGTAAATATTCTGACTTATTTTTTAATTCTTCCAAAAAATATTTAAAATGCAATATTTTTATTATTGTGCTTGGTCATCGCCACATCTCCCAATGACCGGATGCCTCGCCTCTGTGTTGCAGCTATTTCCTAAATGCCAAGTTATTTTTATCTTGGTTCAATGTACTTGAGAACATACTTCCGCAATTCCTTTTTTTTTATTACAGAAATGTCTTTAGTATTAAAGGCAACTAGGCATTTTTTTTAAGTGAATAGGGAACAAGGCATAATAAGAAACTGCATAATGGCTGGAAGACAATTCTGTGATGTGCAATTCATGATTCTCATGTCAAAAGTAAATATCTAACAATGGTGAATGTACTGGAAGATGGAGATCTCACGTTTAACCCCCCCCAAAAAAACCAATAGAAATTTAATGTCAACGAACAGCAAGCTTATTTACTACACAAATAAGATAAATTGGAAAATACATTATTTTTTTTTTAAGAAACCATGTTGATGGAAAATATTACTAACCTGTGGACCATACAACCACTTCGTTGGTGAGGTACTGGGCCAAAAGGCCATGATTAGGGATATAACAAAACTAGTGTCTTCTAAAATATACGAGGGTCTTTTGGAAGGTAACTTCCGTTTGGATATAAATGATAAATAAGTTTAAGGGACCTTTCAGATCAATACTACATGTGACAACCGACAAGCAACAATCGACACATGTTGTAACAACCCTCAGTAATCAATACATTTCAAACCGAAAAGACAGGGCAAGCTGCTTTTGTTGTTTGTCGTTCATGTGTCCCTCAGAATGGGCCATTTTCTCAATACTGTGCATCATGTTGCCTCTGTCTATTCAACTTGCATGCGCATTGAATGCTTGCTTGTAGACTGAAGGAGCCCATGTCGCTTGTTGCCTGTCACTTTCACCTGAAATCTTCTCTAGTCTAAGTAAAATGAACAACATTAAAATAAAATGTTATTCACAATATGTATGTCTGAGGTAACCCCGATACAGGGTGCAAATTGACAGGCTGGGTGACCCAATTAGAGTCGAGTATAGCTTGTACGAGAAGTAGATTTTCAACTTTTCCCAATAAAGAATAGTGACATTTGTAGCAAGTATTTGCAGAAGATGAACTTGTAGCAAGGATCGTCTAGTATAAGACTGCAATGGCTGACATCACATTTTAGAAATTTGATATCTGTCCAGATTACAACCAGTAAATTTTCATCAATATTTTAGGTATCTGTTCTTGTTGGTTAGAGTACTGTGTAGATTGATTGATTTGGTGTTTTATGTTCACTTTATTATGCACAGATAGGCTAATTGGGACTGGACCTACAGTTTAAAGTGGGATCCGAATCACTATGTGCCTCCACCGGGTATCGAACCCGGGACCCCTTGATTACAAGGCGATGACACTACCACTGTGCCGTTGGGGAGGCCACAGTACTGTGTAAATAAATTTAATGTAAGGAACAGGGAAGGGATTTAAATCTATATCCATACTTTTCCATCTATTAGTTTTTGGCATATATTGTAGTAATTCTGGCCAATAATTTCAGTATTTTAAAACATTATCCAACATGTATTCCACATTAATGTTAAAAGGTATGCCCAAATGAAAAGGAGACCTTTGCTGTAGAGGCGTTGTATCTAATCGAAGACGGTAAATATGTTTGCTGATAGATGACACGGTATTTGTCGCAGTTTGCAGGTGTAGCGAACGGCTTCGCCTGCTATTTCCTCAGTTGGCGAGAGTTGTTTTGTGCAGACGGGTGCATTATGGATTCCTCCAGATCAGTGCAGAGGGGATAGAGCTGCTCCAGGACAACGTTAGGCCACATGTGGTCAAGACGACCCTCGACCTGCTGAGATCATTTCAATGGGAAGTCCTCACACATCCTCCATACAGCCCCGATATTTTCTCATGTGACTCTCATATCTTTGGTCCCTTAAAACAATCACTGAAAGGTCAATGGTTCACCTGTGACAAGGAAGTGCAGAACACCGTGGAAAACTGGATCCGTAAGCAACCCAGGAGTTTCTACACTGAAGGCATCCACTCCCTTCCTACGCGCTGGGATCAGTGCATCAATATCAATGGCAATTATGTGTAGGTATCATGTTACACACTATGTAATGCAAATATTCTGTAATATAATATTCTTTAGATATAACCGTAGTCTCCTTTTCATTTGGACATACCTTATGTTACTACATTTTCCTTTCTTGTGTTAAATGCCAAAGGTTTTCATTCATCTGTATGTTTGTTTAAAATCTTGACAGTAGACAATTCATCTGCTATTTTGACATTTATGTCAACGATAGAGAAGACAAACTCAAGCTATCGCAGTGAAATCTATTTCATATTTTGAACATACTCCAATTATTTCATGTGATATTGAATGCAGTTTCGCTCAGTATAAATCTGTCTCTAGAGACAACAGGAGTATATTCACGTTTCAGCACTTAAAAGAAAGTTTGGAAATCCATTGTTTAGGTAACAGAAAATAAAGCATGTTATTTGAATTTTCCATTACAATTAGTGTCATGTAAGCATAATGCATTTTTAAGTAGGTGAGCCACTTCCTTCATTAAAGTTGACATTCTTCATAACGAAGCCCATATTTGATTAAAAATCTAAATACATATTTACATATCTAACACTATTTTGAAACATTTAAACAAGTTCCATTGTAAGAAAGTTAGAAGACAAGGAAAAATATACACCAGTGAAAACATGAGAGTTCATGATTCTCACATCAAATCCTTGCACAACTACTTGATCAACAGTGGCATTCTGTAACTAAATCGTACATTTTATTGTATACTGTATTAATACTATAACCACATATGTATAAGAATTGTAAATTTAAATGTAATCTATTATTATTATTATTATTATTATTATTTATTATTTGAAGTAGGGTTACACTTAAGCTTACAGTATTTTTACATGGATTATCTTTCTATAGAAACAGCTTTTTGACCTACATGGATTAATTTGTTAAGCTATACAATTCTGCTAACTGTTTATAAATGTATAAATATGGAAAAAATATAAGTGTGCCTATATAATTGAAACACACACAGTAGCGAAGCATCCTATGAGGCCAGGAGGCCGGGCCTACCCACACCATTACTCTTTTAAAGGTGTATTTACGTATTTCGTCAAAACATATGTAATGCAATAGAAAAGTTTGGAATTTTCATTTATGATAATTACAAAAAAATTCTAACCCTGTCCAGTATACGAACTTTCCATGGAGTGAGGCACATTTGCTGGGGCCTCTTCTCTTCACATTCCGTCGTACGGTCGTATATGCAGGAAGCCTTATCTTACGAGTTCTGTACGTATGCTTATAACGTGTTCGTGAGGCCGGCCTCGCGGTGTTACCCACTAGGACGAACAGAATATCAGCAACACTGAATTTCCGCCAGGGCTGGAAATTTGTGGTGTACCAGCATTTTTTATAAACATTAGCCTGTGTTCGTGCAGGGAGATTTCTATTTCATTGTACATTCTACATATTGTGTACGAAACTTAGGTTTTCCTTCCTTTCATCGACAAGTGTAAGTGAAATTGAAAATTACGGAGTACTGTAGTTCTGACTTCGTTTTCTGGTCAGAGTGCTGATGGTCTTGTCGATTCACCCAACACCGTAGTGTAAACAGAAAGTCTAAAGAACTTATATTTGTAAAGTAAGTCTTCAAACCAAATTACGTAAATTAAAATGATAGTTACGCCTTATATTTACAAAGTAGTTTTACTTTCACTGGAAATAGAATAATTTATTTTTATCGTGAACTGGGATTCCCTCGTTTGTTCCCTGTCTGTGAAAACTTGCCTCCTACTCAGGATGCTAGAAGAGAACGTGGCTCGGAACGCAAGGTTCGTTGCGGTAGAGCTTTGTTTGTGATTCGTGTTGTGTGCAGCGATCAGATTTATGCAAGGAAGTGCTGGACTGAAATGCAAGAACAATCAAGTTCTTAATTGAGTGAAGATGTTATCATCGGTAAGGTAGGACTCACTTTTGGTCTTTCATGTTTCCTTCTTATAACAATCATTTCTAAAATGTTTTCAACTATATTTTCCTTTGCAAGTAGCAGTGGCAAGTGACAGGAAAAAAAAAGTTGTTGAAACGTTATTTAATGCGTTAACACTGTCGTCGAATAGATATTACAAGCAGACATTTTTTTTATGCAGCCAAGACAAGCAAGGAGGTAGGCAGTTTCGTTTACCCTGAAGGGATAACAAGAGAAGAGGGCGGTCAATGAGAGTACAATGCATGGGAAGACTTTTTTTGGGGGGGTTTAGGACAAAGAGTGTTATGGGGTTATTGCGAGGGCCATGTCTGTTTCAGGTCTGGCGGAACAGGCCAGTGTTGTCACATTGGATTGGCAGAAAAGAGCTAAATTGCGCATAAAAATTTGGATTCTATTCCCTCAAACAACTACATTTATTATAACCTGTTTATATGTTACATAGTAACCTGTCGTGTTGCCGGGTCCCAAACAAGGATCCCATGTTCTATTATCACGTAAAGGTGTCTACCAACACAAGGGGTAGAACAAACTAGGATGCAAAGTATACACACTGAATGAAAGAGGTCACTTTTACTTATATACAGGTGTCAGAAATTCATTTATCTAGAAAGCCAAGACTGGAATTAACTACAACCATGCCTTTAGTTAGACAACAGATAACAATAGTGTTTTCCTCGGTGCGAGGAACTCTTGCTAAAAAAAACTAAGTTGGCAGCAGTAGAACGTACCAAACTGACAGTCGCTGAAAGTGCGGAATTCTGTTGTCTGCTCACGGCTCAAACGTCAGACTGACCCGAAAATTATGGGGTTCTTCTAGCCCTTTTCACCTCAATTGCAAAATAAATAAATAAATTTAGAAAAAAAGAGTGATGAAGAATTGACAACAGGGCTAGAGCACTGTTCGTTGGATTTTCGTGATGTCTCATGATAGGTAGTTCTTTCTGGAGGTGTGTGCATAAATCAGGGGTTGAAAAAATACAAACAAATAAAAAAAAACGAAATGAACAAAAATCTAGATCGATGACATTTGGTGGGCGGGAGGAGAACGTCTTAAGACATAATTATCATACTGATGGCCGGTAACAACACTTTAGAAAACGTCATGCCACTGGCAAGTAAAGAAGCGGCCTGGAGAGACATTGAACCACTCTCCATGACATAGCCCCCTCACTTTCTTTTTACGGATTTAAGCAACTAATGGAAATTATCGCACTTTTGTGTCTACCCTGCTAGGAACTCTACGCTTCGCCACTGAACACACAAGGAATAAAAACACACAATAAATAGAAATTAAGTAAGTATATGTGAAGGAGGTAATGAGGCAAATGGGGCACGGTGTCAGTATTCGTAGATTAACATCTTAATTTGTTGTTTAAATTTGGCCAAATTTCTCTCCTTTTTCCAGGCTAGAGGCAGTTGATTCCACGCCTTACTTGCCAGTGATGATTAAGGATTTTGATTCTTATCTTGCCTTGTTACATTTTGGTACTTGGATAATATTGGTATTATTAGATCGCAGATTGGGATAATGCATGTTACTACATATAATTACCTTGCCGCTTAGTAAGTGGTTGTGTGTGAATTGCCTGATTTTGAGTAGGAACGCATATTTTCGTCTGGATTCAAGAGTGGGTAGTTGCAGTTCTTCTCTGCTCGATCGTGAAGTCGTGTGTGGTGTATTTCGTATATTACAAATTGCCCAGTTTTGCATTTTTTCTAATTTGTTGGTGTTATTTATGTTAATCCCATAGAGTACAGAGGAACAATATTCAAGTAATGGCCTAATAAATACTTTGAAGAATGCTAATTTGTGAGCAAGGTGCACATATTTGCAGACATATTGAAACTGTTTGATTCTAGGTGCTGCACGTGCACACATAATCTTCACATGTTGTGAAAACGATAAATTCTTATCTAGGTACCCACCAAAATATTTTAGACTCTCACTTGGTTTTATATTCGAATTACCTATTTTAATATTGTCAACTTGCGTGATGTTATTGTTTTCCGTGGATAATATTAATACTTGAGTCTTAGACTCGTTCACTTTCAACATGTTAGATTGATACCACTCAAGAACTTCGGGCATGCTTTTTTCAATATTTGCAATTACTTTTTCTAATTTGTTAGATGCGCAGTACAGGAGACAGTCATCTGCATATAGATACAAATCAAAGCCAAATTTCTTGCTTGCAATATCATTTACAAACATGTTAAAAAGTTTTGGGCCCAGAATAGATCCCTAAGGTACACTGAGAAATACATTCAGACCGTACGAAATCGAGTTGCCAACTTTTGTATCGATACTCCTATTGTGCAAATAGCTTTCAATCCAGTTGCATGCAGTAGCAGAAAAATTGAATTGCTGATATAATTTCTGTATTAATAACTTCGGTTGAACACTCGAATGCTTTACTGATATCCATTGAAATTATGCCGATGTATTGCTTTCCTTTACGATCTAATACATGCCACCAGTTATGTAACAGTTCATGCAGGAGTAATTCTGTTGAGTGATTTTTCCTAAATGCGAATTGTCTGTTAGTAATTAGGTTGTTACAAAATAAGTATTGTTCTAATTGTTTATCTATTACCTTTTCAAGAATCCGACTTAATGAGGAAGTAATCGATATAGGCCAATAATTATTTAATTGCGTTGGGGACCCCGCTTTAAATATAGGTGTGACCCTTGCATGTTTCCAGCTGTTGGGAAAGATTTCGCTTTTTATTACTTACTTTTTTTACTTATTCCGATCCTCTTCTACCGATTGGTGTCGAGGTTTTGTAGAGAGCTCGCCATCTGTCACGATCTTCTGCCAACTTCCTTCCTTCACTCCACGAGATGTTCCTCCTGCTCAGGATATCCTTCATTCCCTCATTCCATGTCCTACGTGGTCTTCCTTTCGGTCTCTTTGCATCTAATCCTCCCATTCTTGCTTCCCATACCTGTTTAGGTATTCGATGTTCAGGCATTCTGCTGAGGTGTCCAAACCATCTGAGTTGTGCTTGCTCAACATCCTGATATATTGGTTGTGTGTTTAATGTTATTCTGATTGTTTGATTTCTGATTTTGTCCCTTCTGGTCTTTCCCACTGTTCTCCTCAAATATTTCATTTCTACTGTTTGTAAGTTTTGTTTTTGTTTTTCATTAATTATCCAGGATTCACTTCCATATATCAATGTTGGTACATAAGTTGATTTGTACAAAATCATTTTTGTTTTTTGGCTTATTTCCTTTTTCCCTAAAAATCCTTTGTTTATGGCATAGTATAATCTGTTTGTATTCTTTATTCGAGTGTTTAATTCTTCATCTATTTTTCCATTACTATTGATTGTAACACCTAGATACTTAAAACTTTATACTTGTTTTAGCTCTGAATCTTCAAGGCTTATTATGCAGGGTTTTTCTATTCTCCCTATCCTTACCACAGTTGTTTTATCTTTGTTTATTTTCATATATTTCTTTGACAAATTACGATTTATTATTTCTAAATTTCTTTGTAGGTTTGCTTGTGAATTTGCAAACAATACAATATCATCTGCATATAAAAGTTCACATACAGTTACAGTTTTCAGTTTCCAATTCCCTACTTTGAATTTTCTCATCTTTAGTTTTATTTCTTTCAGAACGTCATCCATTAGAATGATAAACAAGTATCGGGATAAAAATATCACCTTGTCTTACTCCTGTTGATGTTATGAATTCCTCTGATCTGTTATTGCCAGTTCTGACATAACATCTATTTGTTCTGTAGAAACTTTGTATTGCATCTACTAATTGTTTGTTTACATTGTTTTCTTTAGGGTTTTCCATAGCTCTTGCCATGGCACCCTATCGAAAGCCTTTTCCAAATCTATAAAGCATAGGTATAATTCTCTATTGTATTCTATAACTTTCTCTAGTATTTGCCTTATTGTAAATATGTGATCTTGGACACCTCTACCTGGTCTGAATCCACTTTGTGTCTCCTCTAATTTATCCTCTATTTCTTGTCTTAGTCTAGTTTCCAAAATTCTTGAATAGACTTTGCCAGGCACACTGAGTAGTGAAATACCTCTGTGATTTCCGCATTCCCTGTTATCTCCTTTCTTATATATTGGTATTAGTATTGATATTTCCCAATCCTTCACTATCTTCTTTTCCTTCCATGCCACATTTATTATTCTGAGCAACAGATCTTCTCCTTCCTTTCCCATATGCTTGATCATTTCTGGTGCAATGCCATCATGACCAGCTGCCTTTCCTAGTTTCATTCTACTAATAGCTTTCTTTAGCTCTTCCCGTGTGATTACTTCTTGTTCTACATCTAGTATATCTGGTTCTTCAGGTTTTCTCTCCTCCTCCTCCTCCTCTTCATTTGGTATGTTTCTTTCGTTCTCACTTAACAATTTTTGGAAGTAGTTTTTCCATCTTTTCATTATTTCTTCAGAATTTCTTAATAATTTCTTATTTTCATCATATATAAAGTAGTAGTAGTAGTAGAAGTAATCGATATAGGCCAATAATTATTTAATTGCGTTGGGGACCCCGCTTTAAATATAGGTGTGACCCTTGCATGTTTCCAGCTGTTGGGAAAGATTTTGCTTTTTATGGATGAATTAATTATATCGGTGAGAGGTTCTGTAATCCATGGGGCGAGTAGATATAATATGCGATTACTTATTCCATAGAAACCTGGATCCTTTCTGACATTAAGTTTTTGAAGGATTTTCAGTACGTCATCATGTGAGACAGGTGTAAAGTTGAAGCTGGCTTCTCTGGATTGACTGGCGTTTTCAGTTTGTTTGCTAGTTTCATTTTTCTTGAGCATTAAATCATTTGTGAATATATTCGATATTGACTTTCCGACATTAGCAAAGTGTCAATTCAGGACATTCGACACCCCCGGAGCTAATATAATTATTTCATTATTGTGTTCAATAGATGTGATGGATTGGTTTTTATTGTCTTTTCCCGTTAAAAAAACTAAAAATCTTGAATTTATTGTTGCCTGCATATTTACCAGAATAGATCTGTTGAAGGAGATAATTTCTTTTCGCATCTTTTACTGTTTTTGTTACGTAGTTCCTTAAGGTCTTATATTGTTCCCACGTGTAATTACTATTATTTGGACTGCGTGCGCACTTAAACATCCGGTTCTTGAGTGATATCAATCTAAGAAGACTACCAGTGATCCAGGGGCGCTTGTTGGCCCTAACGCGAAATGTTTTTACTGGCGCATAGACATCAAGAGCTTGTTATTAATGACTGCAAATATGTTACCTTATCGTTTATATCTGGCATCGTTGATGTTTTGTGAAATCGTAGATAGGAACAATAATCAACGAATTGCTGTTCAGGGAAATTTTTAAATGAACGCCTAGTTACTAGTAGTATTCTAGGAGATCTTTGTGGCCTCAGGTTAATTGTTGGGCATTTCAAAATATGATCGCTTAAATCGTGCATTGCCACAGCAGATTTAACATGTATTTCTCTCTTGTTTGTAAAAATATGGTCTATGACTTTCACTTTTGTCGGCAGACGAACGAGCTGTTTGTACCCTGCTGATTCCATCGCATCGAAAAATGCATTATCCCCTGCAGTAGGTTTCATGACATCATGATTTTTATCGCCAACGAGAACCGAAGCGTGGCAAGCCGGAAGAGATTGCAAAATAGTTTCTAATTTTTCATTAAAAGTGACGGCGGCCTTGGGATGTCTATACACGCATCCGATAATTAAGGGTTTGTCGTTTTTTTTTACTTTCAAAGATACCCACAATCCTTCGATGTCCACATCCGACACAGAAAAAATAAGTTCCGATATTACGTCAGTTTTTACATAAACAATAATGCCGCCCCCTTGCTTAGAAGAGCCACGATCGAGCCTATACAGTTTGAACCCTTCAATTTCAACGTGCCGATCTGGAATAGAATCATCTAGCCAAGTCTCGGTGATGGGTTAGGTGGCAGAACAGGCTCAGGCTCAACTTCACTCACGCAAATAAAGAATTTGAAGTTTATGAGATTTCTCAGTAGTTAATATACATAAAGAAAGATCTAAAAACTGTTTATTTAATTGATATATTTGCTACAACAATTTGTTATAAAACAATTAAATATTGTTTTGCACATAATATATGCAGTATAATCAAAAGATAAAATGACAGAATATATCATAACCACACTAAATTATTACTAAGGCACATTTTAGACACACAAATTAATGGTGTCACCATGTATCTATCACCATACGTGAAGTATATTAGCACACACTCACAATGATACCGCTTATATTGTTGTAATTCTATTGTCATTATAAATGTACGGTATAAACTAAATGTTCAACTTCATTTTCGTTGTGTGGTAATATAATAGTTAATCACTGAATTCATAAATATGCAGTAGACAGACAGCACACGTGTACTGTAAACACATTTATGTATACATAGTGGTGTATTGTACTATTTGTGTTATCGAAACATGAAATTTAGATGAAATCAATGTAATGCAAGTAAAATGCCTCTCTATGGATATCCAATATTTGTCCATGGAAATATTTTTGATCTGAAAATATGAAACTCAATTGCTCTCTTTGTTCATTGAAATTAATTAATTTTGACATATAACTTAAAAACATACTAAACAGAAATTCTCCCAAGTAAATGTCCAGAACGCTTTTTACAAAACTTAATTGTCATTATAATGAATTACATTTGGCTTACAAGTAATGCACTAGCAAATCATTTTTTTGAAAAAATTGGTTTGCATGTTTTTTCAAATGTGAAGTATTGGTTCATTATAAGGTACAAAGTATAATGACAATAGCACTGAAACGTCCTGTGTTTTGAATAGTAATCTGTGTCACTTTTATAATTCACGCAGTTTATAATATGTAATTGTAAATATACAGGCCTGTAGCTAGAATTGATCTCCAGAAGGGGCTCATGGTTTTACAAGAGTGCTTCGTAAAGCAAGACCAATTTTTAAAAAAATAACAGTATTAAATTAAGGTAATTTGTGTGTGTGTGAGGGAGGGGGTCATTAAGTTAATGTAAAATTTAGAAATTGTATCATACAAATACTAAAGTTTTTAGTTTTTCTTCTATCGCTTTTAATTGACTGCTACTGACATCATCCCTCGATACACACTCCATATTACTTTTGATACGGATATGCACATGATACAAGAAGAAATGCACAATATTCAATCATAGTGCCTACACCCCCTGTCGATGCAATAAAACTCGCTTTTGTTTCCAAAACTTGGGAGCTGTTGCCTTTAATATTCAATCATAGTGCCTACACCCCCCCCCCCTCCTCCCTTGTCGATGCAATAAAACTTGCTTTCATTTCCAAAACTTGGGAGCTGTTGACCTTTGACACAGATTATGTCAAAGTTGCAGATTTCTGTCTAAATGGAAGCCTGCAACAGGGGCAGCTAAGGTACAGAGAATAAAGCTACCCCATGAAAGAAATTTCTAGTCTGCAGAGTTTTCTAAATACTTCCACTACTTAGACCTCGGCTCCAAGATGAACGAATGTTATAGCTGCTGTTCTACATTTTCACTCTTCACGGCAAATTATATAAAATAGTTTTACCTAATATCAAGGGGGCTGACAGCAGTGCTAGGGGGTGCTGAGCCCTCCCCTGGTTCCTACCTAGCTACGGGCCTGTAAATGTAACTGTAACCGATGTTCTAGATGGGTTATTGTTTAATGTAGTACATAATTATGCTATTGCTGGATTTATTGCCTTATTTGTTGTAACAAATCGCCAGCTAAAACCTTCAACGAAGTTTGTTGATTATACCAGTTATCAGTGGCGTAGCATGAGCATTTCGGATGGGAACGCCAAGTCCGAAGAAAGGGTAGGCCTTTTTTTTGCTTAAGAGTTTACTTATGGAATTAGCCAACATATCTATTGTCTATTTAAAATCACAATCCCATTGTGTTTATTACATGAAGTCAGCCGGGTTCCGATAAAACATGATCCATGCTTGTTTTATCTAGAAAATAAGATGCCTCAGTGTGCAACAAATGCTTGGAGCACTAGTGTTTTATACCATTTTTAATTAGATTGCTCAAGTCAGAAACACCGCACACCATTCGGAGTATTTTGCTCCACACGTATAACACATGTGTAGCAAACCAGTATTTTATAATCAAGGAAACCTTTCGGCATGATGCAAGTAATTAAAAAAAAACTACCTGAATCACAAGCGCCTCTAGAACAACAGTGGACTTCATTGTTGTGGATGATACAACTATTGATTGATTTGGTTTATTTTTACTTCGCTTTCTACCACTTTTGGCTAATCGCAAATATGAATATGAGTGATGATATTGATGAAGTTGATGAAGAGACACTCACAAAGAACAAACATGCGTAGGCCGGGATTCAAACCGGAAACCTCTGGCATCTTAGCGCGCTGTGCAAAACACTCTGTACAATCGTACACTCTACTGACGTAACAGTGCCTATTAGTAATTCAGAGTTTCAGACCACTGTTTATTGCATCTTGAGAATGCTGATAAACATTTTAAAATAATTTTGTCAAGAGATCATACAATATTAAGAGTTTTGAAACGAATGCTAAACATTTCCACTGGCACAATATTAGGCAGTAAGATACTAACGAAAAAATATTTTTTTAAAAATAAATAGTTTTGCGGGTTAGGTGGTAGAGCAGCCACAGGCTGAACTTCTACCACGAGGACTTTATCAACTTGTTTGACAAAAACTGTTTTGTTCTTTTAGTTTTTAATGCACTTCACTGTTCTTGCGATAAATTACACAATGCAGTGGTCATTAAAGATACATCAGTCAATATTGCGTATTGTAGCATCACACAGCACGAGCAGAGGCACGAGGTTTGTCTATGGGCACGAGCGCGAAAAACCGGGTAGGAATTCTACTTCTGTCGTCTGCATCGGAAGTACAGCGCCTTGAATCAGAAGGCAGGAAGGTCACATGGCCTCTAGAACCAATCAGTGCTCCGTACGCCCGCGTATGGCGAGAGCATTTCGCCCATGCTGCAGAGATCCAAGCCACAAGCTTTCCCTCCTTCTCTCTGCCTCCAGGAAAGCATGGTCCTGTACGCCAAACCTAGCCGGCGTCCGGCAAGCAGAGACATTAGAGAAATGCTACAACGAGAGCTGTTAGTGGAGCGTTGTAGGTGGATAGAGAAATTAGCTTTTATAATGCCATAATGCTCAAACATGTATATAATTAGTCACGTTTTACTTTATATATACAGCATTTACGCATTTTTAAAATTTTAAATCAGGGAACGCTGGGCGTATGGGCATACTAGGATGCTACGCTACTGCCAGTTATACTAATTTCATGGTTTCATGCGACAACAAATGACTGCATTGCGTGCGTGCGTGCGTGCGTGCGTGCGTGTGCGTGCGTGCGTGCGTGCGTGCGTGTGTGTTTATGAAGATGCAGCGATGACATGATCAAAGAACAAAGAAAACAGTCAATAATTTTGTTTTGTGTGACTTGCCATGGTCACGTGAATTCCAGATCAAATTATTTCATGTAGGGATTTTATAGAATTTATTGTATCCAGAGTAGTAAATCCTTGCCTTGAGTATTTTACCACGTTAAAAAAAAAACGGACTGTTGCTACAAAATCTTTTGTTGATTATTTTGTACAATATGAACATTATCTCCTTCAAAGTACTCCCCTGCACTATCGATACACTGCTCCATACGAATCTTCCATTGCTGGAGACAGTGCTGGAAATCATTTTCCGAAACCATGTTCATGACCTTCGTCGCTTTTGTTTTCACACATTCTACGGTCTTAAATCTGGTTCCTTTCAGTGCTGATTTGACCTTTGGGAATAAAAAAAGTCTCACGGAGCGAGACCCGGTGAATAGAGTGGATGTTCTAACACTGGGATCCCATACTTGGCTAATAGAGCCTTGACTGACAATGCCGTGTGGGCACAAACATTGTCCTGATGAAGAATCCATGACTTGCTTTTCCACAAATCAGGTCGTTGTCTTCTTACTCACCCACGAAGGGTCATCAGTAGGGCTAGGATTTTGATGAAATTGCATCTTTTTTTGTGGTGAATAAGAAACCCAAATCTTTTAATATTTATATGTTTCATGTCGTGCTGAAACTTTTAAGCACTATTTGTTGGGGCATTTTTTTGCATTTTTTGCCATTATGGGTTGTATAAGTCATTTTTTGGCATTTTAAGTCATTTTTTGGTCATTTTTTTATTTCCTTAGTTTTCCAGAGCACTTGTACGCTGCGAGTGCATGGGCAGCATTAACGTGAAAGGATTAAGATGAATAAATATCCTATTTTTTTCATATCTTCCCTAGACAATTTAAAATATATGAAACCGCAGCTACCTTCCATCCGTCTCAGAAGAAAATAAACAACACAAATATAACGATTTCCTTACAATGAAATTCAATTGTTAGAAGTTCAAAACAGCTCGCAATTTTGCCCCAGGAGAAGAAAGTCGTTGCCCTGCCTAATCTTATCTTCTAATCTGCTCAGACCAATTGTTGTGTTCCTTGAAAGTGAATGGATGGAACGTGTGATCTGGCCATTGTTGAAGTTCCTGTTTATTGCGAGAATTTACTTTGGTGCAGTGTTCAGTAGAGCAGGTTTTCGAAGCATTGGACAAGATGCCAAAAACCAAGGAAAGTACACAGTACAAATTAAAACAGTTTGTGTCCCAGTATGGTGAAAATACGTTCAGTACGGACGGATCAGTATTATTCTGTCAGCTTTGTGGTGTAAGAGTTGCTGCGGAAAAGAAATTCACTGTGGAGCAACATGTCAACCACGAGAAACACAAGGCAGCTCCGAAGCAAATTCAAGATCAGAAGAGGATGGTGCAATTGTTAATGGGTGAGTGTTCCTCCAAATCCTCTGTTATTTCTGAAGAACTGTGCGACGCTTTTATTTCTGCTGACATTCCTCTAAGTAAACTAAATAATCCTAAACTTCGAGCATTTTTGGAAAAACATACTGGGAAATCGATACCAGATTCTTTCACGCTAAGGAAAAATTATGTCAAGAAATGCTACAACCAAACAATGGATCAAATTCTGCAGAAAATTCATGGTAAAAAAATATGGGTGTCAATTGACGAAAGTACCGACTCACTCGGATGGTACATTGCAAATGTAGTGATTGGTACGATGCAGGAATCCGAGCTTACTCAAGTGTTTCTAATAAATTGTGAATGTCTAGAAAAAGTGAATTATTCAACGATCAGCAAAGTTTTCAATAACACGATGCAGTTATTGTGGCCCGACGGCATTCAATATGACAAGGTGTTGCTTTTCGTAACAGATGCGGCACCGTACATGGTTAAAGCAGGGAATTCTCTGAAAGGTCTGTACTTGAAAATGGTACATGTAACATGTCTTGCACATGCGTGTCACCGTATTGCTGAAGAACTGCGAAGTCACTTTCCTGATGTAGACCAACTGATTGCAAACATTAAGAAGAATTTCCTCAAGTCCCCATCACGAGTGTTAGCTTTTAGGTCTCATGCACCTGATGTGCCTTTGCCACCAGCTCCTATTCTTACTAGATGGGGTACATGGTTAGAGGCTTGTGGTTACTATTGTGAAAATTATAAAGTTGTGAAAGAAGTTGTAACCTCGTTCGACAGCAGTGAAGCATTGTGTATAAGACAAGCACAGGAACTCTTGGCTGATCCCAAAACGGAGGGAAAATTATGCTATATAAAGTCCAACTTCGGCTTCCTACCTTCTGCCATAACTTCACTCGAGACATCTGGAGCTACATTGGTTGATCAAGTTAATGTCCTTAACAAAGTTCAGGATAATTTGGAAGCAGTTCCAGGTACTGTTGGAATACAAGTGAGAGAAAAGATGCAGAAAGTGCTAGGGAAAAATGCAGGATACACAATAATATGTTCTATTCGTGATGTATTGTGTGGGAAAACGTTTTCATTGCCAGACTCTGAAACCGAATTAGAACCAAGTGACATTGTATGTTTTAAATATGCCCCTATTACCTCTGTTGATGTTGAAAGGAGCTTTTCTATGTATAAAAGTGTGCTAGCTGACAATCGTCATTCATTTCTTTTTGAAAATTTACAGAAAATATTCGTTACACACTGCAACTCAAAACTGAACAGTAACCTCTCATAATTTGTCAAAAGTTGCATACTAGAGTTGCTGTAATTTGAAGTGCAAATAAAATTTTACTTTGGAATTTTTAACGGTTTTTAGGTCATTTTTAAAATCATTTTGTGGCAATTTTTAGGTCATAAATGCATCTTTTAAGGGCATTTTTTACGAATTTTTAGGTCATCAAAATCCTAGCCCTAGTCATCAGCATCCTGAGGAAATATTGTTGGTTCCCAGTTTGAACTTCGGGTACACAATTCGAATCAATTCACTGACATTTGCAATGTTTGATTCAGTTTTTGACGTGCAAGACCGTCCAGGATGCTTGTCGTTCACAATCATTTCTCGTCCCTCTCTAAACCTTTGAAACCACTTAAATACTTGAGTATGTGATAAACACACATCTCCGTACACTTCCTTCAACAAACCATAAGTTTCTGTGGCGGATTTTCCAAGTTTGATAAGAAACTTCAGATTGATACGCTGTTCCACTTTCACACTTAATTTATTTTCCGACGGAGCACAAATGTATGGTTCACTTTGTCCACAAACTACAGAAGAACTGAGTGCCACGCACCCTGGGCAATCACACAGCCGGTAGGCAAAATATCACGTTATACACCCATACACCACTTATCCTTGACGCGCTTGCCGTTTGTCGACAGCAACATCAATCCGTTTTTTTTCTAGCCACACCTCGTATATAGTTGTCAGTTTCACACATGTATTATATTGTGTTCTTTCACATCAAAAAATGCAACAGAAATTGTAAAGAAAGTACAAGAATGTTGTTTTTAGAGCAGCTAGATAAGTACATTGATACACTTACATTTTATTTACATAATGACATGAGATTTACAAACCAATAAAGGGAGTGGCATGTCACACAATTTGTTACCAGAAGAGCATGGATTACACATCAGTGTGAGCAAATGAAAGGTCCTCTATCATTCTTAGTGAGTCTCGAACACTCTATGTGAACATACACTAACAAATGTCACATTTGCGCATGTCCTTCACGATATATTCCTATATAGGTCATATTGAGTCGACCTTGCATAGCATTAATTTTTCCTTCATTTTAAACAGGACTTTAGATTAAAGTTTAAACTAAGTACATTGTTGTAAAGTACAAATTATGAGCTATCATAATATGGATTACAGATACAAGGGCTGCTGGAAAAGTTTCTGCAAACTACCACCAACAGAGGCGCTAGTGTTTCGCTATTATAAAAATCGGAAGAATAGACTTTTTTATGTTTAAATCATCTTTGTTTGTTTAAGCCTATTTGTTTATTTTCACAGCAGTTTGAAGAAGTACAGGGTGTCCCACGAACGGCGCAACTGGGAATTAAGAGTGGCGTTGCTTCGTAACCGAAACCTGTACATACATAAGTCATACACCAAATGTTAGCCCTGTCCAAGTAGATATTTTTAAACATAGAAACAACAAACGGGGTGCAGTGTTGCCAAATGTAAGTGAAAGTGTAAATTTATTTTTCCACAAAGCATGGAAAATTGCATGTCAAACATTCGTACGGAAATTTGGACGTCAATTTCCACCTTGGGTAGGTGGACTATTTCGCCATCTATAGTTCAGAGAAGAAAACCGATTGTTTTCACGTATAGCCAATCCTGAAATGCCTCGTAAAGGCGTACCGGTCCAAATGGGTGTTTTAAAAAAAATATGAGGTAAAGTGGCAACACTGTTGATGTTTGAAGGCAACAAAAGGTGTGTTTGGTGATGGTCTATGACATGGAAATACTGGAAACAGGAAAAAAAGAAAATGAAAATTATGGTGAAAAAAGTGTTACTTACCTACTCCTGGCAACCATGCAATGCACGTAACAGGCAGTGTAGCTTTACAAAAGATGTTGAAAATGACAACCATTTTCCCTGAGGCATTCATCAACACGTTTTATCATGTTGGAAGCAACTTTATGCAAGGTTGATTGGTTTATATTGTTAATGGCTGTGCAAATGTTTATTTTTAGATCATCAAGTGTTCTTGGGTTATTAATGTAAACTGTTTGTTTCAAATAACCCCACAGAAAAAAATCTGGAGACGTCAGATCCGGGGAGCGACTGGGCCATAAGTTTTTGCTTATAATGTGATCGCCAAAAAACTCTGCCAACATGTCTAAAGTTTCATTAGACGTGTGACATGTTGCGGAGTCTTGTTGAAACCAACAATCACGTTCATCGCGTTCCAACAGAGAAATAAACTGTGTGATAAGGTCATGATAAACTATTCCGTCAACTGTTGTGTTGAAAAAGAATGGACCGATTATTTTTCTCCGCGAAATCGCGCACCACACACCGATCTTTTGTGGATGAAGTGATTGTTCATGTAACAAATGGGGATTGTTACTTGACCAGTGTCGAGAATTTTGACTGTTGACATATCCATTTAAGTGGAACCATGCTTCATCCGTGAAAAAAACCTTATCCAAAATATTCACACCATTGTCTCTAATAAAATTTCTAAACCACTGGCAGTATCTTACACGTGCACCTTTGTCTGCTTCGTTCAGTTCTTGCACAGCCTGTACCTTATATGCACGTAGGTGCAATTGTTTTAACGCTCGGTGAGTTGTTTTTGATACACCTGACTGTGCAGCAAGTTTACGAACAGATTTCCTGGGAGATTGTGATATTCTCTGCTCCACATCCTGCAGCACACCTTGTGTCAAAACTGGTGGTTGTCTGTGGTAGGGTTTGTTATTAACTGATCCTGTTTCACGAAATCTGGAAACAAGTCGATATATCGTCGAATTTTCTGGAACACTGTTATTCGGATATTTCTCGCGAAACACAGTTTTTACACTAGCGTACGATTTTGAACAAAAATAATGTTCCACAATGAACACCCTCTCTTCCAAAGAGTACTTCATTTCACAGAACAATTCTAATCTTCCCCTACGAACAATGCGAAATGCACGGCTCAAACAGTTCTGAGTACACAACTAACTGATTCTTTTGTTCTCGTTCGGTGGGGGGTCTTATCGCATTGCATGGTTGCCAGGAGAAGGTAAGTAACACTTTTTTCACCATAATTTTCATTTTCTTTTTTTCCTGTTTCCAGTATTTCCATGTCATAGACCATCACTAAACACACCTTTTGTTGCCTTCAAACATCAATAGTGTTGCCACTGTACCTCATATTTTTTTTAAAACACCCATTTGGACCTGTACGCCTTTACGAGGCATTTCAGGATTGGCTATACGCGAAAACGATCGGTTTTCTTCTCTGAACTATAGATGGCGAAATAGTCCACCTACCCAAGGTGGAAATTGACGTCCAAATTTCCGTACGAATGTTTGACATGCAATTTTCCATGCTTTGTGGAAAAATAAATTTACACTTTCACTTACATTTGGCAACACTGCATGAACAACACTGCACCCCGTTTGTTGTTTCTATGTTTAAAAATATCTACTTGGACAGGGCTAACATTTGGTGTATGACTTATGTATGTACAGGTTTCGGTTACGAAGTAACGCCACTCTTAATTCCCAGTTGCGCCGTTCATGGGACACCCTGTAGTTTCGTGTCAGAAATGAAATTTCTCGTGAACACTTTCGGGCAATGATTTTTTTATGATTTCAAATGTAGTTTAACACCGAAACAAAGCATCGAGCGACTTCATTTGGCTTTTGGGGATGAAGCACCATCCAATAGGACTGTGTACAATTGGTTTTTCCAAATTCCAACATGGATGCACATTTCTCAGTGAAGAATTTCGTGAAGGTCGTCCATACACGTCTGTTGTTGCCAGTAATGTTGATGCTGTGCTTGAAATGATTGAGAGAGATCGGCATGTGACATACCATGAGATTCAGTCATCCTTGAACATAGACATGAAAGCAATACATACGATTTTGCATGGTCATCGGAACTTACGGAAACTTTCAAGCCATTGGATTGCACACAACTTGACCGAAGCTCAAAAGCAGGCCCATTTAAATTGGTTGTAAAGAAATGCTCAAAAAATTCAACCAAGGCAAGTCAAATTTGGTGTATTACATCGTTATAGGGGACGAAACCTGGATCTATTCATACAAACCCGAAACTAAACAGCAATCCACTGTTTGGGTGTTTCAAAGTGAGCCGAAACCAACAAAAGTTGTTCGTTCGAGGAGTGCTGCCAAGCAAATGATTGCTTGTTTCTTCAGTTATATCGGACATGTGGCAACAATAGCTTTAGAAGATCGAAGGACTGTAAATGCTGAGTGGTATACAACAATTTGTTTGCCAGAGGTCATCAATGAATTGTGTAAAACAAACCCAAACCATCGCATTATTCCTCACCACGACAACGCCAGTTTCCACTCACCACACCAAACTGTTGATTTTTGTTCAGTAAAAATGTTGAATTAATTGCTCATTGTCCGTACTCACCTAATTTATCACCTAATGACTTCTCTTTGTTCCCACACATGAACAATAAGATGCGTGGTGAATGATTTGTGTCGCCTGAAGCAGCTGTTGATGCATTCCGAACAGCGGTTTCTGAGGTATTAGCTTCAGAGTGGAAAAAATGCTTTTAAAATTGGTTTGAGCTTATGCAAAAGTGTATTGATCTTGAGGGCGACTTCTTCGAAAACCAATAAAGACATTCCCAGAATTTCACATGTCTTTTTTCATATTGATTGCAGAAACTTTTCCAGCAGCCCTTGTATAAACACCTATCACTTGGAAGATGTAGTGAGTAATAACTTCCATATGCAATATTAGATCACGTAGAACACAATCACGAGGTCAAGCTATTTCGCCTCTTTGTCCTTAAGTTACAGCAGTATAGGTACAACCAACAGGTTCAATCATGTCATTTGGATAGTCTAAATAACATACTAACGTCATCTGTTGAATTAACCATGGCAAATAGGCCATATTGGGTTCGGATACCTTATGTTTTAATACATATATATGCTTCTATTTGCACATCATATCCTCTATTGACATTAAAAGTTTGTATTTTAAAAACTTAAATCAATATTGTCTGTGTAAGTGTGTCACATTCAAATAATTTATTCTGAAATTGTGAAGCACATAACGTGAAATGTGAATGTTTGTAAACTTGAAACAAGAGTAAATGTTTGTGAAGAAAACCTTCATTGTATCTAGTGTTTTTTTAAAAATATTGCTATTTACATTAACAGCATTCCTGCTCCACTGACAGTAACTGCCAATGTAGCAATAAACAAGTATGTTTTGTATTTGCAACTATTTCGTTGAGTAATACATTCACACACTGCAAAACAAATGGCCTCACACATAATTACAAGGAATGCAATGAAGCAATCTCTCACCAAATGTAGAATGCTGCCTATAATTGGGCTGTGGATTTCTCTCACTGATGCATGTGTTCTTGGGAATATGAAAATGAAATCAGTATGTGCAGTCACTTCTGTATGCAGATGACATAGATTTAATAGCATCATCCACACAGGAAATTCAACAAGCAGTAGTAGAATGGGCCAGCTCAATACAAGACAGAGGGTTGATAGTGAAATAAAATGGCAATATCAGGGAACAATAATAAGAAATAACGGGTGTAATGAACCTTTGTGTTTAAGACTTTTTATTCTAAATTTGTTAAGATTTTTTTAAAAGTTCATTATTTGAAATTATGTTAATTATATCACAGTATCAGACAACTATAATAAAAAGGTAAAGCCGTTAATTGAACTCTGTGAACATCAATATTCTACAATGCATCATAATCTATCACTCATGACATCAAACTTATAACTTGCCAGACCAAGTAAAACAGACCTTGTGCTGTGTTGAGAAAAAGAAAAAAGAAGAATGGGGGAATCAACCAGAACATGGTAACTGAATACAAAATCCAAGAATACGAATAGTTTTGGTTTTGAGTTTTTCCTCCTTGGCGACAAGTTAAAGTACAGGACTAATTACATACTTAACCTTTTGTGTTATTCGAGCAAATTGTAGTCACCAGCAATAAAAAAAAAATGATCATGAAATACTCGCTTCTTTGTAAGGCATTATTTGTGTTGCCTAACTCTCTGGTGATGGTAGAAGTTGCCACTGAAAGTTCGCTATTAAAATCCACTTTTCGCTGTATAGTTAGGCAAAACACACAATGCCTTGCAGGAAAAAGAGTATTTCGGCATCTAGGGATCCTATTTTTATTGATGGTGACTCTACAACATTAATTTTGAATGTTCTTGTTTTTTACTTGGTATTGCTTGAAATGATATGGGAACAGTGACTAGCCTGAAGCAACAGAATATCAATCTGTATGGGGTTTGTAAACTTATATATGTAAATGGATATACGAGGGGTACCCCCCCCTAAAAAACAAAAAACGGAATAGAGTTGCGCTGGGCGGAGCTTCCATAGTACGAATTTTTTCCCCTCTACGCAAGCGTCGAGCAACTCTTTGTGAGTTCAGTGAACCCACTGGCTTCGCCGAGGAAGGTTGTCTCTGGTCATGGTGTTTTTTTTTTGTTTTTTTGTAAAAGCAGTTTCGCTCGTGCCTCGTTTTTTTTTGTGATGGCCGATGTAAGAGAACAGCCTGCGGCTATGAAATTTTGTTTCCTGCTCAGGAAAAATGCCGCAGAAACGGTTGTGATGTTGAACGCAGCTTCAGGGTGGCTACAAACAAGCAGAAATGAAATTCCATGACTTTTCCAGGACAAAATTTACATTTTCCCCTGACAATTACAAACTAAACTAAATCGATGTTTTTGCAAATGGAAATAATAAACTCATACAGATCCACGTATGGTTTTGTTAAGTACCAATATTATCTTCTAAGAAATTGACTTCATTTCTCTATTCTCTATGATTTGAATTCAAACTGCAAAATTGTGAATTTGGAAAATTATTACAATTCACAAGCTAGGGAAGATTACAGAATGTTGTCATACACAGTAAGTTTAAAATAAAATACTTGATTATTTTTAAAGTTACGACTAAATGAGATAAGAGTGATTGATTAAGAAATACAATTTGTAATTTATCAGTCTTCTTATACATTCTCGGGATTCATTTTTCAATGCATAAAGCTACTTCTCTCTTCTCTGTAAAGCAAACAACTTAACTCTTGCATATAAGTGAAACAATTGAATCGAACAAAATAAAGTGTCATATTTCCTTACATTCTCAATGGGATTTCTGCTTCAGTACAGTATATCCAAGGGAAGTACTGTGAAACTGACAACATGCAGTTATACCATTAATGCTGACAAAAAGGGTATGTAGGTATTAGAAATTTAACACAAGCAATTTATAGAATTTCATTGTATAGGTACCTGACTTAGCTAACCGCACATTAACCCTTAGTACGCCGCGCGGTCTGATGAAAGTAAGCCCAGTGTCGCCGAGGCTTTGAGCGCGAAATTTGAATTCGTATACATAATGGAGAAAAATCGTAATAACTCTGGCACTATGGGACCAATCTACTTCGGATAACTTTTGTTTTGCAGGTAATACATTGGTGCATGCAACCATGTAAAATTTGGATGCCCCAAGCATGGGGGGGGGGGTTACGGGCGGGGGCTGCATCCCCCGAATTTCAATAAAAAAACATAAAAATGTGGAGTTTGCCCCCTCTTCTTCAGCTACTTTGGGGAGAAAACCGGAACTTTTGCTTTTTGTTCAAAGAATGGACCTTCCGCAACAGAATGAAACTTGATTCATGTCCGTGGGTGCAATACAATTTGAATAATAAGGCAAAACGTAAAACTCTAGCGAATTTTAGCCAATTTGCATATTATTTATAAAATTGTTAAATAACTGACACTATGGGACCAATCTACTTCGGATAACTTTTGTTTTGCAGGCAGAACATCAGTGCATGCAACCATGTAAAATTTGGATGTCCCAACCATGGGGGGGGGGGTGTTAAGGGTGGAGGCTGCATCCCCCGAATTTCAATGAAAAAATCATAAAAATGTGGAGTTTGCCCCCTCTTCTCCAGCAAATTTGGGGAGAAAACCCAAACTTTTGCTTTTTTCGTTCGCACTTGCATCTTGTGTAGCTACTGTGAATCTATTTCTTCCCTGTTGATTCGGCTCTTTGTGGAAATATGTCCGGAAGGAAACGATTGTGCCTTAGGGAAATCGATGAGCTGTTATATGATACGAACTGTTTATGGTGAGGCCTTTCCTAACAGAGGAGGGAAGGGAGCCTTTGTAATCATTTGTTTTGTCTCTACTTCTGGATAGACTCACGCTTCTGGCGCCTCTGGCTATCGTCAAGCTTCATTGCATTTCTAACATAGAGGCGACAGAAAGCTAAACACCGCCAAACCTCATCCAATCCCCTCTCTCCTTGCCCCCCCTTCCCCCCCACCACTACTTCAGCTGGATCACGAGGTCTAAACACAAAGAAGGATGTGTGCCTTATCAGTACTAAATCACAGCGTTGGAAGCTTGGAGGAAAACAGCATCGTAAATACCAAGCATTTATTGTGTCTGTCAAATGACGAGAGCAGCCAACACGTGAGCCCAAGCCCAAACACGTGACATATTCCGAGAAAGGAGGGGGGGGGGAGAATTGGAATTTTCGTAAACATGATTGCAAAACATGTTCCCCGAACGAACTGTCAGTGTTTCAACCTCAATATACAAATATAAGTGTGGCAAACCCTCGATAATTGTATCTAAAGCTGTTTGTAACATATGTGTTACAGTGGCTACAAGAGACATACTTTTTTTGTAACATATGTGTTACGGGGGCGGACTAAGGGTTAAAACAGGAACGCTCTAATAATAAAAGCTTCTGAAAGTTCATATACGAGGGGCATCCTGAAAAAAGGTCCAATGGTCCCTATACGCAGCACTAGTGGTCGGAGAGCGACACACACACATGCAGGCAGGAAGAAGTGGCATGTAGCTGTAATCTGGTACAGTTGCAATGCAGCCGTTTTAGGAAAGTTCTAGGTTAAATATTGCAGCTCTCATACAGTCTCCCACCGACTGCGATGTAGCCTACGTGTAGTAATCAGATTTTTGCACGCTCAGAATTTGGCACGGAGCCACCAGCAATCGTGTGATGTGTGGAGACCAGATGTCGTGAATGATAGTATGGTCATACGATGGTGCAGACAATTCACGAAGGCCAATTGAATGTGCACAACTCCATACAGCTGAGTACACGCGGGTGTTCCATCACTTCAGGTAAGAGATTTTGGACCACTTCCTGTTCATGTTTCATGTCTTGCAGCTGCAGATTGGTTTCAAGGTCGCCAGGAATTACTCCAAACTGTCAATGAGGGTCCCTCCCAACCAGTTGCAGAAAGGATATTGAGAAGAGAACGGCATAAGACATATGGAGCCGAGTACCCTGGAAGGGACCCTTCTAACAACAGTTTACAAAGCAGCACGTTTTCAGTGGGCTTGCCAGTACCAACATTTCACCCTGGAGGATTGGAAACATGTAATATGGTCCGATGAATCATGTTTTCGTTTCTACTCTAAAGATGCAAAACGACGAGTGCACCATCCGAATTGTGTTTCAGGTCCAGTTCAAGCTGGAGGGGGTTCTGTGATGGTCTGGGGTTGTTTTTCATATCATGAACTGGGTCTTATCAAGTAGGTGGGTGAGACCTTGAACCAACAAGGATACCTTGCCATTCTGGATGACGATGTGATGCACATCACATGAATGCTCGTCTTCCAGAACGACAACTGCTGCGTCCATGGAGCTCGTATTGTGTCTGTATGGCATGATGAACATTCCACGATGCTCTCTCATCTCAACTGGCCTGCTAATTCCCCCGATTTGAATCCAATCGAACATCCGTTGGACCATTTGGAAGAATGGGTGAAACACGCGAAGAGGCACCCACGTACTCTAGCAGAACTGCGAGACCTTCTGATGTGCCAGTGGTTGCATGTAGCACATTTTCACAACCTTGTAGCATATCTACTGCAGCCGATTCATGCAGTGGTGTCAGTGGCTATTAAGGAAGTTCTGCTCGGGGTGACTAATTTTTTGTCTACAAATCTATGTAGGACCGAAATTCAAAGGAACCATAATTTTGTACCCAATTGAGAATCATAAGGATGAAAGGAACAAGTTTATGAACTGGTGGAATCGCAAGAACCGAATCTGGAAGTGGAAATGTACCACTTGTTCATTTGGCAATTTTATATCTTGCACATAAATTCCAGATGATCTGCAAAATTCTCTGATATTTCAGTTTTCAAGATTTTCCAGATGCATAGCAACCCTCCTAATATATACAAATATCATTTAATTTAATATACTTTTCATTCAGGAAACTGACATGATGAAAGCCTGCAGTTTCTAAAAACCACTATTGTTTACTAATTAGAAATAGTAAAGACCTGAAATTCTAAAGATTAAACTGTAAATAACTGTGTTTACCATTCAACTAACTTTTTGATACTTGATTTGTTTACTAAACATGTTAAACAGTGTTCATGTATTTGTTCAAAGAAAAAATATCAATAGCCAGTAACCCCCAAAATACTTTGTTTAGAGTCCCATACTCTTGACTACAAGAGTTGGGGGCAAACCTGCAATGATGTAAAACATGTTGAACTCAGTGAGCCATTGCAAGTACAGAGTGGTCACAAGGTGGGCATATGCTCCTTTATTTTCAACACTATGATGGTTCTGATTGAATGCTTGATGAGGACACATACCTGATGGTTTAAGAGTCCAGAACATTGTTATGGAGACCTTCATTTTTGTAGCGCAGCCGAATTCTGCACCTTGTTCTGGCACACTTCGCGTTGCAATTGTGTCATTACCAGAATAAGACCTTTCCAGGCAGTGGATTGAAAAAGGTTCTCAAGATTACACAGCTCCCTGAACCTGGCCTCCAAGAAGTCCCGACCTCACCTCTGGGGGTTCATCGATGACAGTCAGAAATAAGGAGTATCGCACAACGTAAGAGTTATGAACAGCTGTGGGAGATGCCTTCAGGCATGTAACCATGCATTATCTCTGCAATTTAACTGCTAGAACATGGCACAGAATTCGGCTGTGCTATGAAAATGACAGTCTTCATACAGAACATCGGACTTTTAAACCATCAGGTATGTGTCCATATCAAGCATTCAACAATAACCATCGCAGTGTTGAAAATAAAGGAGGGTATGCCCAATTTGTGACCAATCTGTATTTAATGACAGCCAAACACTGACAAATAGACATCCAGGACATTGCAAACTGCGGTATTGATTCATTGATTTGCTTTATTTTACTTTGTTTTTTGTGCCACTTTTTGCTAATTTGCGAAGATGGGGATGAGTGATGATATGAAATTGACGAATGGACACTCACAAACATCCCCAGGCTGGGATTCAAAGCCGGGACCCCTGGCATCGTAGCACAATGTGCTAACCACTCTGCCACAGGGTCCGGCTCGCAATTTGTAGTAACATTGTAACATTTACTATTATAAACACGAAGTAACTGACTACCTTAGTTCTTGTAACAGAGGTGGGAAAAAAAGTCACTGTTATAAGGAATATTTTTATTTCCAGAGTTACACAAATCAGGAATTATACATAATACTCAACAATTATACTGTACAAATATCATTGTCTTCTGTGACATATCACAAAAATAATTAGGAACCTCGTCAATAAACCAATCTTCAATGCTAACAAGTTTGTACTTTGCTCTCAGGCACCAACAACATGAAAAGAGATCAAATTTACAAATAGTGATAATTCCCTTCAACCTTCAAATTGACCTGCTTTCAAGGTTCCTAAGTGCCTAGTTACACCCTGGGTGTTGTAGCACCTATAAAATCGACCTCACTTCTGCAATATCATTCCACACAATCACCATCTTCAAAGCAAATCATAAAAAAAATCCAATCCTTGTCCTAGTTCCCAAACTGAAACGCCAGTTCCAAGTTCCTCAGCCAGTTCTATTCGTTTCTGAATGGAATGAAGAGTTGGGTAAAACACCAGGTGTTTTCCATTTTTACTTCTGGAAAAAATATAAAACTTGTAAAACTGGGCCAAGAGACCAACCAAGAAATAAACCCTTACACTAGAATAAATACATGGGCTGTTAAAAAAGAAACTGACTTTTGTCATAGCGTGCGAACCACTGTTTGTAAAGAGTTCCAGCAGGTGGTGCTCTCTAGCGACAATCTTCAGACACAATGCACAGGAAGGCTAATCAGTTTAAAGTTGGATCCGAACCACTATGTGCCCCACCAGGTATCGAACCCGGGACCCCTTGATTACAAGGTAACGATACTACCACAATGCCAGGCTTACACTGAAATGACACTTGTTAGTCAATGATATGATTGTTCCAAATATGTGTCTATTTAGAACATTTTACTTGTAAAATGTTTCTGAATTTGAAATATGTGTTTATTTTTTAACTTACGGCAAGCTACTAAACCACACTAACTGAGCACTGCAAGTGTTAGATAGGCCTACATTCTGACTTGGGCACTGTGGTAAGATCTTGAAACATTATGGGTGCCATGAAATGAAAACGTTTGTTAACCTCTGTCCTAATGGATAGATCTGGAAATCAAATATCAACAGCTGAGTATCAAAAGTTAACACACACTGGGATACACCTACCTTATAGCACAAACCATCCAAAGAATACAAAGAAAAGTTGTAGGGCATCATTCACCGTTAAGCTCAAGGACCGGAAGAATCTCTTCAAATCTGGCAACACTTGGATCAGAACAGAAACACATCATAAATACAATGAAACAACGAGTATCCACCAACCATGACCAAGCGAGACAACCATGCCAAGCAGATAACCACCATTGTACAAAGACTGACTTAAAAAGTACAGTATGCATACCATACCAAAACTAACTAACTCTCTAGCCTTCTTAAACCCGAAGGTTCATGGCTGCAGCAACACAGGCCTTCCATCTGTCCCTATCTTGAGCAAGATCTATGTACTCTTTTCCATCCCTACCGATTTCCCTTAGGTCCATCTCGACATTGTCCCTCCATCTTCGTCTTGGCCTACCTACTGGTCTCTTACCATCAGGTTTCCCAACAAGAATCCTGTAAACTCCTCTTTCCTCTCCCATTCGTGCCACATGGCCTGCCCACCTAAGTCTTCTTGATTTAATTATTCTAATAATATCTGGACACGAATACAAATTATGTAGTTCTAAATTATGTAACCTTCTCCACTCACCTGTCTCCTCATCCCTTTTAGGTCCAAAGATTTTCCTAAGGATTTTATTTTCAAATACTCTCAATTTATGTTCCTCTTTCAATGTAAGGGACAAAGTTTCACACCCATATAATACTACAGGCAAAATTACTGTTTTGTATATTTTAACTTTTAGTTTCTTAGATATTAAACGAGAAGACAAAAGTTTATGAAGAGAGAAGTAACATGCATTTCCTGAATTAAGCCTACTTTTTATTTCCTCTTTAATATAATTTTCATTTGTTAATATTACTCCTAAGTATTTGAATTTGGAAACTGTTTCAAACGAGTTGTTATCAATAATTAGATTTTGATTATCACCTAACACTTGGTTTCGACCTGTAAGCATATATTTAGTTTTCTCTTTGTTAACTTCCAAACCTCTCTTTAGCAGTTTTGAAAAATATTTTAGCATTATTCTTAATTGTATTTATATCATCCCCTAATAAGTATACATCATATGCATATGCTAACAACTGAGTCATACCATTTAATTTTAGTCCTTCGTTAGTTTCTTTTACCTTCCTAACAGCATATTCTAAGGCAAAATTAAAGAGCTATGGAGATAATGCATCTCCTTGTTTTAACCCATCATGAATTGTAAATTTGTCAGACATATTAATACCCACACGAATTTTACTATCTGTTTCACTGGTGCATATTTTTATCATACTAACAAGCTTCTTAGGTATTCCAAACTCTACTAATATATTATATAATTTATCTCTTTTGACCGAATCATATGCTTTTTTGAAATCAATGAATAGCTGATGGACATTTTGATTATATTCCCACTTTTTTTCAAGTGTCTGTCTGATGTGAAAAATTTGATCTGTAGTTGATCTGTTGCATTTAAATCCACATTGATAATCACCTATAATTTCATTAGCATATGGGGTTAGTCTGGTTAAAAGAATGTTAGATAATATTTTATATGTTGTTGAGAGTAGAGAAATTCCACGGTAATTATTGCAGTTCATTTTATCACCTTTTTTAAACACAGGAACAATTATGGATTCTTTCCACTGTTGAGGGATTTCTTCTTTATTCCATATTAAACAAATTAATTTATGAATTTGACATATTAATGAATTTCCACCATATTTAATTAACTCAGCTGGTATTAAATCAATGCCAGGTGCTTTGTTGTTCTTTAGCCTTTTAATAGCATCTTTAACTTCAGTCAAGTTAGGTTCGGGAACTACAGGTTCTGCTGTGTGTACTTCATTCACTTCTGATTTATCTCCTACATGGACATTTAAAAGGTCATTAAAGTAGTTCTTCCATCTATTTAGAATATCGCTTGGGTCAGCTAGAAAATCACCGTCTTTATCTTTTATCAAGTTTACTTTAGGTTGCCACCCCTTTCTAAACTCATTTACACCTTTATATAAATCTCGGATATTTTTATTTTTGCTGTTTGTTTCAATTTCGTTAATTTTGCTTTTCAAGTAATCTCTTTTTTTACTTCTAAACGTGCAGTTAACTTCTCGCTTTATTCTATTATAATTGTTAAGATTTGTATCATCAGAGTTATTTAACCACCTAAGTCTAGCCTGATTTCTTATTTCTATTAGATTATGACATTCATTATCAAACCATGGCTTACTTTTTCTCGGTTTATGGTATCCTATACTTTCTTTAGCTGCTGATTCTATTGCATTACGTATGTGCTCCCAATTCTTATTTACGTCTGTTTCATTTATATTTTCATCATCATTCAAATCCTGCAAAACATCAAATCTATTTGACAGTTTAATTTGGTAATCTTTCTTAATTCTTTCATCAGTAAACTTTCCTGTATCAAATTTTAGAACTTTTAGATTTTGTTGCTTATGATTTATCACTGAGAGTCTTTCTCTTAATACCATACCTCCCTGGGTTATAAGCAAACATAAGCAAATTGGAATATAAGGAAAATTAATACTTACTTCAATTCGAAGAAATGCTCTTCTGAGGAAGTGTCATACTGCATAGGAGTCCTGAGATCTTTCAGCAAGTCTACATAATCTCTGCCAACAATTGGTTTTCCACCATTAGGGGTGTAGTCGTATCCGTAGAAGTTCAATCCAATAAGGAGTTTCCTCCGAAGGTCACTGTCTTTGTCAGGTACCAATTTCTCAACACACGATCTCACCCACGGCAAAGGGCTATTTGGACCTATAAAGCAGAACATTAGAATATTGTCACTACTTCTTATTTAATGCACGAAGCATGCCCCAAGTGTGAGACTACAACTTAACTCATTCTTAAGGCAGAATATCCTAAGTTTAAATAGTCTCAAATAAGGACACACACACTGGGATACACCTACACTATAACTTGTGCCCTTAGGTCACTAGGCAAGTTTTGGGATTAATTTGCATGGGTTACTTCTGTCAGAAATGACAGTGGTACTCACTAGCCACATTCTTTCCAAAAACTCCCGAGTTTGTTTAAAATTTTCCACAATGTTGCCTATCAACAAAGTAACAATTGTTGGAACATGTTATTTGTGAGAGCATTGAGTTTGAAAGATTTCATACAATAAATCTTTCCAAATTTTTAAAAGTGTGTCAAAAAGGGAGCAAGAAATTAACGAGAATGTGAAGGAGAAAATGGAAATTTCATTTGGAAAACATCAAATTCGTACACCAACAACCTGAAGCTTAGTGTTGTGAAGCCAAAGCAATGGTACTTCACGTGGGTAAAGGTATGCCAGGAAATACGATAGATATTAACCCTAATTGGCGGACAAGGGGTATTTCTTTTCCAATAAGAAGAAAGACTCAGATTCTGCATGGCGAGTTAGACTCACCTATTTTCAAGTTGACTTATCTAGTCTACATAACAAAGCTTCTCCATTTTATTACGGTCTTAAGCTCTGCTCAGAGCTCAACAGATAATCCTCGCATAAAAAAAAATACAGAAATTTTTTGGTTGGGATGGGATGGGCACGGGAAATTTTTTAAATCCCTGTGTTTGGGGTGGGAAAAATTTGCAATTTCGGAACGAAATATATTCAAAATTTCCTGGCACTGTGGAAATCTTGATGTCTACACCTCATTTCCCATTGAGTGGTTGTTTCTTTTCTTCTTTTTGCATTTCTGAAATAAAAAAATAAATTCCGAGAAGTTTCAGAAACTTACAATGCAGAAAACAACAAGAATTTATCACTTTTTAAAATGTCCATTTGGAATCCTGACTGTTCGGGATCCCAAGAAGTCAGGATTGGGACGGGAATTTTCTTTTCGTTTTACCTATTTCCAAAACTGAATTAATATTTTATGTAGTTCAGGTTGGGGCAAGTATTATAATTTTATTGGCGTGAATATTTCTGGCATTCTTTCATCAACACGGGAAAGTAACATTATTGGGTGAATATTTCTGGCATTCTTTCATCAACACGGGAAAGTAACAGACTACTTTACACTTTGCCTCATATTAGTTTCTCCCAACCTTAAAACCTTAGTCAGGGTGGCTACTCTGCGACCATGACAAAATTCAAGTATAATTCCCAGTTTTCAAGGCGAACTTTCCAAAAATTCAGGCGTACCAACATACACTATGTTGCCATTTGTCACCAGACACCCCTCAAAAAGTGCTGGGGATCGTCTGTACACGTCATACAACTTATAAAAGGCGTTGCCGGTTGAGAATACACTCATACCAGCTACAGCAGTCAATATGGACAGACGATGCGAACTGAGTGAGGCGGAAAGAGGGATGATCATTGGAGCTCACAGGTTTGGGCATTCGACCCGTGAGATTTCCAACAAATTTCAGATACCCTAGTCGACAGTGAGTGATGTTATCGTGAAGTGGAAGTGAGAAGGGGGCATAACATGCCGACCCAGACCCAGTAAACCAAAAATATTAACAGATCGTGACCGTCGATGCTTGAAACGTGTGATGAAGTCAAACCGGAAGGCGTCGTTACAGATGGTAGCACAGGAGTTTCCTGTTTCAGCACGACAATGCTCCATGTCATACGGTAGGCATTATCAACACGTGGTTCGAGGACATGGGTGTGCAAAAACTTGATTGGCCAGCCCAAAGTCCAGATATCAACCCCATTGAACACCTTTGGGACGAGTTGGAAAGCCGCTTGAGAGCTAGGCCATGCCACCAAAAAAACATCACTGAGCTGTTTGCTGCTTTGCCGGAGGAAAGGGGCAAAATTCCCGTCGACACATATTGCAAATTAGTGGAAAGTCTTCCTCGAAAGGTTGCGGACGTCATTGCGGCGAAAGGTGGTCCTACACATTACTGATGTGGTGCTGCGACCAGATTAACGTACTGGTATGGGGTGTCCGGTGACGAATGGCAACATAGTGTATGTTTTCTCTATTTCAACCTTTATGTATTACCGCCTCTAACCACTCACACACAGACACACAAATATTTTAACAATATAAAGGGTCTGTGTGCTTCCAATGTATCCAACATTCTAATTCAATTAAATGGTATATATATTGAAGTGTGACTCAAATAAAGATAGGGGATCAAGAGTCACCGGGATGTAGCAAATCATAAAGCGAGAGGTTTATGGTTTATAACTAATAAAAAAGGGATCCCCCTGGTCAATGAAGGAAAAGATGAATTATAGATGAGTGAGAATGCTCTCTCCGCACTGTCATACCTGCCCGAAGTTCTTCTAGATTCTTCTCCTAGATAAAGATGTATGTTGTGTCCATATTGTGTCAGAGTCCGAACTTCGACTCTGACCAACTTGTCCTCCGTTATCCCACGCTGAGCATATCGAAGTAGATTCAGAGTAAACCTGTGAGCGAATGAGAGCGATGTCCTTCTGGACTTCGCATTTATACTCATGCCAGACTAGAGGTTGATACTCCTCCAGTCCTCTATCGGCTAGGCTACTTTCGTTACCTCCCGTACGATTTCAGTATTGAAGCAACATCGATGAGGCAGGTTAATGAACAGTGGAAGAGAGCATTAAACGAGCCTCTTGTCTAACTTCACTCATTATACTTCATCAATATTTAAAATATTTAATTTAAGATGCAGAGTTTACATTTGCCATTTCACATACTCAGGCTAGAATATATGAACAAACACAAGTCACAAATGTTAAGGAATATACTAATCTACAAAAAAAATGTTAATTGTTTAAGAATTACAAACTCAAATTTAACTAAACAACTTCAAGATATATTTCAATAATCATCCATCTGTCAGATAGATTGTTCTGCAAAGAACACTAACAAAGTAAATGGATTGAGAGAATTCTATTTCATTTTCCATACAGCTTTCTTTTCCTTTCTCGATAAAAATAAAAGCTACACTGATACACTTGCCTTGGGGCGTTTATAAATATGTATAATTTCTTTGGGATTTGTATTAACAAAAGTTGCATTTTTTACGTCTATGGAGAAAAATTCACGCATAATTCCCGGAATTCAAGGAATTCCCGGTGAGTAGCCACCCTGTTACTATCACACATGAATGACTCGTAACGGAAATACAGAGATTGTATAATAGTATACTCTCTTATGATACTGATGACATGTTTGGATAAAGAGATGGTAGATCAGTTCTCAGATGCTCAAATGATTATCCTTATGCATGGATACATTCTCTGTGCAGCACATTCGCTATGGCCGATGCTGTATAAGGAGGACATTTACGGATTTCTAAAAAAATCCGCCTGGATGCTGGACAGACACATAAAAAGAAGGACATGTCCGGATAAAAGAGGACGTCTGATCACACTACACTTCACTGGACTTTATTAAATATCAGACTGCTTGAGTTGTGACATGGAAACGCCAATATTTTCATTGGTTTATCAACTGCTGTTAATGACTTAAGGCATGCTGTTGACCTTCCCCTAACATTATAACAAATTCAATTTCAACAAAAGTATAATTTACTTGTGGATCATTGATTGATTTGTGTTATTTTACTTGACTTTTCTGACACTTCTGGCTAATCACAAGATTTACTTGTGAATTCTTGTTAATTAAAGAACATGCAAATAGCAAAAGTTGGCAATAACATACCAGGTTTTGCCACCTGTGAATAGTCATATGTCATCAAAGAGAAGGCATCAACATTGCTTGCTACTGCTTTGAGTTCTGCCTGACCGAATACTCCAGGCGTATCCCTGTAATGAAAGGTAAAATCTCAATAACATCAAACTTTGATTATATTCACTCACACAATACACAGTTACTGAAAATGATTCATCTGCTTCCAAATTAAGACATTTTTTTTTTTAGTTTCCTGAGGTCACATGCACAATGATGAGAACACAGTCCAATTCCTCTCATACTTGCTCCAGCATACTTTTTGTCATCGACTCTATTGCAATAACAATGTCATGATGAAACTGTAATACATACACACTAGAGTACTGCATTGGACCACTTTCGCTCACTCAAACTTGATCGAATCTTCCACCGTCAAGTGTGATTCGCTCGAATATATAGAACATCAAATATCATTTCAATGTGACAATAATCATACAACTATTTGTGTAAAATTCGTGTTGGTAATTTCAGCCCATAATCATCTATTTATTTTCATATAATGCTATGTATTGGTAAGAAAGACTTTAACATGGAGATGTTTTGAAGGCTCCACCACAGACAACACTTGTATGTGAACTACTGAGCTTCAAGTGTATACCGATCGTTTGCCTGTTCGAGCATTATTTGCTCGAGCGAAGAAACAGTCGATTCCGTAAGCCATCTAGCGTCATCCGTGAGAACTATTAGACGATCGAGCAAAAAAGTCTCCATGCAGCACTCTAATTCATACTATTCTTAATGTACCCTAAAAGAAGTAATATTGAATCAGATCTGGTGAACTAGGGGAGGGAGGAAGGTTCTTCTTTTTCTCAATGGGCATTAGAAACTTGTTCCAATTCCTTGCACATCATTCTTTTGGTAATACAGGTAATCAAAATCTAATTATTGATAACAACACGTTTCAACCAGTTTCCAAATTCAAGTACTTAGGAGTAATACTAACAAATTAAAATGATATTAAAGAGGAAATAAAAAGCACGCTTAAATCAGGAAATGCATGTTACTTCTCTCTTCATAAACTTTTGTCTTCTCATTTAATATCTAAGAAACTAAAAGTTAAAATATACAAAACCGCAATTTTGCCTGTAATATTATTTGGATGCGAAACTTGGTCCCTTACATTGAAAGAGGAACGTAAATTGAGAGTATTTGAAAATAAGATCCTTAGGAAAATATTTGGACCTAAAAGGGATGAGGAGACAGGTGAGTGGAGAAGGTTAGATAATTTAGAACTACATAATTTGTATTCATGTCCAGATATTATTAGAATGATTAAAGCAAGAAGACTTAGGTGGGCAGGCCATTCGGCACGAATGGGAGAGGAAAGAGATTCTTGTTGGGAAACCTGATGGTAAGAGACCAGTAGGAAGACCAAGACGAAGATGGAGGGATAATGTTGAGATGGACCTAAAGGAAATCGGTAGGGATGGAAAAGAGTATATAGATCTTGCTCGGGATAGGGACAGAAGCAAGGCCTGTGTTGCTGCAGCCATGAACCTGCAGGTTCAAGAAGGCTAGAGAGTTAGTTAGTTATGCTCTTTCCTTTTCACAAACACCCTGCTTCTTCAAACTGATGAATCCAATGGATCCATTATGTGACATTAATGGAAATCGCACACAGAATCCCACCCTAAAAACTGGATTACATAAAAAGTATTCAATTTCATGGTGACCATTTTCTTACAGATTGTCTGCTGAAGAAACACGTTGACAGCGGAACCTCCTCAGTGTCCTAAGGAAACTTAGACTTGCTCTTTTTTTTTGTGCATGTGAAGTTAAAGTGTAATAATAGGTTTGAAATGAAGCTCATTTGAAATCAGATGAATAATTTTGAATAAATATGTATTTATGGCAAAAACAAGGTTCCCCTGTCACCTGTTGAAAAAAAAAATGTATCTTCTTTGTCTAATACATAAAAGTCAACAGTTTAGCAAATACTACTTTGAATCAATACCAATCCCAACAATGCCTGCAGGCATCAGCGTACCCATGGGAAAATGTGCTTGTTTTCAAGGAGAAAATTATATGAAAATCATAAAAATCAAAATATGTTACAATCTATGTACAAATGCAAATGAGATTTACAAACCATCAATGTGCACATTAAAATGCATTAGAAATAAAGAGAGATTCTAATTTCAAATGTTTAGAAACTTAGTAAAAATACAATTTAAACACACATCTTCAACAATGACAGCATTCACCAGGACCTCAATAACATGAAAAATTCCTTTGTTTGGATGAGTTATTAGTTTATTAATCAATCCATTACTTTGTATATGTCCAAAATGTTTTTCACATATATGTTATTTCAGATAATGGGAGCATTTGAATCCTGCATTTGCTGTAGCAGTCTTGCACCATATCGGATCGGGTGTGCGGCTGGCTTGAGTGCATGATTTTGGATCATTTGTCAAGCCATTCACACTCCACTAATATGCCACTCAGCAGAACCACATTCACAGAAACCCACATATACTTTTATTTACTTTTATTTTAATGGAATTGAAACCAAAGATTTCATAACAACAAAATCTTATGATATGAGACTTAGTCAAGTTTTTGAAATGTTTTCTATTACCATGACTTGGAATATTCTTCCTGCTATGTGGAATGCACCAGTAAGCACTGAAAAAAATGCTGCCTTCAATCCAAGGTGACAAGGGTTGGCAGATATCATTAGACAACACAACAAGTCCAGCCAACAGACAGATGTGTAACATCAGTTCATCACAACCCCAGGAAAGAGGCTTCAAGTCCATCCCTAATATGCAAGTTGCTCATCTCATCAATAGGGCTGAAACCCTCAGAATCGGCCAGCAAACTAGCAACAGATCATTGGCATTTTATATTAGAGAGATCATCTCAACAAGCAATCCCCAGCATGCACAACCTAAATCATTTGCAGTACACCGCAAGGTGCAAGCTTCATTAATATCAATTAACACATACCCATCAACTGTAAAATAAAAGCTTGGGAAGAAGTAATTACAAAATATACATCAAGAATCCATAAACTGACTTCAGCGGAACTTCGATTTTACATTTTTCAAACAACCAAGGTGAAATAACTTAAAATGCGAGGAAATCTTATAGCATTTTGATGTATTGGGACCATGAAGATTGAATGTATAATGCAGGAAAATGTAAAAGTGGGAACATAAAATTGGGGTCACACTGTATTTGGACAGAGTGGCATGTTTGTGGATCCTTTGTCAACAATTGTACAGAAGTGGCATATCCTACTATAAAACATATCATATGATCACGAAATGCATCGCATTGAGTGACAACATTCAGTGGACCTGTGACGGGACCCTTAAGAGAAACACTGTATTTAGTAGTTACTGATTCAAGATATTCAATGAAAAGTGGTCCTTCAGCATCTCAGAAAATCAAAGACTATTCCCTTATGATGTCCTCCTCCATGGCCGTACAGTCTAAGGCACTGTGCTTTGGACTCCGACTGCGGAACGGCATGGGTTCAAGTCCACCTGGGTTTTCGGCCTGCATATAGGACCAGTGGCAACGCACCAATGTGAGGAAATTGGGGAGCTACGAGTGAGTAGCGTAATCCAGTCTCAGAAATCTATAACGGCTGAGGGTTCGACGTTTACCCCATTACCGGTTGAAGATCATTACACCTCCAGGTAGGATTGTGGGAGGGAGACTGGCAGTCGGGAGATAGACCAAGGTCCTTCCAGGGCTGTCGAGCCATGGATTATTATTATTATTATTCCCCTATGATACTTTTTACAGGATGAAGACCTTTGTCCTTTCCACTGCACATTTCTTGTTAGGAGTCAACATTTTAGGGAATTCATCACGCAGATCATGAGTCAAGGTAGGCTGTACGAGTTAAAAGGTGTTAAAAGCTCATTGAGAAAGGTTAAATGGGCAAGGTTATAAAGGGACCTGCACAGGACAAACACAACATATTAAAAAGGTAAAGAAATATTTCTCTCCTGAGACAGTGGAGAAGGCCTGCTCTTTTTCAAAATGCTAAAAACATCCAACATAGATGATAAATCATTGGGAATGTTAAAAGTGGGCCTGTGGAAATTAAAATCAGCACATTCGTGAAAAATATGCCAAACACTTAAAATAATGCTACAGACAAGGCACAGCAGAGGGTGATGTGTGAGACAATGAGCAAAACATTATTAATTAAAGTTGTTCTGTGCTAAAAAACATAGAAATATACTATTTTACTACCATTTACTACAATGTAGCAAATGAACTTACTCTCTCAGAGGAGGTATAACGATTATGAATTTCAGCTTAGCTTTCCTCAGTGTTTGCCCAAGGTAGTTGATAACAGGAGCAAATGCTTTACTTGCTGTTCCTTCTAGAACAAATCCATCAAAACCATATGTCTGTGGAGTAAGAAAGGAAAAAGATGTTATAGTTTGTGTGAATATGCAGTAACAAAACAAAAACAAAGGATGATTATTACACTGCATTGAGTTTTGGAAGCATACAGAAATTTGAAACCGTGACGTGTGTTCGTCATGAATATCGTGATGTGTACAATGAAGAGGCACCACATGAAAATAACATTCACCAGTGGGATCGCCGGCTTTAAGGAAACTTTTAGTTTATTGGATGCAAAACGTTCCGGGAGGCCATCGGTTAGTGACGAGTCTGTTGAAGCTGTACAGGAGAGCTACCTAAGGAGCCCCAAGAAATCGATGCATGTCTGTGCTCGAAATCTAGATCTGAGAAGACAACAGTTCACAAAGTTTTGAAGAAACGTCTCCATTTTACAGGTTACAAACTGCAGTTGTTACATGCAATCCACTCAACCGATAAACCCAAACAATTTGGTTTTGCTGTGCAGATGCTTGGTGAAATGGACAATGATGATCTGTTCTTACAGAAGGTGATGAGGCAACATTCCATGTGTGTGGTCATGTTCATCAAAATCACATCAGAATATGGGCTAATGAACAACCTCATGCCTACATGGAGCATGAACGTAACTGTCCTAAGGTGAACATCTGGTGTGCCCTCATGCATGATAAAGTTATAGGCCATTTTTCTTGTGGAGCCTACAGTGACATCAAACAACTACCTTGACATGTTGGAATCGTATGCAGTGCCACAAATTCAAGATGAAGGTGAAGATGTCATCTTTCAACAAGATGGTGCTCCTCCATACTACAGCAAAATTGTTTGTGAGTTTCTGGATAAAAACTTCCACAGTGGTGGATAGGAAGGGGTGGATGGAAAAAATGGCCACCACAATCACCGGACCTGACGCCTTTACATTTTTATTTCTGGGGGCTACGTCAAACAATGTGTGTATCAAGATCCTGTCAACGACATTCATCATTTGAAAGAAAGAATCAGAGAAGCTGGCCAGGCTGTTACACGTGATGTTCTGAGTCGTGTGTGGCAAGAATTGGAATATCAATTAGATGTGTGTAGGGTAACAAACAGAAGCTACATCGAACTACACTAAACATGTAAGGAAACTCTTTGAATTACTCTTCAATATAGTGACTTTACGGACATACTGTATTGCCCAATAATAAAATTACAAAGCTGGTTGCTTCACTTAGACAATACACCTGTTGCCTTTTTTAATTACAGTTTATAATTAATAAAAATACTTTCTTAATAATGCTGCTATTCAAACCATCCTCTGTGGCAAGATTTCTCTCCACTTGTACCAAATATACACATTCTACCTATTATTACCATAAATATCGTTACGAACTTTAGGCACAGTCTGTTACAGCCAATTTCCAAGGGCACTAACCAACAATGTGACACAGCATTCTGCCTGTCATTCTGAGTTCAGTCATAGTACACAGTGTGTTCTGTAAAGTTATCGTCATGATTGGGGTTATTACAAAAATCATGTGGCAGTGACAACCCTTCACATGGTAGGGAAATCAGAATCTGATATTCTCACAACCCTTAAGATGACCATCAATAAGGGCATTGAGACTGTTAATGATCACCCAAGACAGGGATGCTCATGCAGCATGTGGACAAAGAAACTGGTCCACAGGAATCCAGTTCAGAAGCAATCTGGCATGGCACGTTAAGATGCACATAACAAGAATATCAATGTCTCGTGTACTAACAAGTGACCTAGGGTGAACATTCTGCAGCTGAAACTTCAGAGGGAGCTGAAATCAAAATGCTTCTGAGTTGTGCAGTCAATGCGCGAAAGAGAATTCCTTTCACACATTAAAAGTTTCTGAAGTTTTCAGAACTGAAGTGTCTTTCAACCACCATAATCACAGAATATGTGCCTCAACCTCACACAAGAAACTCATGAGAAAGATCCAAGGATTTCAGAGGTCATCATTCTGCCCCAGTCATGGTCTGGTCAGGAGTGGTATATGATGGTGCAAGTGAGCTCCATTTCTTTAAAGAGGGGGTGAGAACAATTGCCTGAGTCTACCAGTATACCATGCTGGAGTCAGTAGTCAGTTGTGAAGCATTTGTCCAATACATTGTTCAATAACCAACATCAACAGTGGAGCTTGTCCTGCATACTGGCCATGCATTCTAAGGTGTCATGCTTTGGACTCCAGCTACGGGATGCCTGCAGGTTCAAGTCTCTTAGGGAAAAGTGTAACAACTATTCTCCTGAGATTTCAGCCTGTGTATGGGACCGGTGGCCATCCACCATCACGAGGAAATTGGGGAGCTACGAAAGAGGAGCATAACCTGGTCATGGAAACCTACAACAACGACTGGAGGTTTTTATTGCTGACCACACATCACCCTGTAACTAACTGTTTGGATGAGGCCAGCAGTCGATAGGTAGTTCCTGGCCCTTACGGGCTGTTGCACCATGGGTGGAGCTTCCAGCTGGATTCGCAACCAACACACAGGAGTAGCTCAAGAGGAATGTGTAAGCTGATTGGCCTTTAGGAATACAAGTTGTGGGCTATGCTTGAGGCCATGGTCTGCATGAAGGCACTCGAATATGACAGCCTGAAACACTTGTGACAGATTTCCCAAGAGACTCTGAGTTCTGCAACTCGTAAGTGCTCTCAGAAATTTAGGGACTGTGTGAAGGTCGACGGTAATGACTTTGAAAAGTATTTGATGTTTTATATTTAGAATACTTGTAACACATCTAACACGGAAATTAAACTGTTTTCAAAACTGTGCTTGCATTTCATTAAAAACTTTGTAACAATATTTATGGTGATTAAAAATTACAAATTTTGTTTTCATTTTTCTTAGATTTTCAGTTTTCTTACACAATGCCGACTGTTTAAATCTTGACATTTCAGTTTTGTTTTTAGAACCTTCCTCAGGAGTATATTCCAGATAGTTAAAATATTGAAAATATTCCAAAAGATGGATCAAAAAGGGAAAATGTTTACTGAAGGTCAAAATAGGAAGGGTTAATATCAGAGATTGGCAATATAACATGACACATGAGACAGAGCACTTATCAGTGTGCTGCCAATTCTTAATATGACACCATCCTCTGGTAAACATACATTTTAAAAATATATTTTAAGGTATTTTCATAGCTTTGACTATCTGCACTATACTCCTGAGGAAGATTCTAGAAATGGCCCTGAAATCTCAAAACTTGTAACCAAACCCACATATAAGTACATTTTACATTTTCCCACATTATACATTCAGTGTTCATGGTCCCAATAGAACAAAATGCTATATAATTTTCCCACATTTTCAAAAAACGTAAAATCGAGGTTTCACTGTATGCTATGAATAAAACATTAAAATGCTGACCAAGACAACATTTATTGAGGAAGGGATTATCTATGAGGTTCAGTGCAAAGAATGTGATAGTGTGTACATAGGGGAAACAAAAAAGAGACTGAAAGACAGGTTGAAGCAACATAAGGATGACGCAAGACTAAAGAGGGAGAAAAATGATATTTTCAAGCACACAAAAGAGAAGGGACATGACAGAATGGGGGAAGGCTAGGAGGATAGGGAGGGAGAAGAGAGGACTAGTGAGGAAGTGGAAAGAGGCCAAGGAAATAGAGAAAAAAAAGGAGAAGAAATAATGAACTGGAATGGGGGGCTGAAAATTAACAAAGAATGGAAAGGAGTGCTAGAAAGAGTGGAAAGGATGGGAGAAAGGAAGGAGGAAAGAAGAAAGAAGAATAACGAAGAAAGAAAAGAGGAGAGAAGTCAAGAAGATAAGGAATCTGTCCAGGACCAGTGGTCCTGATAAGGTTCAGACTCTCACCAGGTACTTGCCAATCACCTGTCAGGTAGTGTCAATTACCTGTCAGGAGATTCCACTCAGAAAGTCCTGACAGGAAATGTACTCAGATAAGGACTGGCACCTTCATGCTGTTTTATGTATGACCCTTTACTGGGAGTGCATATATCAATTTATTGTGATTCTTCATCTGAAGAAGACCCTGTTAGAGGGTGGACATGTTACGGTTTTAGTGTATATTTTTATACAATAAATTTTGCCTTGGTCAGCATTCTAATGTTTTATTAACACGGAAACAAGGCTTAACAGTGTTATGTGTGCTGTGATTTCATACAAAACTTTTGAGAGAGTTCATTAACTTACCTTTGCAGATTTAATCAATGCTGAGGCGAACTTTTTCTGTTCTTCCACACTGGAAAACAAAGCCACATAGTCATCATCTACCCATCCATCTAGGAGTACTCGGGGGATAACTGAAACAATCAAAAAGGGTAATTATGTAGTGCAGAATAAGCACTAGGACAAGAGTAGTTTCATTTACGAAGCACAAGAAGCCAGGCAAAAGGGAAAGTAGCATGGTCTAGAGGTTTATTTTTAAATGGGTGTCATGGAAGTATTGTTTTATAAGTACTCTAGAACCATTCATGATATGGTGCAGAATAGGACATATAACATTTCATTACAAATAATTATTTAACAGAAAAATACCTTAAATTCAATTTTATTAGCCCCTATATTTCGAGGAAAAAGAATATTCAATTAAAATTTAATATCCCCCGATACATCATCATCCTTCGCAGTTTCCTGCCTCTGGCAGGGCGGCATACAAAAGGTACAATTATTAATATCTCCTAATATGAAAATTATTATTTCATATAGAGGCAGGAAACGGCGAAGGATGATGATGATGATATTTAAATAATTCCCTCACTCTACTTATAAACTATTACATCAAACTTATTATATATATATCTTGCATATACATGACTTATAAAAATCATTTTTCATTAATAATAATCTCTAATGAAATAAATAATATAATCTAGCCTCCATCAAAATTTGCAGATTTGTACAATGAATATTCTACCTAACAGAGCTATTTTGGTATATTTACCCAACTAGGAACACCTTCCGGTATGCCTACTATGTTATAACTTACCTCTTCTACCAAATGAGAGTGACGGGTGGTTAAATGGGGGAAAAATGGCTGTTACAAAAGTGGTCAAAACATTGCTCTGAATAGTGAAAACTCTTGCGTTGAAGAAAAGGCATTTTCATTCCCCAGAAGAAACACATGCTAACCAAGAAAGTTCTGTCGAATTTTCAGCTGACACCTTCAAATGCCAAAAACCTCTATGAAACGGAGCTGGCCAGTCAAACACTGTCCCCATCAGCAGCAATGCCCTGTCTCAAACATTCTGCAAGACCATGGATCTTACTGTACCAGAATTCTGCAAAATGTGAACCAAAGAAGTCATCAAGCCTAGTTTGCACCTTGCCTAGTCATCCTTTTAGGTGTTTGCCCAGAATGAAATAGATGGCAATGTCTGGGTAATAAGGTGGATGTATCAGTATTTCACATTCAAGGCAAAGAATGGTGCAAAGGGGAACCATGGCCATGTCAAGGCTAGCATTATTAGCTAAGTAGAGGACACATTTACAATTCACAAGTGCTGGCACTACGTTTCTCTGTTTCTCATGGACTTGTTACAGCTGCTGAAGTGCACAGTTCTATTGATTGTGAGACCAGGTGGAAACAGTTGTGATGTATGATACCCTAAGCGGTCCACCAAACACAGAGCAAAACCTTTTTTAGATCCGGTGTTAGTTTCAGTTGCTTTGGAAAGAATTCATGTGATGCTAACCAATGATAATGGTGTGGAGGAGTATCCACTTCTAGCATGTCCAGAAAATAATCCTTTTCCAGACATAAATAGACACATTCTTTCTGTGAAAAATCCCAATTTTCACATATTGTGCTTCTCCATTTAATATTATTTGGACATTCACTTGGAAATTAAAACTTAGCTTTGTGTGTTGTTTTCACATGCGTGTGTGAGAGAAGAGTGGTGTGCACATGTGTTGGATGTTTTTCAAAGTATTATGTATGTCCAATCCATTAATATAATTGTAAAATATAGAATTTACAGTAATGCAAGGAATGAAAATACAATGCAAGTCCATCAGGTCTGTTCCCAAACAGCATTAAATAAATGAACATAACGTGGGCCGAGCATTATTTCATCTTGAGAACACGATATATTCAATCCAACAATGTTTTCTTGTATTTCTCTTTGGCATCACTGTTCAATTTACAGAGATTGGTATACAAGCTGGAGAATTGCAATGTTGGTTGGGTTGTCTGTACACAAGGCACTTGGTGGTCAGACATCGAGGGCTTATTTCAATGCTCTTTCAAGGGTCGTTACAACCCAGAAGTGTCCGTGACTATACAGCACTAACCACTTTAAAATCTTGTCCAATGTTCCACAAATTCACATTTGTATCTTTGGAGACAGGAAAGATTTATATGAAATGTTTGACATTATAACCAGTGGCTGCTGCATTATATTTTGTTGTCATTTAGTGCAAAAATTAAATAGCGGAAGTATAAATATTTAATTTTTGCACTAATGGCAACAAAATATAATTTGTTTTGGAGGGGGCTGCAGGCCCCCTCATTGGCCGCCACTGATCATAACTGAACAATTGATAAAACATTTATCTCAATTTATAAGCTGTAAGGACAATCACATAAATTACATGAAGCAAAAAAAAAAAAAATCATAATAAGAAATTCCTGTAGTCTTATTGTGTCTTCCTGTGTCTGCATTTCAATAAATTTCACAGTCTAATGAGTAACTTCATCTTCACAATACTGAATAGTAGTGGCATACATATTTACCTTTGACATTTCTTCCATGCTTGACATCTTTCATCCAGCCTTTGTCTACATCATGGACTCCCGTTACTTCATATCTACTGGATATTCTTACGATCTGTAGCCACACTGGAGATATGTATGTGAACTTATTTCCAAATATCTTTGCAATATCATATCCATGAGAATTCCACTGGAATATAATAATGTTAACTTTTTAAAAATCATGCCTTGTCAAATACACCCACATGAATTAGCTAAACACAATTTAAACTTCACATCTTAATGACATTGTTGATCATATAGAGGCTAAGAAGATTAGAGGTTGGATAAGCTAGAGAGGTCCTGCCTGCACCATGGACATGTGGTCTAAGGTATCATGCTTTGGGCTTTGGCTACAGGATGCATGCAGATTCAAGTCTTCTGGGGGAAGCATAACAACTTTTCTCCTGATATTTTGGCTAGGGTATGGCACCAGTGCCAGACGGCACATCACCCCTTAACTGGTTGAATGATCTCCCACCTGAGCAGGTGGGAGTGAGGCCGGCAGTCAGTAGGTAGGCCGTGGCCTTATGTGCTTTTGCAGCACGGGTTATTCTTATTATAAGCTACAGAACCACTTTATAGAGGACATCATAGCTGGGAATACAACATGTATCTCTTACATGGCAGTCCGATGCCCTACTGACTACACCAATGCAGCTCTCATACGTTGCGCAGAATGTGTGATTTGGTGCTTTAAGTCCACTTTGTGCACAGTAAGGCTAATTGGGACTGGACCTACAGTTTAAAGTGGGATCCTAACTACTATGTCCTTCACCGAGTATCAAACCTGGGAGCCCTTGATTACAAGGCAATGATGCTGACACTGCACCATCAGGGAGGTCCCTCGCAGACTGTGACAAAGTAAGTGTAGTTATGTATTGGATTTGAACAAAATAACATTGCCAGAACTTGGTGCGAGAACTGTTTTATTACCGCAACATTTCATGTCCCAATTGCAACACAAGATGTGCGAACAAAATTAGAAGAAAAGTAAAGTAAAAATATGAGAACACAATTAGGATGTAACAGAAATGATGCCAAAAAGAGTAAAAGAAAGAATAAAACCAATAAAAAATAAAGATTATGACCTAAGAAGAAAATAGCAGATGCTAACGGTTTTGTGAAAGCAGTAAAGATGAACACTATGTAATGAAAATATGAACCTTAAAATAGGCTTATCATCATTATGATCAATCAATAATGTTGAATTCTTGAAGACAATTGGAAATAAATATTGAGAATTATTTTACTGATAGAAGGTAGCGTAAGTCTTAGACAGATGACAGAATGGGGGAAATAAGCATGTGCTCTTATTTCTACAACAAAAGCTGGACTTGTATGTATATACATAATGCTGTTTACTGCATGCATGTATTGCTGATTGCTGAAAGCCAGCAAGGTTTTCCTAAGGTTTCAGGCTTGTCAATTATTTTGTGTCTGTTGAGAGAATTGTGTACAAGTCAGACATTCATAAGAGACAACAATTGGAAGTTTATTACATAAGGTAAGTGAACTTTGTGTATTTTACTTAGAATAAGTTTCCTGCCATTTTGATCAGACCCTATGGCCATCTCATCCTTACAAATGAGATGGATGGTCCATTATTTTATGGGAGAATTGGCCCAACAAAAGATGGGGTAACATTATGGTTTACCAATGAAAAGGCATATTTTCATCAACTTTTTACATTCTATTACTAAAATGTTCCAGATTTTATTGATTAATCATGATGTTTATCAATTTTAAAGTCCTCCAGTTTGCTTCTCAATTTATGCTGACATTTTTATTGGTCTGGGACTACTCATTTATAATAACAAAAAACTACAATAAGTAGTAAGAGAAGTCAACTTTATGGCAATTTTCTTCAGATTACTTACGCCCATAAAATGGATGACTTGAAGAGGGCTATTGAAGCTGTAATGGAACTTCGGTGCATCAAGTGTATATAAATTAACTTGGAATTCGTTTTTGCTTTACATATTATTTACCAGAGTTATCTCGTTAAAATCGTACAACTACAGTGCACTTTTCTGCCTACCCGGACAGTCTCGTTTGAGCTTTAATAGGTGTTAATTCCCATTTTGGCCACTACGTGGAAGGTGTACATAGCTTGTCGAGGTACTGCTGCCATCTACCGGATTCCCGTGACACTACGTAGTTGTCGCCTTTCCAGTGATGCGAGAGAAAAGAAGATTCGTCGCGAGTCAAGATACTATTGCCCACATTGCGATGTTGCACTCTGTGTTAACCCATGCTTTTGGGTTTATCACACTGTGGGTAACATTTGATGTGAGACAGTATGTGTGATAGTCTGTAAACTTGGACAGCATTAAAATGTGAAGACATTTTATTTTCGACAGTTTATATGCTATTTTTAAACATTTGTAGTACTTTCCTTATATGTACGAGTTAACTCGGGTTAATAATTATGGAGGGTTTTTGAATAATTTTGTGACCTTATTTGACCCCTAAAATAGAATTTCGTTACTGTTCCTTAATAAATGTGTAAAATATGGACCATTTTTGGGAAAATAATGTGTCATGCAAGTGGTTAATTAGAGGAGGTAGAAAAAGGATGATTACAATAGGCTACAGCTTTTTCTTGCATCTGTTAAATCCAAACGCACCTCCATAGCAAAGATTAAGCAGATGAATCGCAAGGAAACCAGGGATTATTTTGATTTATACACATGTAACAAAAAAGGGGCATTGGAAATGAAGTAACAAGAGCTGTTCTGGATGGAAAGGTGATGACAAAACTAAAGTTACATGCTGTTCAAACCAAAATCGACCAGCTACAATTTAATAGTTAACGGTTGTTGTACTTTTAACCCAATGTTTCAGACGGTTGTTCTGTCTCTGTCCTCAGTGACAAAATTAAATGTCCTTAGATGTTGGTGAACAACAAAATCGATATTCAGTTTCGATTCTAATTTAGAATTTAGAGATGTAGACTTCACATAAATTAACACTAAACTCCTGAAGAGAGAAAGAACAACTCTACAAAACTTTGGAGTGAAGGTAAAAGTAAAACAATGGTTAAAAGTCCACATCAATACCTTAAAAATTTTGGGGTTTAGGAACTACTGAAAAAAGAAGGACTGCCAAGACTTTTTCTCCTTCTTTCACTGAAGGGTTGGGGGAAAGGTATAAAATTGGTCATTTTAGTTAGGACAGTGGAGAAGATGAGGCAATACCTTGAGTTGGTGTTTTTAAGTCCACTTTATGCACAGTAAGGCTAATTGGTACTGAACCTACAGTTTAAAGAGGGATCCGAACCACTATGTGCCTCCATCGAGTATCGAACCCAGTACCCCTTGATTACAAGGCGACGACGCTGCCACTGCACCATCTCTCTGAAGTGCTCTGAAGTAGGGCTGTGCCGAAGCCGATTACAGATGTATGAAAATCGGCAGAAATTGATATATCGGTATCGGAATCGGCAAAAATCAGATATTTAAACCGGTACCGATTATACTAGAGTTTTACCTTCTAATAAGTTATATATTCTAGTTTTTTAAGATTTATTGAAAATTTGGTTATGATTCATCATTATTGTAGAGTTTTTGTAATAAAATTATTGCAAACTCATTCAGAGGATCAACCTAACTATAAATCGGAAATAAAACAGTGCATTGATGAACCAGGATCTGCTGTTCTATTGGAAATTCAAAAATGAATATTCAAATCTGAAGCAAGTGCTGAGAAAATACTTGAGCATGCCTGCTGCATCAGTATTCAGTGATTGAGTGTTCAGTGTTGCTGAACAGATTTGCGATAAGAGAAGAAGTAGGTTACTTCCTGAAGTGCTTCCAAATCTCGTATTTCTGAAGTTGAATCTGGCAGAACAGGAATTCATTTTGCACTTCAACGAACTGCTTGTGTACTAATGTTAAATCTCTAGGTTCGCATAACCTTTTGTAGATGCAAATGCATATTCGCATCTCTTGAGAATATATATGTATGTACATATGATATTAAATAGAAATGTACATACCAAATTTATTTTTGTCATGCAGAAAATAACATCCCATTTCTGTTTAATAATCTTATGTATCGGAATCAGTTAAATATCGGCATCGGTATCGGTTCCAAAAATTATTGGTGAGTACATCGGCATCGGTAAATTTTCAGCTTCGTCACATCCCTACTCTGAAGCAATAACTTGACCACTGTGGCATGTGCTGTGATTTCAGGAAGAAGGAGGTTGGACAGTGGCAAGGACATCAAACCTTGTCATGGGAAATATTGTTATTTATTATTACTGGCAAACTACTGCACCTGGAATTTTAAAGAATGAATCGGCAAGTACACCATACTTTTCGGGGCGAAGAAAAAAACAAAACCCTATGACGTTGTTATATAAAAGATGCCATTTTTCCACCACCCCTAACTGTGCTGCAAAACACCTGACTTGAAATTAAGTAATGGTTAGAAATTGCTCATGCTACCACAGGCATGTCAAAGTGCTCTGTCTCTCCCATTTATAAGCCAGGGATAAATCGTTGACTGATTGATTTGGTTTATTTTACTTCGCCTTTCTGCCACTTTTGTCTGATTGCGAAGATGAGGATGAGTGATAATATGATGAAATTGATGAAGGGACACTCACAAAGACCACCCATGCCCAGGGCAAGATTCAAACCTGGGACCCCTGGCATTGTATCCTGCTATGCTAACCACTCTGCTATGGAGGAAAGTGGGGATCAATCATGTCTATTGCTATCATGTGATAACTTGAATTTAAACTTTATTTCTGTTTTCATTTACATAAATGGGAACAAACATATGCATATATTTAACATGCAGAGCACTTAAGGATAATTAAAGTTATATTTGTGAAGTAGTTTGAAACATAAATTGGAATGTTTTTATGTTTTTTTCTCAATAATATGGTACCGTAACATAATGACCTAAATGAAATACAAAAACTTAGAACCATTGTCATCATGTTTATTATTATTATTTTCCATCACCTGTCCGCAATCCCTCTGTGGCCTCTCCGATGGTGCAGTGGTAGCGTAGTCACCTTGTAATCAAGGCTTCCTGGGTTCGATACCCGGTGGAGGCACATAGTGGTTCGGATTCTACTTTAAACTGTAGGTCCAGTCCTGATTAGCCTTACTGTGCACAAAGTGGACTTAAAAACATCAACTCAAACTTAAACCAATCCCTCTGAATGACAAGAAATATACATGGCCAGAGACCCTGGGTCTGCACAGCAGAATGTATAATGTGGCAAGTCATACAATTAAAAACCATGTAACAATCAACACCATTTTGAATAATAAAGTTTTGAACAAAGCACCCTGCATAAGTTATTAAGTATCACTACCACCTGCATAAACAACCCTACACATATCTAATACTCACTGGTGTAACATACCCAAGGACATCACCTGAGAAGACTTTTTTGTCAACTTCTCGGAAATATGCTTCATTTTCAGTTATTACATCCTTCCCTTTGACTTCACCATCTACAAGACCTCTCTCAACAACAGATTGATCTACAGGTCCACTCTGTAAAGAGAAAAAATATTTTAAGTACATATACAGTAAATTGATAGTATGCAAACACATACATTTCTAAAGTGGTAATGGTTTTGTCTTTAATGGTTACACTCTTAATTTTGTCACATCTATTCCAATTTTGCCTGATGTTCAAACCCTTCACTCTAAACATCTTTTATTTCTGAAGGAATAAACTGAAGACTTTAATCTGATTATTTTAGGCTCTGTTTTAAAGAAAAATGCCTCACAGAGATCTCTGTTATGTACACTTTGATTCACAATATTTACACCCCTCCTCTTCTCCGTATATACATCTTTCCATTACAGATAGAGCAACAAATGAATGCTCTAAGTTGCACCATGACCGAGCGCTAACATGCCTCGAAGTTTATCACGCAGAGGTCCTTACGAACGGTGCTTACTCTTTATGTATCTACCTGACTCTATGTAACTCTTTATGTATCCATGCAGCTCTGTGTCTGTCTAATTGTGTCAATCCATCTGGGCCTGTGTCCGAGAGACTATAAAGAGTCGGAACCCGGTATTTATACCTCCGACAAATTGGCCCACCCTCAACCACCGGGACAAAGGCCCTATTACCTTTTAAACAAGAAAGCCATTGGGGGAAAACTAACCATTGACTTCCCTGGCTACCAGGCAAAAAGCAACCTTGGTAAGAGCATTTACAAACATTCAAACTTTTACATAGATATTTCAATTTTCCAGTTGTGTGCATCAAAACCACACAGCTGCTTCATAAATAATAATGTGTTAATGATTCAGTCTGATTCACTTTTTGTTCACAGTAGACACTGCATTACTACAAGCTAATGTGAATTTGTAAATGCAATTACACCCAAGATGTTGTGTTTAACTTTTGTGGTGTCCATTGGCACCTTTGCGTTGCCTTATAGTTTCAGTGCAGTTAGTGTTTTTTAAATCATCCGTATAAGCAGTGTAACATTACAATGTCAATATTAAGGAAATAACCTTTAACAACGGTTTTGTCCACAACTAACATATGCTCTATATTCAACACTAATATAAGAAATATGATGGTTCGATGGCTGAGCATGTTAAGTTGTCAATTTCACAACCAAAGTCCCAGGTTCAAGTCCTAGCTTGTGCGTGTCCCTTCATTCATTTCATGTAATCATCACTCATCCTCATTGCTTTTATTAACCAAAAGTGGCAGAAAAGCAATCCGAAATAACAACTGATTGATTGATTTATTTTACTTCACATTTCTGCTACTTTGGCTAATTGGAAAAATGAGGATGAATGATGATAAAATGATATGGATGAAGTGACGACCACACACACATATGGACAACACAAAACAGGCCCTGCAGATTATACTGGTCGTAGGTCCACACGCCAGAGCCTGGGGTGTACTATGTGGAAGTAAAGTTACCATTTGAGAGCCTTCAATGTAGGTTATCCCTTACATCCCCAGAAATAACCATTAATGTTTATTAAATATCCTCAGCATAGCTGATAAATACGTTGAGTGGAATAGAATTATTAGAAAGACCTTGCTGAATATCAGATTGGAATCCCCCCATCAATCACATGTCCGAGTGGGAGCCACCATGCTCTAGTCGGTAGGTGTCTGACTGCCATGCAGGAGATCCAGGTTTGATTTCTAAGGTTGGAATTTTTCCAGCCTTGTCCCCACATAAAGCAGCTATGGTGCTCAAACAGTCTCAACTAAGGGGGGTCAAGGCAGCTGGAGCATGGCAGGTATCAACGAGAAGTATTTGGGAAGAAAACTAATTTTTCTTAAGGGTGCATGGAATATTCCAGAACAATCATCGAATAACTTTTTAAATTTAATCATGTTAATGGAAACCAGAAGATTTCTTGGCAATGTGAAACTAATTTCAAGGTATCTACTTATTCTTTTTCAAATATATTATGCTTCGTTCTGCCTTGGCCTCATTTTCTCTGCTTCTCTTTGCCTCTCCAGCACTGCTGGCCTTGCTGTACTGGAGTGCATGCATGTGCCACAGAATATCACGAGTTTCAGTTCTGGCTTGGCATCTGACCAAATAGGCAAACTAGAAAACTACAGCTGTCAATATGTTGTTCTAAAATCACAACCTGTATAGATGGGAGTTCCCTGAGGCACCAGGAGAATGCAAAAGCTTCAAGTGCCAGAAGGAACGGACATTGCTACAAGTTTCTGCAAACTACCCCCAACAGCGGCGCTAGTGTTCCACTATTATAAAAATTGGAAGAATATACCTTTTTTTTTTTTAATTATCTTTGATTGTTTGTTTAAGCCTATTTGTTTATTTTTCACCGCAGTTTGAAGAAGTAGTTTCGTGTGAGAAATGGAAATTTCTCATGAAAATGTTCGGGGAATGATTTTCTATGATTTCAAATGTTTAACATCGAAAAAATGCATCGAGCGACTTTATTTGGCTTTCGGGGATGAAGCACCATCCAATAGGACTGTGTACAATTGGTTTTCCGAATTCCAGCATGGTCACACATTTCTCAGTGATGAATTTTGTGAAGGTCATCCATCCATGTCTGTTGTTGCCAGTAATGTTGATGCTGTGCGTGAAATGATTGAGAGAGATCGGTATGTGACATACCGTGTGATTCAGTCATCCTTGAACATTAACATGAAAGCAATACATATGATTATGCATGGTCATCTGAACGTACGTAAACTTTCAAGCCTTTGGATCCCACACAACTTGATCGAAGCTCAAAAACAGGCTTGTGTAAATTGGTGTAAAGAAATGCTCAAAAAAGTCAATCAAGGTAAGTCAAATTTTATGTACTGCATCATTATAGGGGACGAAACTTGGATCTATTCATACGAATATGAAACTAAACATCAATCCACTGTTTGGGCGTTTCAAAGTGAGTAGAAACCAACAAAAGTTGTTCATTCGAGGAGTGCTGCCAAGCAAATGATTGCTTGTTTCTTCGGTTATACCGGACATGTGGCAACAATAGCTTTAGAAGATCGAAGGACTGTAAATGCTGAGTGGTATACAAGAATTTGTTTGCCAGAGGTCATCAATGAATTGCGTAAAACAAATCCAAATCGTCGCATTATTCTTCTCCACGACAATGCCAGTTCCCACTCACCACACCAAAATGTTGATTTTTTGTCCAGTAAAAATGTCGAATTAATGACTCATTGTCTGTACTCACCTGATTCTTCACCTAATGACTTATTTTTGTTCCCACACATGAAAAATAAGATGCGTGGTGAGCAATTTGTCTCTCCTGAAGCAGCTGTTGACGCATTCCAAACAGCGGTTTCTGAAGTATCAGCTTCAGAGTGGAAAAAATGCTATCAAAATTGGTTTGAGCATATGCAAAAGTGTATCAATGTTAAGGGTGAATACTTTGAAAAACAATAAAGCCATTCCCAGAATTTCACGTCATTTTTCATATTGATTGCAGAAACTTTTCCAGCAGCCCTCGTACTACTTCCAAAAGCAAGTTAACAGCTTTTAAAACACAAAGAATTCTCCGTGGGCAAGCAGACAATCCACCATGCTGTTTGTAAACTACAGCTTGGGACAGCTTCAATAGTGACGTCAACATGACATTTCCCATGACGTCTGCGCTAGCAACTTCTAAGACCTGGGCTGGAGTTTAACAACGCACATTATTACATACCTTAGGAAGCCTTCCAACTAAAGTGATAAGGAACAATCGACATGGACTTTTCCAATTGTAAAAAAAGCATTCGCTGCGCAGGTACAACCAAAAGACTGAGGCAACATGATGTAATAGTCCAAAGTCAAATAATTATATACGTATGTTGTTAAAAACAATCTCTCAACAGTGTATGTAGCACTAACATTGTAAGACATTAATAACATGAGTACATTTAATTCATTCCTAAAAAAAATGAAATAAATCATACCTTTATATCTATATCTTTTTTCTTTGCTTTTCGATTCTGTTTTGAAAGTGTCCCTTTGCTAGTGTCTACCAATAAAATGAGTATGGTACTAATAACCAATAAAACAGAAATGGTCACTTGCTTCTCCATAGCTGATATCACTGTTGAAAAAAGAATGAAATAATTAATACATGCAATATTTCAAATTAGACTGACCACAAACAATGAACCTTTGACCAGAAGCAGGCACGGATCCACGGGGAGGGCAAAAGAGGCAATCGCCCCTCCCAAAATGTCATGTTTTGAATATATTATTATGCCTAACAATATTCAAGACTCATTCATTCTGTATTTTTATCACCACATTTAACAGGCTCAAGAAGTCCACTGTATGCTCCTGATAGGCTAATCGGAACTGGACCTACAGTTTAAATTTTGATCAGAACAGGTCTGTCTTTATTTCTTTGTGAATTTCAGTTTATTGTGACAATGGGAGGAATTATGATAACAACAGAGGCGTAGCAAAGGGTGGGCGAAGGGCCCTCGAATCCCATGGTCTTATTTTTATCTCTTTCATGTAATACATAGAGATGAGAAAAATAGATGGAAAGGGCTAATTTTTGTGGGTGATAAAACTACAACATTATGTTTTTAATCGGTTATAAATTCTAGTGAAACATTACAATTTGAATGAATGTGTCAACTATTTAGTATTTTTAATAAACTGGGTGGTAGCCATCTGATTTTAGAATATTCAGGAAACCAAACAACAACAATGAAACGTTCTCTTACAAAGGTTGATAAGCATAAACACCATTTTTGACATCTCATAATTTAGCGGTTCGAGAACATTGAGAAACATGATACACAGCAAAAACGAAAGAAAATTAAGGAAACTTCTCAAGTTTGATGAAATTTCTTTTGAAATATAGACATATTACCACAAGAACATTTCAGATGTACACAATAAAATGAGATTCACAATAATTCTCCACGTTCTGAAATTCAAAATGAACTGATACAGGTAGAGAGCAACGATCTCAAAATAGCTATATTAAGAAAAGAAAAGTAAAATTAGCCAAGTCCAGAGATTTGCTAACTTCACGTTCAGTTTTAATATTTAATTTCTTTCAGTTCGAAACTTCTTCTTTAACATTCTTGATTTATTTTGTAAGTGAACGTGACCTAACACAAAACAGCACAACAATGTTTAACATGCAACAGTTATTGTTCATTGTTGAAGCTCGTTAGAGTAGCTAAGAAACCACATCCAAACACTGACGACCAAACATGCTTCAGAATTATATTGTACTAAACCTTCAATTCAAAAGTGGACAGATGCTGGCAAGCTGTAGGATAGTGCTGCATAAGTTTTTTAATTTTATTATTTTCAGTCATTCAGTCATATTCTCCTGTCATTTCTGGCTAATAGTGATGATGCGTAAATTAAAGAGAGAGCACTTACAAGGACACCCATGCGCAGATAGAGATTCGAACATGGGAACTCCTGTGACAAGATCGAAAGTCGGCCACTTAACACACTCGGTCACCGAATCCGCATGTTTATGTTATAAATGCTACACTGATTTGGCTTATTTTACTTCGCTTCTGCCACTTTTGGCTACTCACGAAGATGAAGATGATGGGACAGTCACAAAAACACCCACTCCCAAGCCGGCGTTCGAACCAGGGACCCTTATTAATGCCACTTTTGGCTACTTACGAAAATGAAGATGATGGGACAGTCACAAAAACACCCATTCCCAAGCGGGCGTTCGAACCAGGGACCCTTATTAATGCCACTTTTGGCTACTCACGAAGATGAAGATGATGGGACTGTCACAAAAACACCCATTCCCAAGCCGGCATTCGAACCAAGGACCCTTATTAATGCCACTTTGGGCTACTCACGAAGATGAAGATGATGGGACAGTCACAAAAACACCCATTCCCAAGTGGGCATTCGAACCAGGGACCCTTATTAAAACCACTTTTGGCTACTCACGAAGATGAAGATGATGGGACAGTAAAAAAAAAACACATTCCCAAGCCGGCGTTCGAACCAGGGACCCTTATTAATGCCACTTTTGGCTACTCACGAAGATGAAGATGATGGGACAGTCACAAAAACAGCCACTCCCAAGCCGGCGTTCGAACCAGGGACCCCTATTAATGCCACTTTTGGCTACTTACGAAAATGAAGATGATGGGACAGTCACAAAAACACCCATTCCCAAGCGGGCGTTCGAACCAGGGACCCTTATTAATGCCACTTTTGGCTACTCACAAAGATGAAGATGATGGGACTGTCACAAAAACACCCATTCCCAAGCCGGCATTAGAACCAAGGACCCTTATTAATGCCACTTTGGGCTACTCACGAAGATGAAGATGATGGGACAGTCACAAAAACACCCATTCCCAAGCGGGCATTCGAACCAGGGACCCTTATTAATGCCACTTTTGGCTACTCACGAAGATGAAGATGATGGGAGAGTAAAAAAAAAACACATTCCCAAGCCGGCGTTCGAACCAGGGACCCTTATTAATGCCACTTTTGGCTACTCACGAAGATGAAGATGATGGGACAGTCACAAAAACACCCATTCCCAAGCGGGGGTTCAAACCAGGGACCCTTATTAATGCCACTTTTGGCTACTCACGAAGATGAAGAGACAGTCACTAAAACACCCATTCCCAAGCAGGCGTTTGAACCAGGGACCCTTATTAATGCCACTTTTGGCTACTCACGAAGATGAAGATGATGGGACAGTCACAAAAACATCCATTCCCAAGCCGGCGTTCGAACCAGGGACCCTTATTAATACCACTTTTGGCTACTCATGAAGATAAAGATGATGGGACAGACACTAACACACCCATTCCCAAGCGGGCGTTCGAACCAGGGACCCTTATTAATGCCACTTTTGGCTACTCACGAAGATGAAGATGATGGGACAGTCACAAAAACACCCATTCCCAAGCAGGCGTTCGAACCAGGGACCCTTATTAATGCCACTTTTGGCTACTCACGAAGATGAATGGACAGTAACAAAAACACCCATTCCCAAGCCGGCATTCGAACCAGGGACCCTTATTAATGCTATGTTCAAATGTGTTTGTCTGTAAAATAGATAAACCCTGTGGCCAACAGGTCTTAAGAGTGCCAAAGCCTGCCAACCAGATTTCAGTTACATGGCATCTAGTGAACTCATAGAATTCCATCGTCGCTGTTGGAAACAGCTTGATAGATTAGATTGCAGAATGAATGCTAGTTATTCTCCTTATCTGATATTTTATCTATTAGTTATATCCTGTGTGTTACATTTTGTGCTGAAGTAACTTGGATTCTCGCTGTAACACGATTATGCGTTGCTTCCATATTAAAGAAACTATAGTTGCTAACCAAGGCAGCTTTCGATTTTTCCTTTTTTTCTTAAAAAACTTATAAAGCACCTTTCATGATACGTTTCCACCCTATATCTCATGAATTCTTGTTATTCGGATGACAAGAAAAACTGTAGGATCTCTCCCGATAAAGTTGTTCCCTACCGTTGAGTAGGAGACCTCGCGGAAGTTCCACCTAGGACAATGGGCCTGCCTATGCACTGGTGGCCCTATACTAGTTGTGATAGTACATGTGGTTTTCCGAGCTAGTACAAGTTTGTCTGCTCTGGAATGTTGCTGGGTCGGGAAGATGCTATGTTTGCTCAGCATCCACTGTTCTTATGCTGGGGTGAACTAGGCCAGCTTGCCACAGTATAATTACAGTAATAACAGTAATCCCTGAGATTTTCCCATGTCACTTCAGTAAATGTAGGTGTGTAATGAAGTAAGTCTTGGTAGTCAGTGTATAGGTATGCCGATAGTAGGTATATAATGTAACACCACTAACGGTTCTTCCTTTTGGGTCTGCGAAGTAATTCCTTAAGCTTGTAGGTTAGGTTGAGTGATAGGACTTTGAAGTGCGTCATGCACTATTTATTACCTTAGATTTAAACATGTCGGCATTTGCAGACTCAAAAAGAAGAATGGTGTATTATAAGAGATCGCTGTGGACATGAAAGCGAGATCTTATTGTACACAGATGCAATCGACATTTATATGAGTATATTTGCAAGTGATATATCAACTCGATTGCAGTTGGTTCTCCGGCGCAAGGCTGTAAGGTACAAATGGCCTTGCGTCCCTCTTCCAACTGAAAAAAGAGGCCCTCACAGACGGTAGAGACTTTGATGCAGTTGTGAGGCTTCGAACTGACATCTACCTGTACCATCTTTTCGGACCTTGATAGACATAGATTACCCACAAACCACATCAGATGTCTAACTTCACGGCCTCAAAATCAACAACACAATGATCCATTCTAGGTCCCGAATTCTGGAATCTAAACTTGGAGCAGTCTCTCAAAAAATTAGGATATATTTCAGAGATCAAAAGCACAATAGACTTTGCAGATCACATAATAATTGTTATGGAAGGTAATTCAACAGAGTTGGAAAGATAGACCAGTATTGCGATAAACTCTCTCGAGGACTTGTGTGGTACGGCGAAATTGACGATTGCCACCCAGAACACCCACTTTATAATCCTAAACGGTAAGTTGAATGCTAATAAACACCCACAGATAAAACTCAAGAGAAAAATTTTAGAAGAGTAAAGGAAGCTAAATATCTAGGTGCAAAATTATGAGAAATGCAACAATGACATGGATTACGTAACTTCAAAACTGAGCCTGTAATAAATAAATTGGGAGCAACAGGTTTGAACACATTCACACTCCCTATGCCTGTTATAAACCTATACATATTCATAGTCTACAACGTGATAGTTTCTGAGAAGACTGCCTAAAATATACAACATATGTAACAAAAATAACATGATCAGAAACGAAGACCAAATAATTACTCACAGAACCTACCTATACTAGTGCAAGGAAGGCCGAGAAGAGAAAATTTACAAAGTAATTGGCAGATATGCCCCTACCATTGCAGAATTAACTCCCAAATCATCCAGGAGTGGAAGGAAGAATGGACTAACAGCCTCCATGGCAGGAGACATGCCACTTCTTCCCATGTATAAGAGGCTGATAACGACAGATTGCTGTCGTTGAAGTCTCCAACAACGAACGGACATTTCACTTACGGTAAATGGTCGACCGTATTCACAGTTTCCAAATTCCTCAGCACATAAAATAATTTTATGTTTATTAAGTGCTGCATCATATGAGCGATGCTTGTGTCTCTTCATTTTTAATGTCCATCTGATGTGCACTTTGCAAAAGCTGGCTCACTGACCACCTATTTACAGGAACACCAGCATAAGAACAAATCACAGAGCTCACTACTAAAAATAGCCTGACTCTTTGTTGTGTTGATCGAATCTTTTGGCTGGGAGATATTCCATCATCTGCATACAGTCCAGACCTTGCGACTAGCAATTACCACCCCTTCCGCCATCTAAAGACCTTCTGGGCAGCAAGCATTTAGACACTGATGAAGAAGTGAAAACGACCGTGAGTAACTGGTTATCCTCACAGACGGCAGAGTTCTATGAGGAGGGTATACAAAAATGCATAGTTCATTACAATAAATGTTTAAACCGGCAAGGAAATTATGTAGAAAAATAGAGAAGTGTATGAAAATTCAGAAAATAAATGTTTTTTTGAAAAACATTTACTTACTTCGTTTTTATTGCAAAACGGACATTACTTAAAAAATAACCCTCATATGTTTGCTGACGTATGCCTGAAGATTCTTTATCTATGCACTTTGAGATATAAATTTTGAAGAACGGATCGGGGCTTTGCATTCTGATCTCACCCAGGTTCTTCAATGGATAACAACTGCACAATAACAACCATCATTCCATCCTGGATCCCTTAAAAGAGCTAATCTGTAGAGCATAGAGCATGTAGATCCAAACGTGCATGCAGAATATAGTTCCGCTGAGACGGGTTCCATACCGACACAACTGCACACTTGCAACAAAACAGTTATTTAATGTATTTAATGTTTAACATACAGACAAAATGATACATCCATTAGCAGGTATGGACTTGATCAGTTGCAATCACTGAGCAGACGAACTTCAATCCGCAGATTCGCCAAATGGGCAGTCGGTAGTGCTGAAGGAACACAAAAGCTCAAGAGCGAGTCGAGTGAGACTGAATACGTTGCAAAGCACGTGGAATCAGTGATATCAGTGTTGCACATCCCACTATTTTATCCCTATTTTTATTGTGCTATTCGTGCTGTACAGCAGCGAGAATGGCTGAATCGAGGTCTCCTGTTCAGTGTCCGGCTTTGCCCGAGTGTTATTTTGAGCATCATCCGAAGGAAAAAGCTCTTCAAAGTTAAACAAGTTGTTTTAAATACATATTACTCCTTATGGCAACAAGACCAAAATAAAACAGGGTGTGGGGTGATTTTCCGTCAATGAGCGCACGAACTGTCTCGGATGTTGAATGATTTGCAGTTAAGTTTAGGAGTAGAAAACGATTGTTTGTTGCTTCACGACAAAAGAATCTCTGCGGTATTAAAAGATATCGCCGTTAAAAAAACATTTTAATTATTTGGATGAGGCATGCGTAAACGTGGGTCCTACATTGATTCAACCGTGGGAGTGTGCAAAACCACCACCAGGGCTGAAGCAACCGATGACAGGGGAGGGAGAGGCTTATTGTTTCACTCAATGGCGGCAATGAAGGCTTTGTTGAAGACGCATGTTTACTGACCAACATTTGGCTCCTGGTTTAGTGAAGTGATTCATAAATTGAAACCAAACAGAGAAATAGTAGCAGACAATTCACAACATTGTATATAACAAATCATGCTTTTTTTGAAGTATAAACTTGAAGGGCGTGTATCTTATAGTAACGTAAGATCAGCTTACTTCGCTTTCTTTCAAAGCATTATTTCATATGGAATTTTACTTTGGGAGAACTGCAGTTATGTACAAGAAATTTTAATACAGTACTTGTTTACTATCCTTCGGGACACATTTATACAGAAGAAACTACTTACCGTAATAAGTTCCTGTAGCATTGTCGAACATCGGGAAGGTGTTTTGTGTGATGTGGGAATGTTTCATAGCTGAAATTCATGTTGTTCGTTGAAAATTAATTCTCCGATGGAGAATAGCTAGCCCCACGGACCATTGGCGCGTGGATAGGTTAGTTCTTCTGTTAGGTTAGGAAACATAGTTAAAATTTGGTGTCGTGTTAGTATCAGGATCTAGAAATTGGAAATAATTGCGAACCATTGGCGCTAGCCCCACGAACCATTGGCACGTGGTTAGGTTAGTTCTGTTAGGTTAGGAAACATAGTTAAAATTTGGTGTCGTGTTAGTATCAGGATCTAGAAATTGGAAATAATTGCGAACCATTGGCGCTAGCCTCCCGAACCATTGGCACGTGATTAGGTTAGTTCGTCTCAGGCAAGCGAAAAAGCCTATCAGAAAAACGTACTGGTAATGTGAAAAATTGCAATTAATTTCATCAAAACAACGTTGATACACCTTCAGGGATGTTCCGCGAAGCAGATACGTAAGCTCGAATGTCAAAAATTGACTAAACGAAAAAATTAGAGGTGTCCGAAGGATAGTAAATTTTTACCAAGTTAAGATTTATGACTGTGATAAATCTATATATTTACACTGTGCTGTTGTGTGTAAAGAAAAATTTGCCACAGCTACAAAGTAGACAAGATGTACATTCCTATACTACAAGAAACAGCAGGCGTATAAATATACCCTATCATAGACTCTCAAAATCCCTGAATAGTTATGAAGCTCTAGGATTAAGACTATTTAATAAGCTACCTCTTGATGTGGCAAATATGCATATGAATGTATTTAAACATAAACTGTATGACTGGTTAGTTGCTACACCATTGTACTCAACTCCAGAATTTCTTGAAATTAAAAATATTGTATTTTAGTGCAACTTAAACATAAAGTGGGTTATAATTTTATAATATATTTCACATGTATTTTGTTCCTGACGTTGTCTATTGCTGTGCAAGCTTAATGACAATAAAATATTATTATTATTATTATTATTATTCTGCGAAGGAAGCAACCAAAGATTTTCATAAACATATTTATTTCTAAACGAGAAACAATAACTCATTAAATTCAAAAGGGGCCTGTCCTATACTTTTACCTTTGTTTTTTTTTTCCTTTGCACGTGCTCGACACATACACGCATGTTCACGAGTTAATTCCATTTTATTGTTGTCGTGCAATCTCCAAGGCAACATAAACAACTTCTTCTTCTTCTTCTTAGTTATGTCCCTTATCACCTGAACTGGGGCGATCTTGGACAACGGTACTGAAGGGGAGGACAGACCATGTCTGGCAACCCGCACTAAGAGATCTGTTCCAGATCCCTCTTCTGCTTATTCCAAGATCCGTTTCCATCCGCTCCCGGCGGACACGCTCTGGAGATCTGCTTGCTTTTCAATGATCGCTCGACCATGAGGGTAGGCAATGTTGATCAATAAATGCGTGTTTACAACCTGTTGTTGTGTTTACGGATGAATCCGTATATAAACCACAGGACTGCAGGATTGGGGTTATGTAGTAAGGTCGAAATGGACAAAGGGAATGGTGTTCCTATTCTAGCCAGGCACTGATAAAGTGTGGTTCGTGCTTGCTCTCGTAACGGGCACTGGAAAAATATATGATTGATAGTTTGGATATCGGTGCCGCAGCCGCACGTTGGATTGGGTGTGAGCTGCAATCTCACCAGGTGTTGTCGAGTTTGTACATGGCCTGTGCGTAAGCGGATTGCAAGCGTTATTACTTCTCTGGGCAAGGTCAGTGAGCGGAACCAGGGGTTCCTGGTACCGATTTGTGCTACCCCTTTGTAGGTGGTGGTTTGGGCAAGTGCTTGAACAGACCAAGCATCCCAATTTGATTGGATTTTTTTCCGTACGCGTGGGAGTAGATCGGTGTATGGCAGTCGCAGTTGTGTAACTTGCTCTGCCTCTCGAGCCCTTTTCGCGTAGGCGTCTACTCGATCTTGGAGGACGTTAAGGTCGCTATGTCCTTTGATAAACGTAAACGTCACCCTGCGGCCCTGGGAACAGATTTTTGAGATTTGTTGTAATATTAAGAAAATGAAGACAGTCATTCGGAAAGACGCTGCTCCCGTCCGTGCGAGAGTTTGGAGGATGCTGAGTGCGTCCGTCAGAATAAGAGTGTGTGGGTATCCCTTGGTGTGGGAGTAGATCAGGGTGCGGAATATGGCATAACTTTCCGCCGAAAATATGGACGTGTCGGGTGGTAATCGATATTGATGTACGTCATCTGTCTCCACTGCATAGTAAGCGCAGCCCACTTCATTGCCGCTCTTAGATCCATCGGTGTAAATAAAATTCGGCGTGGGCCATCATTCCCGATATGAATGATGTGGTCCTCTGTCGATATAATGTATTTCCGGGGGTGTGACTGGTGGGCCTGGCAGCTGATATAGCAAGGGTTGTGTGAATGTAAACGATTTGTGATAAGCCTCCCGGTCTATGTCATAGCAATGCAGGAAGTAAAATGAAGGATCGTCTGCTGTGAGAACCTGAGCGGTTTCCCATTGCCGCTGTATTGCAAATGCCTTGTTAAAGGGGTGCTCGTAATTTTTCCATGTTTTGAATAAGAAATGGGTGGTAAGCGACTGACGGCGGTGCATGAGTGATACTTCGTGGCTTTCCAGATAGACGCTAATGTTGGGACTTGATTTCATTGTGCCGAGACAAATGCGTAACGATTGACGTTGCAAGGTATCTAAGCGTTGTAGCTGCTTGATGTGAGCCCCGCCGTATGCGGCCGCTGCGTAATCAAAGAGCGACCGAAAACAATGTTTGTAGAATAAAAGCATCACATAGGGGTGGCTCCCCCAGCGAGTAGTAGCTAGACATCTTAAAATGTTGTTGATTTGGCATCCTTTTTGTGCAAGGTAGTTAATATGGGCGTGCCAATTTAATTTTCGATCAAACCGGACCCCCAAGTATGTGCCGGTTTCTACGATTGGTATTTCCCCGATTTGTGTTATGGTATTTGGATAACAAGATCCAAGATCGTAAGTTAAATAGTATTATATGAGATTTGGTGCGAGAAATTGTCAAACCCCAGTTGCGGAAGTTATTGTCTAAGTTTCGAAGGAGGTGTTGGGTGGCTAATAAGCCCTGTGTGGCATCGGGAGTGGTTAAATAAAAACAAAAATCATCGGCAAATTGAAGGATTTGAAATTGCCCGAGCATCGGTGTGTGTAATCGTTGCGTGTAAATATTAAAAAGTAATGGACTGAGTGGGGATCCCTGCGGTAACCCGTGACTGTGTAGTCGGGGGCCAGCCAGTCTGTCCTGAAACCAATAGATTGAATTGCGCGCATGATATAATTGCCATACAATGTATGCGAGATTGGGGTGGATGTGAAGTTGAGCAATTTGTGTGCAGAGGAGGTCTATGGGTACGGAGTCGTAAGCTTTTTCAATATCAAGAAAAAGACCGAAACAGTAATCACGTGTCACCTGACTATTCTGTACGGCCACCGTTAGTGTTGTAATAGCGTCTTGGCTGCCCAATCCCAGTCTAAAGCCCATTTGAGTAGGGGGAAAGTATTTTCTTTTCTCTAAGTTTCAAGTAAGTCTGGAATGTAGCATTTTTTCAAATAATTTCGCTAGGACTGGTATAAGGACAACTGGTCTGTAAGATTTAGCGTCATTCTTGGGTTTGTTGGGTTTGGGAAGAGGAATGACGAGATGTTTTGTCCAGTCCACCGGGACCTGTTTGCCGCGGTATATATTGTTATATATGTTGGCTATGGTTTCCAGGCCAAAGTCAGGTAAATTACGAAGTATTTCATATGTAATGCCATCGTGGCCAGGAGCAGTATTTTTTACTGATTGAAGTAGGGATCTGAGTTCCGAAATTGTTACTGCGGGAAATTCTGGTGTGAAGTTAGCATCGGTGGGTGTGCGAGAAATGGGTCGCGAGGGCACGAAAGGTGGTGTAATTATGTCCATGAATTCCGCTTCCCACTCTCGTGTGAGATTGTGTTGTTTTACTATGTGAGGTTTGCGAAAGTTGTTAAATTTTCGCCAAATTGTTCCAATGTTTTCACGGCGATCGAGTGATTGACAGAAACGTTTCCACGCTTCCCGTTTCGCTTTCAAATATGTTTTTTGTGCTTGTGCTTGTAATCGTTTGAGTTCGATCCACTTGGCTTGCGTTGGGGCCCGGCCGTAATTTTTCCACCGGATTTTTTTTCAAATTTTTGATTTGTGCACAAATGCTGTTCCACCAGCGAATATCGGGAAATGTTTCGCGTTTGCTGAATGATTGGCGCTGCCCACAGATATCTAGAGTGGTGGTTAGCGAAGTAATTAGTTGCGCATAAGTTATTTCGGGTTTGGAAAAATCATTGTCGTGGTGGTATTGCGACTCGGACGTTGGTGCGAATAAATCCCACTTGAATGTGGCTGACCGCCATCTTTTCACCGGGACTTTGGTACGTTGTTGTACTGGATGATGCGTGAGGCTCTGAGTGTTGAACAAAAAGATGGGGTTATGATCGCTGCCCCGAAGGTCAGGATCTTTATACCAGTAAAAGTGAGTAAATAATTCCGGGGAGGAGATGGTGAGGTCGATGCTGGATGGCCGATTGCCATTTCTCGGGTAGTGCGTGGGCGTGTTGTCATTATATACTATAAAATCTTGTTGTTGAATCCAGGTTCGAACTGTGGTCCCGAGGCGATCCTCATTGTCCCCTCCCCCCCATAAGGGTGAGTGGGCGTTAAAATCACCCATAAAGATGATGGGGCTCGGTAAGGCGTTCACAAGTTCTTGTAAATTGACTAGCGTGATACGTTGGGAATTGTGGTGCGATGGAACATATATGGAGACTATTGTTATGTGTAGGTGCCAGGCCCGGACGCGAACTGCTGAAATATCTACATGAAAGTCTTTAATTAACGTTAATCGAGGTGGTATTTGTACAGGTGCGTGATATATGCTTTCGTGCACAAAAAGTACGGTGCCGGTGTTTGTATTGGGGGAACCATACATAGTGTAGTTTCCAACCCGATAACTTTCTGAATGCGTTCCTTTGACTTCTTGAAGGCAAAGGATCTTTGGGCGATAGTCCGTTATGAGATCCATTAGTTCCAGTTTCCGCGCGGAAAAACTGTTTACATTCCATTGTAATATATTCATGTTGGCGATATAGCAAAATACCTAAAAAATCTGACGGGATAAATTTGGTTAACGGCTATTTTTGTTAGGAACACCTGGGTGGCAAAGGTTAGGTAATCAACCTGCTATTATTGTTAACAGATGGGTTGTGAGCTCTTGAATTCGCTGGATGAGAATCGTTTGTTCTCGTCTATTTGAAAAGCGTGAGCATTTATAACTAACAGATTAGCATGTGCAATCGAAACTTGGGCGTAAACCAGTCATTGATTGGATTTGATTTAGTTTATTTTACTTCGCGTTTTGTGCCTCTTGGCTAATTTGCGAAGATGGGGATGAGTGATGAAATGATGAGTGATGAATGGACATTCACAAACAACCAAGCCCGACCGGGATTCGAACCCGGGACCCTTGCCGTCGCAGCGCGATGTGCTAACCACTCGGCCACAGGGTCGGGCGTAAACCAGTCATGATTTGTTCCCAACCGTTCTAAATATTCATATAAAAGGATATGGAATAGTTTACTAACCTTTCTGCTACCGTGTCACGATCATTAACAACGATGTCATTAAACGTGAAAAGGCTCTCTTATCTTTGGCAAGGAAGTGGGTCCCGTCCCTAGCTGCTACTTCATTGGCTTTCGCTTACTACAAATGTCTTTTACAAATCATCAATTTACACCGCAGCATTTAGTAATATTAAAATCATTGTTTACCACGTCACCAAGATCGTGTAAACAATCTCGGCTGAGGTTGACACTTGACATCCAAGAAAGATAACAGCAAATGTAACAATACGCAAATTGTATATCCGTATGTTCATTAATTTCTCTTCTCCGCAATGTGATGATATTGAATTGGTAAAAAAAAAATATCAATACGAGGAGCATAACATCTACCTCCTATTAATGGAAATGCATTCCTTACAACAATACAGGAAACAGAATTTAAAAAATAAAGAATGAAAGTAGTGATGGACAATTTGCATACTTCTACAGACAGTGAATTTGCCTTGGGTCTGCCTGCCTTGTCGCACGGGTCACATTTATTGCAAAACACTTGAGCAACCTTGTGTTCTGACGTCACGGGAGTAAGCTTTTTAATTTTAGGCTAGATGCCTACGTTGTCAGGTTAGGCTAGCTAGGTTTAGTTCTCTTAGGCTAAATAATAATTTTTCATTGTATTTATGATAATGGAACCTAACCTAACAGGCCTAACCTAACCTCCTAAGTATTTATTGTCTGACGTCAGCACGAAATGTTGCTCAAGTGTTGTTCAATATGGGATACCCCTTGTCGCACAACATTCAAATACGATCTTCGGATATGGCTGAGCGCTATGAAGAAGAAGAAGTAGATTGCATATAACCTGTGGTACATGTACTATTCTGTGCTATTGTGTGTGCTTGTGTTTTAAAATTTAAAATCAGTTTAGTGGTTTAGTGTAATTTGCTCATTTTCTTTTAATCCTTCTACCGCACAATGATGAAAATAGCTGAGACAAATAACACGAAATTGAATTTGTGCGATTAAGTTATATTGTTGTACAAAAATTGACCAAACTATTAGGTGAGTCTTTATGTGAACCGGTGTCGGACACAGATAGATTACAGTTTTCTGCGGACTATAATAAGTTCCTTGTATGAGTTTTGGTTTTAAGACCTCTTTTTGCACAGGAAGGCTAATCGGGACTGTGCCTACAGTTTAAAGTGGGATCGGTAAATGTCTGTTATATCGGAGACACATTTCTAACGCATATTTTCAGTTTCAAATGGTTCGTACTTACCAATTGTGTATTGCGGAACCTATTTCAAGGTGCCATTATGCTTTTTACACGAAAATAACTTCCATTTTTCACATTACGAGTAATTCTTTTGGGTCCTTTCTTTCGTTGCGGAACATAGAATATTTCGCGCACAGCTGTGGATCATCACGCGTCGTGCTTGTGTTTTGTCGATTTGGAGTGGGCATGCAGTTTTGCAACCTTAATAACCGAAAAATACGTACTTTCGTGTTCATTATGTCATCATAAACCATTGACGGATAGCTCCAAAAACCATTCACGTTAACTCCACGAACCATTTCTGGCAAGGTTAGGTTAGGTAAGCATAGTTAAAAAAATAAAATTAAAAAATTCTGGTAAAAAAAGGCACGTTTGGAAACAACACTTCCTCTCGCGAGACCACGTGACTTTTGACACTCACGCCATCTGCAGGTTCATAATGGAAACAACGGCATAATGTTGTCGCTTCGCACAAAAGGCTACTTTATTACATCAAAAGTGCTTATTTTCTGTTGTGCAGCATTCCATAGTGACAAATTACCTCCACGAGGTTTGATAAATGCAACAGAAACTCTTTTCCGTAAGTAGTTTCTCCTGTAAATTTGAAGAAAAGTGTCTCCGATATTACAGACATTTACCGTGGGATCCAAAAAGTAAAAGTGCTCCCCTGTGCTTAGCACCACGCCATGAAGGCGTATAGGGGGTGTGGGGGTAACGCCCCACACTTTCTTGATCCGGTCGTGAGTGGGGGTGAGGTGATCAGCATCACGCCCCTGACTGCCTTTACCCCCCAGGGTTTCCCCTAGGTACCCATGTTATTCGACGCTGGGTGGGCGCCGGGACCGCTTCCAACGTTAGAAAAGTTCCCGGATTTGAACCGGCTTGGGATCGAACCCGAGACCTTTAGCATGGTAGTCAGACGCGTTACCGACTGAGCCACCGCGGCCTGCTCGTGGGATCCAAAGCACTGCCTAAACCGGGTATCGAATTCAAGATCCCTTGATGACAAGGCGATGACGTTACCACTACAACGTCGGGAAGGCTCCACTCTGCTGACTATAGTTCACTAGAGACAAAAATAGGCTTAATTGAAGATGACGGGACTGTTCCCCGATTTATTTGAAATTTTGTATACTTTCTAAGTGAGTCCTCTTGAACACGAATCTGACATTACAATTTCCCGGTCACATCTGTAACTTGAAAATTTCACGTAAGTTAAGTTAGGTTAGGCAAACATACTTCAAATGACACTAAGCTAGTGTTGCCACACTTAAAAAGTCAATTTTCCTCCACACTCCAGCAATCCTTCCTCTTCAAGTGACAGACACACTGTAGTCAGCGCAACTCGGTGGCTACATTCCACAAAACATGGCTTCCTCACTTCTTTCCGGAGAAATATTGCCATTATGAAAAAGCAATATATTACACCTTACACACGTAATATCCAAATTTCAAACCATGACCGGGACATCAGTACCTCTGATACTTCATCCGGAAAACTTATTTGGTTAGCACATTCTCTAGTAAATAAATCGGAGAACACTCCCATCACCTTCAATGTAAAATAACCTTGTCGATTACCTTTATGATTCTCCATACACTAACATGGGAACCATGTTTTCTGATATGAAGATGTCTTCCTTTCCGCACAATGGTCTTGCTACCTTGTGTTGTGTCATAACACAACATTGCTCAAGTGTTGTGCAATAAGTGAGTCTCGTTGCCTGGAGCGTTGATTTGCATGTGAGAAAATTGCATCTTGCATAAAGGTGGAAAACATTTCTAACATCCCTGTAACAGGGACTCTATAGATAAAGCAGGGGAGCCGGAGCGGAGGCATATCTGCGTTAGGGGTTGGGGCCGGTAGGTCAATTACCCCAGGGGCGGAGCCCAGAATTGGTGGGAAATTTGGACTCAAAAATTTGGTAACATTATCGTATGAGGGAAACGGATTCCTTCAAATTTACAGGAGAAAGTACTTATGAAAATCATTTTCTTTAGCGTTGTGGAAGTTCCTGAATGTAGATTTGATCCATTTTAATGTGAATGCGTGTTGTTTTCTGCAAAAATATCTGTCCGACACGCTGTTTCTGCTCCCGCCATTTGCTTCTACATGAGAGTGCAATGTTCCGTGTGTTAAGATGATGCAACCCCATAGCCAGTGTTTCAGCCTCACCGTGTTTTCATTAGAACATGACGTGACGAGTATTTTGATTTTTTTTTAAACTATGCTTGCCTAAGCTAACCTTACAGCAAATGTTTTTTGGGGCTAAAGTCAATGGTTTGTGGGGCTAATGTCAATGGTTTGTGACGTATTAGCATAATTTCAAATCCGGGCACGAAAGTAGATATTTTCCGGTGAACGAGGTTGCAACACTGCATAAATCGACAAAACACTCTCAGAACGCCCCCTAAATCAGTACGCTATCACGGCCATAATGTGTTACAGATTCGAAACAACAAGTAACAGTAAGTACTCGTAAATGTAAGAAATAGACATTGATATGCATTATTTCGCTTTAGGAAATGTTCCACATTCGAAAATAACACATTAGCAATGTAAAGAAGTCTGAAATATATTAATCGTAGGTGTTTCCCTCATACGATAATAGTACCAAAAACTTCAAACAAAAATATTTTTTTACTTTAAATTTCCCACCGATTCCGGGACGAAAAACGTGAATACACCTTAAAGAATGTTCCGCGAAGCAGATAGTACAAATGTCAAAAATTGACAAAAGGAAGAAGTTATAGGTGTCCGGGGAATATCAGATTTTTACCGTATATTAAATCTCAAACTTCCTATTGAGAACTGCACATAGTGGTTCGGATCCCATTTTAAACTGTAGGTCCAAACCCGATTAGCCTTTCTGTGCATAAAGTGGAATAAAAACAAAAACTCACTCACTCCTCTGAAGATCTGAATTTGGGTTTGACTTAGAAAAGGTAACTGTATATTGAAATTTATTTTACAAAACAAGAGTAGAGGAGTATGCGAGAGAAAAAAAGGGATAACTTGTTACATGTTTTCTGCTTTTTTTTTGTAAAGAACTAATCGTTCATAAACAACATAATCTTCTTAAAAGCAGAATTTTATTCAGTTGTTGGACTGAAAATAGCCTAAGTGTTGATGCACCCAAAATTTCAAATTCAAATTCTTGATGAATGTGAGACAATCGTAAATTTCATTTTGATACCTGATAATCAATAAATAATGCCCATGTGTAGAAGTAATTAATGTGGTTAAGATATTTGTGTGCTTACTTTCTAGCTATTTGAGTTCTGCATGATAATTTGTAAGATATTTTGTCGAAGTTATCAATGAATATGTTTATAAATGCGAGCTTGTATATTATTTATTAACTTGTGAAAATTATTATCTTCCAGAAAATGGACAAGCAAGACCTTAGTGTAACTTGCTCAGTGAACTTGGAGTGGCTAAATGCACAGCATGCAGTTTCCCGTAAAGTCAATTTAAAAACCTGTGTGGTGCATTTGGTGCGGAATGAATTCAGAGACCTATTCCTTGAGATCAAGAATGCAAAATCGAAAACAAAATATCTATTAAAAGGAATAAGCATACACAAGAAGTTCATGAGTGAAGGCAAAGCAACTATTAACCTACAAGAAGAGAAATTACTGGTCATGATGTCTAATGCGCCACCCTCCAAACTTCTGGTGTTCCTGAACACCCTTGCTGTTAAGTTACATGGTCAGAGCAAGGAACCTCAGATTGCCCAAAGAGTAAGGTTACTATCAAAGAAACCACAGACTATAGAAGAAATCAGCCCAGTGACTGCCGTGGACATTAAGAAGTTAGCGGGTGCCAGTGGAAAATCAGCTCCGAGTAGTTCGCCATTAAGTGGAAGAGTTTTGAAGCCAAAAGATGTAAACGTAACTACACCAATAACCGCCAAAAAGCGAAAAGCAGGAGATGTTACTAAGGTGAGTTTTGTAATTGTAGTGCACTATGAACACAATTTTAGTACCTTTCTAAAAATTCAGAAAAACATTTTTCCATCACTCTAATCAGTATTTAATACCATGCACGAGCAATTCCACATGACATTACATTGCATATGTAATACAGTTGAACCTGAGTTATACGTGTCAAGGTGAAGAGAAATTAATACTTATAACTGAGAATTACAAATCAGATTTACATACCATGTCATATCATTATTGAAATACTGTAATTGTATCTATTTTGAGGAACAAGAGATAATACAGGTTATAAAGTGGTAAAATAACAAATCTAAAAGTTTGATTCTTAAGTTTTATATGGATTAGCATCCACATCCCTTATAAATTTTACTTTCTGGTCAAGCGTGTAACTTTTCCTCTTTCTATTCTCCATGGCCGACCAGTAGCAACTGATAACGTTCACTGAAGGAACCACTGTTCTGTCCGTTTTTATTATGAAACACTGCAAATGTCACCTATCGGCATCTCTTTAACGTGTGTACTTTCGTATCGCGATTTCTTTCAAAAGATAATGCATCTCAAGCTCTGAACAAATGCGGCAAATCTTTCTCCTCTGAATTCATGCCACGTGCCACCTCTCCTTGCCTTCTCTGTGACACTGCTGCACCACACACTCATCCTTCTCGAAACTCGAGACTGACCGCCACCATGCCCACTTATGTTATTTCGTATGTATGTTTTGGATAGATACATGTGCTTCTGTGACATTATTGTAGCTAGGTTATGTACAAATCTATTTTATGAAAATTAGAACGTATAACACCGAATTACATGTTAATGCATTATGTACAAATAAGGTTTAATTTACACGTTTTTAAATTATATTTTGCTCGGACCTAGAGTAATTTATGTATAAAATAGAATTACGCAGAATTGAGTTACGTATAAAGCAGTCTCAACTGTATATACTACAACTACGTACTAATATTGAAAAGGGTTCGTAAGTTTGTAAATGGTTACAGTGAAACCTCAATTTTACGTTTTTCAGGGGACCAAACTGAAAAAAACATATAATGTGAGAAAATATAAAAGCAAAGAAAATTTTATACCATTTTGCTATATTGGGTTAGGTGCAATGCGGATGTGTGAAATCTTCTAAATTTCACCTAAGTAACTTATCCAAAGCTTTTGAAAATTACAATGGAGATAATCCTAACAGAACACTTCCTTAATATGATGGAGCCAGAATTTTCAAATTCCTGGTGAATTAATGATACTTTTGTGAAACAAGCTTTTTTTCTTGGAATGACATCCCACCCCTAAACCCCTCTCCCATTCTCATTCTAGTGTAACAATTTTAGATTCTTGCATTCCTTTACAATCGAAAATACGTTACAATGCACTGCGAGCGTTCAGCCCAGCTGCATCTTCCTTACTTTCAGCCAGGGGCGGCCGCTCATAAGGACGATACGGACGCCGCACTGCCGTGTGCAACCGCAAGTGAACAAACATTACATTAACATTTACATGTTAGCTTTTACATTGTCTGAATTGCAAATATTCCATTGCTTATAGATTGTTGGTTAGTCGGTTCTGTATTCATTCTTCCGCGACAATTGCAAAGTTTGCACGCCACCGTGCGGGGGAATACGGAACTTCGAGAGAAATCTGGCGGGGCGCCGTCCTCCCAATTTACGAGACGTAGAGCATTCTCCGTCGCGGTCGCGAGGGGTAAATGGCGAGGAAACTGAGGGAATAACACGCGGGGGATCTCTGGCTGGGAGGACGGAGGGTTTGTCGTCCGAAACCCACCCCCTAGGCAAAACTGGCTCTCTCTTCGGAGAACGGTAAACAATGAAGAGTTGCCAGAAGCAATGAAGTTAACGTAAGAAAGAAAATTACCAACCGTTGAAAAAAATATTCTGTATTCCATAATCTTATTCATTTATGACAAGAGTAGAGCAATAAATAACGCAATAGAAAATGTCGCTAACTGAAAAAGTACAGACTCTTGCATGATTTTTGTTATTTATCGTCGCTTTTTTGCTACTTTTCGGTAATCACGACGATGAGGATGAGTGATGATGGTATAATGAAATTGATGGAGGGGCACTCACAAAGAACACACATACCCATGCCGGGATTCGAACCCAGGAGCCCTGGCTTTGTAATCCGGTTTGCTAGCCACGGAAGTCGGCTATAGATTCTTGTTACACGCAAAATTATCGTGTAGCTATATGCGTTGTATTTTTTCTGAATTTAGTTAAAAGTACATTTGGATTACAATGATGTGGAGTACATCATGTAGATTTAAATACATGTTTTGATTAGCACCTTTGAAAAAAATCCTGATAATGTGACAAAGTTCTCCAATTTCTTTTCAAGGCGGATGTTAAATAAATTAAAAACTCGTCATTTAAACTCACCAAGAGTCGCTACAGGAACCTGTAAACTACAAATTTCTTAAAATTTGGCAAAATTGTCTGGCAACCCCGAAGCAATAAAACGACTCTTCGTTTTCCATGGAAAAGTGAAGTGAAGCTTTTTCGGTAGTTGTGCATTTGTCGCGATGAACAGTGTGGAGAAATTGTTGGTGCGAAGTTTTTCTACCAGAAGTCAGAAGTCTGGATGAAAAAATAAACAAAAAATCTAGTCCGAATTTGAATCTAGAACAAGTGTCAAAGAAGGGAGGTCGTGAGTCCACTTGCAAATTTCGCGTTGAAGGGCAGAAGGATGAATTTCAGTTACAAGCATGTCTGAAGATTTCTGGTAAGTTTGAAGTTTTTACTTTAGAGCTTCTGGTAAAGCAGATATCACCTTTCCAGTGAGATATTTATTTTGGTGCCCTATTTCACATATCAATTAGTCATGTTGGACAGGAGACATTTTCTGTGTAACTTTTTACTAGAAATTTTCACGATCAAATTCACGTAAATATTCGTCATTGTGCTTATCAAGTTGTGTAAAAATTAATATCCCTTCTTCTGTTAAACGAACTAAATCTCTTAGAATTCTATTTCTTCTTCCATCTTCTTCGCATTACTGTTAAATAATTATTAATTTAAAACGTGTAAAACATAATATTCGGTAAACACGAACGTATCAATTTCTTATCACGTTGGCTGTTATACGAAATTCATCATTTAAACTCGCATTACTAGTAGAGCAAATTTTTGCCGGCCCCCGTGGCGGGGTGGTTAGCACATCGCGCTACGACGCCAGGGATCCCGTGTTCGAATCCCGGCCTGGGCATGGATTTTGTGAGTGTCCATTCATCAATTTCATCATATCACTCATCCCCATCTTCGCAAATTAGCCAAATGTGGCACAAGAGGCGAAGTAAAATAAAGCAAATCAATAGAGCAAATTTGTGAGCTATCGCCCCTCCACTTTGGATCACCACGAGCCGCCACTGCTTTCAGCTAATAATACTTAATTCAATACTATCCTCTTTCCTATGTTTTCCCTGGTTCAGGCTAAAAATTTCCATTCTGATCACTAAATTATTTGTAAATACATGTAAACAAATTACTAACTCTATCCACATGACTTACTTTTATAGGTTCTATTAATTTTATTGTCTCCTGCCCATCCACATGGGAGCTAGTTGCTTCTCTCGGATAGAGTTAGTAATTTGTTTACATGTATTTACTATAAAACTGCCTCTTATTTCCTAAACGTAAATTATTTGTGTTGTTGGATAAGGTGTTTTAATTCTCTTTGACAAGATTTCAAACCTGGGACTTTTCATTGTCTCCCCTCCACATGCAGGGATCACTGTAGTATATAGATTTAACCTGTATTCTGTATTTGGTCTCAGAAGAACACATGCTTGCTTAGTGCACAGTGACTATATATAATACCAGGTGTAGAAGTATGAAACCGGAATTTGTTTGCAAGAAGTAAACGGCTGGTGTTTGCAACTGAGAAACAATATTTTATTCAAAGTAAGCTCCATTGCTAGTTACACATTTCTCCCACCTTTCCGGCAGGTTATGAATGCCACGCCAAAAAAAAAAAATGTTCTTCTTTTGAAGCGAACCAGTCCGCGAGCCATGTTCGTACAACTTCATACGAATTGAAGCGCTGTTCTGCAAGAGCGTGTCCAAGCGAGGCAAATAGATGATAATCTGAAGGAGCCAAGTTGGGAGAATACGCCGCATGCCCTAGTATCTCCCATTTGAACGCCTCGATCGTTTCTCGGAACCGTTTTGCTGTGTGTGGTGAGGCGTTGTCATGGAGCAGGATGACCTTGTGTTGCCTTGATTCATATTCCGGCCGTTTGTCACGTAATGCTCGATGTAAATTGATCATTTGCTGTTGGTAGCGATCTGCATTAACTGTTTCACCGGGTTTTAGCAGCTCATAATAGATGACGCCCCGCTGATCCCACCAAACACAGAGCAGTGTCTTTTTTCCAAAGCGATTTGGTCTTGCAGTGGATGTCGATGGTTCGCCCGGATTCACCCACGATTTACGACGCTTAGGATTCTCCAAATATATGCATTTCTCATCGCCCGTCACTATGCGATGGAGAAACGACATACTTTTGTATCTGGCGAGCAGCATTTGACAAGTGGTCATGCGGGATCCTTGCTGTCTTTCATTCAGTTCATGCGGAATCCATTTGCCCGCTTTCTGCACCTTTCCCATAGCTTTCAACCGAAGAGAAACGGCTTTCTGCGTCACATTCAATTGTTCCGCGAGCTCCTGCTGCGTTTGGGTATCATCTTCATCCAATAAGGCTTGCAATTCGTTGTCTTCGAACTTTTTCGGAGGTTTCCAACGTTCCTCGTTTCGCAAGTCAAGATCGCCACTTTTGAATTTCTTGAACCACTCGAAACACTGTGTTTTCCCGAGAGCATGTTCGCCGTAAGATTCGACGAGCATTCGATGCGATTCTGCAGCGGTTTTCTTCAAATGATAACAGAACACCAATGCTTTTCCGCAAATCGTAGTTCGTAGGCACAAAACTTGACATGTTCCGGGTGTGCAACACCTTCCTCTGTCTGGCACTCGGGTTACTGTGTTCCGATATAACGTCCTCAGGAGTGGCGGGCAGCTGCTGGCGCTGCTTACGCGATCTTCCGTGCCCTCCACTGCCGGCTAGCACCATCTATCGGCCAATTCCGGTTTCATACTTCTACACCTGGTACTATTAAGTTTGGGATCAATTGTGGATGAAAACCCCCTGCAAGTTTTCTTGTCTGTGGTCATGCCATATTGTAGTCTCTAAATTAATTTCAATTTTTTAATGTACAGTATATACAGCGTGTTCTGTTCAAACCTCCCACATTTCAATTCATCATTGCTAAAAGGTTATGAAACATAATGGTGCTAGACGAGAGAAACTCAAAGAATTTTATTGCATGACCTCGAAGTTGACCGTTCTCTCACTATGCAGCGCCACAATCGCATAAAGCAGAATGGTGACTCGGCAGCAGCATGCACAATCTGTATTCTGGTATGCAGAGACCAATCAATCATTACAGTGCAAATAAATTACTGGAGAGAATATGTAGGTGAAGCACCTGATGATAAAACCATTAAGGTATGGTGTGCGAAGTTTTTGGCAACTGGAAGTGTTAATAAACAATCCGGAGGTTCTCGTCAACGTGTTTCGGAGGAGAAGGTGAAAGAAATTCGAGCTGGATTTCAGAGAAACCCATGTAAATCACTTCACCAAGCGTCCAAGCAGTTCCAAGTTCAAACTTCGCACACCATGCCTTAATGGTTTTCCCATCAGGTGCTTCACCTACATATTCTCTCCAGTAATTTATTTGCACTGTAATGATTGATTGGTCTCTGCATACCAGAATACAGATTGTGCGTGCTGCTGCCATTGTGCTTTGTGCGATTGTGGCGCTGCATAGTGAGGGAATGGTGAACTTCGAGGTCATGCAATAAAATTATTTGAGTTTCTCTCTCGTCTAGTACCACTTGCATTCCATTATGTTTCATAACCTTTTAACAATGATGAATTGAAATGAACAGAACACGCTGTATATTTAGTACACTTTACCACCGTATTCCTGATTGTCCAAAAATTCCATTTATCAGAAAGAGATATTAAATTCAGATAAAAAAGGTTAGTGTAATTAGAAAATTGAATTAGAGTTTCGGTTTTAAGTTCACTTTATGCACAGGAAGGCTAACTGATACTGGACCTAGAGTTTAAAGTGGGATCCGATCCACTTGCGCCTCCACCTGGATATCGAACTCAGGACCAATTGATTACAAGGTGACGACATTAGGAAAATTGAATTTTAGTAGAAGTAATAACAGCGATTAAGAAAACACAATGTGTTGTGTTATTTCATACCCACTTAAAATTCACACACTTTGTCAAAGGTTGTTTTAAGTTCACTTTATGGTGAGAGAGGGTATAGTTTAAAGAAGGATCTGATCCACTGTGCAGTGTGCATCTGCACCCACTGGGAATTCAACACAGTACCATTTGATTATAAGGCAACAGCATTAGCCACTACTCTATTGGGGAGGCTAATGCAGTTCTATATTTAACATTTATGAACTATGCACTTGTACGTGATGCTTGCAACGATGTTTAATTTCAGATTTGCCTGTTGTATGTAATGTATTTGTTAAAGGTATTACACACACATGGAATAGATGCTTACTTAGTTATGTTGTGTGTCATATGTAGCTGTGTTTCATGAACATATGTTTAAAAGTCAAATGAATACTGGATGAACATAAACCTTGAATAACCTGCAGATGAAAATACCATATGTCCTACTGGAATGTCTATATTTTGTAAACATATATACAATCACCTTTCTTTGATTTCTATTAGATTATAATGTTCATTATATGATGTACACATTTCCAATTCTTATTTCGATGTTTCATTAATGCCTCTTTTATTAGTTAGAACTTGCTAAATTTCAATTTTTTAAAAAGCTTAATCCTGAAGTATACTCTCCAATGCAGATGTTTTTGTGTGTCACATTTAAGATTTGTTGCTTGTGATTTATGACTGACAGTGTAATTATCCTAATTCAGCAATTTGCAAACACACGTTAATTATACATTTTTCTTTTTATTGAGCCCAATGCTAAAATTAACTATGTGACACAACAGCTCTTTGAGGGCCAGAACATGCCAAGTGGGGTTTTGGTGGGTGATTTTACTGATGTTTTCTGGCTTTCAAATCTGGTAATAATGTCCTGTTATCAAAGGAGACCATGTTCATTTCCCAGCCCAAACACAAACACACACTTCTTGTTCAAATATACACACAATACATACATGCATATTTTTTCCTCCATTTCAATCACAAACTAAACTTCTTCCATATATCACAGAAGCAGCCAAAGAAACGAAGTCTCATCTGGCCTCTAGATCCAGGGCAGCTTACAACTGAACAAAAGATTGTTCTTAATGCAGCACTTTCTGGACAGAATATATTTTTTACCGGTAAGCTACATCATAATATGTATTAGAATTGCTTTTTTATCAGGAAATATTGTCAATCAATCACCATAGAATTGCTGATTTATTCCTGTATTATTTATTATTAGGGTGTGCTGTACATTATGTTGGATTTTGCAAATCTTCTGTCATAGACAGTTTTTATTGTTCATGCAAACTGTATCGGTATATGTTTGGCTGTATTGTAAAGCACATACTCTCACGTTTCACACATAAAGATTTATAGCTAAGACTGAACTGATAACAATATACGAGGGTTATTCAGAGATCAACTTCCGATTAGCTCGTAAAATGCAATACATAACCGCAGCGACATGACGCATGCGCAGTAGCCAGCAGTAATGTGTAATCACACTCCAAACACAACCACAGACCATTTGCTTCAACAGTGCACGAGTAGGAACTGTTGAACATGGACGCTCGTATTACTATTCCCGCCAGTTGTGAGGTGCATGGTGGGATTCGATTCCTTCAAGCTGAAGTAGTAAATGCAGCCGAAATTAGTCGCCGATTGTGTCCTGGAAATTTGAGGAAAGTCCTTGCAGAGTTGTGAAATTGTGAAACTGCATTTTGCTTGCACAATTTCTCAATTTGTCGGACGAGTTCATCAATCACAATTAAGGCTGCACGCCCAGCCGTAAATTTTCTGCCGCTCACAGCGCTATCACTCATAACGCCATTGCCAAAAACAGGACACAATTAACGATGAAATTCGGCTGCAGTGGTGGCTCCTGCTTGAAGGAATGGAATCACACCACGAACCTCAGAACAGGCGGAAGCAGTAATGCGAGCATCCATGTTCATCAGTTTCTACTCAGGCACTGTTGAAGCAAATGGACTGCGGTTGTGTGTGGAGTGTGATTACACATTACTGCTGGCTACTGAGCATGGCCATGTTGCTGCAGTTATACACAGTGCGGCAATTTGAAATCGAGACTGGTGCTGTAAAAAATAAACAAGTCTTCATAGAAAGTTACTTACCTTGGATCATTCAAAGTAGGACCCTCCTGCATCCACACATTGTAGCGCAATGCCTACCAGTGCATAGAAGGATTGCTGGAATTTGTTTTGTGTACAACAATCCATGTTGTAGCCTTCTTGATTGTTGATACATCATAAAAGTACGAACCTTTCAGTGCGGATTTTGGTTTAGGAAATAAAAAATAATTACACAGAGCCAGATCCGGTGAGTAGGCATGGTGTGACAACACAAGAGTCTAATTAGGGTCAAAAAGTTATTTGCAATCACAGTCTTGTGACTTGGGGCACTGTCATGAAGTAGACGCCAGCTGCCATCATCCCGATACTCAAGCCTCACAGTGTTATTCCTTGCACCAAGTGTTTCAGAACCTCAAGATAAAATGCAGCAGTAATGGTCTGTCTGAAATTTCAGTCTTCAGTGATGATTATCCTCAGTTTCTCAACCAATTTTGGTGTTCTTACTGTCCCTGCTGCATCTGGATGCTCGTCGTGTTCAATTGGCTCCTCTCCTTTACTGAAATGCCTCAGCCATTCAAATACACACGTACAGGATAAACAATTGTCCCTATAGACTTGCTACAACATGTCAAACGTTTCCGTAGCAGTTTTACCCAAGAGAGCACAAAACTTGATGTTTGTTCTTTGTTCCATGTTGAAATCATGATGCACTTTCACGACACGTGCCCATATTCAACAATGCCACAAGCGGCAATGTCGCTCAAGGTCAACGAGCTCTGCATCGATTGTTCGTGAGATACCTGTTACTTGTTCGCACCACAGAAAGCTTGCACAGTGGCACCACCTACCAAGAAAAGAAATCAGTCTCTATTTCAAATTGCCGCACTGTGTATATTGCTTTTTATGAGCTAATCGGAAGTTGATTTCTGAATTGCCCTCGTATGTATCTGTATTGGAATGTGGATTTTGATTTAAACAGTGATACCAGCCAATACTTTTGCAGAGTAAAATAACCTAATATTATACAAAATGCATTATATTCTTAATTTGTGCAACATTGGGGAGAGAGAGAGATTTTGTGATTGAATTATTATCTCATACGAAATTACGAATATTTTAACCTGCGATTAGTCATGGGTGAGCACCGTGCTCACTTTCAATTTTAATTATGTACCATTTAAAGTATTGGTCTGTGGTGCTCTCTAGTATATCAGGTATAGTAGGACTATAGCTAAAAAAAAATTTTTCTAATACAGTAAAACCTCATTTATCTGGACCCCGATAAGCTGGACTTCACTTAATCCGGACAGGCAAAAGACTAAATAAAAAAAAGCGAATGCAAGGTTTTAAATGTGGCTAGAAGTCAACAATCGCACTTCATTTAATATGAGTATCGCATATGTACGTACTGCATTGTATGTACAGTATTGCTTTACATTTTACTGTACCGTATAGTGTATTTTGGCCTATGCCCTTTAAATACACCATAATAAACATGTTTTGTTGCTATAAACGGAGTTTTAATGCACTTTCTACTGTTCTTTTAGGTTATTTAAGTTAATCCTGACTTTCGTTAAAGCAGCCAACTTATCCCCCCCCCATTAGTCCAGATTAACGAGGTTTTACTGTATGAGTATTTTAACCTGCGATTAGTCATAGGTGAGCGTCGTGCTCACTTTCAATTTTAATTAAGTGCCTGTGGTGCTCTCTAGTATATCAGGTATAGTAGGACTACAGCTAATTTTTTTTTTTTTTAAATACCTAAATTTGTTCCAGTTTTCAGTAGAATAATAGCAAGGCATAAGAGTAATCATGAATTAAATGTTCTGCCTCAGAATAATTTTATATTTACAGGTAGTGCAGGTACAGGGAAATCGTATCTTCTGCGGAGAATTATCAGTGCTCTTCCACCAGATGTTACAATAGCAACTGCAAGCACAGGAGTGGCAGCTTGCCAGATTGGTGGGATTACATTGCATGCATTTGCTGGTATGTTTCACTTATTACTGCTAAGTTTTTTACAATTATTTCCTCACCTCACAGTCGCTGATCATGTTGATTCAAAGAATTCCCAAGTTTTAATTATTGTGTGTTGTACATGATCCTTTATGAGTGTTCTTTCATTTTCATGTGTTCATTATTATTCTTATATAATTCTTAATATCTTTGCACATGCTCACACATATACACACAAACATATGTTTTTTTATCGTTGGTTACGCATTGTAAAAGTGACACTAGCCACAGTAATGCATGCGAAGTAGCACACACATGTTTACAGGCATAACATTCGAATAAAAAATTTACGAGCACTACTCCCGATTAAACAAAACAGCCGCATTTTGCAAAAGAAAATAGTTTTAACATCTACTCGACTTTTACGAAAGGAAGCAACATTCAATGAAATATTTCATGGTCCCATTAGTATTAATATTATCCAGTTTTTCATGGACTTGACACTGCCATAATGCAAGTGGACAGTTTTGTTGCATTTCTTAAATAGTAACAGTAAGTATTTAGCTATAGTCTGGGGGCCGCACAAAACTGAGATGCTGAAGAGGCAGAAGTGACGAGGATAATCGATTATTGAAATTCCTTAAATTTGTAATAATAGCAAAATAAATGAACGTGTCCAGTCCTTTTCCATGAAAAAAGACAGAAGGAAGGGTTTCTAGCATTTAAATAACTTTTTTTTCAGTACTGCATTTTAACCCATGCAAGTCTAAACTCAAGTCAATTTTTTTCTCAGATGTGTCTATATTTTAAAGTTTAAAAGTGTTGTTAATATAGAGCATGCAATTAATGGAAGTAATGATGATGATGATAATGTTGGCAGAGCCCAAAACAAAGGATAGCCTAGGAGCATAAATTTTACAAATCTCTCCTGAATAGTTGCCCTAACTGTGCACCATGGGTGCGCTGATCGGAACATGGAATATCTATAGCAAATCGTTTGTAGATTTTTCCGAACTAAATGAGGATAATATCAATAAATTAAAAACGTATTTATCTTTTGTTATTCATTTTACCATCCTAGTTCGATAATTGTTCAATTTAGATAATTAATGTTCCACCAAATTGTTAACTTATTGGTATTTCCACAAAATACTTTTAGTTCTCTGGACCACATTAATGCCGTTGCTGAAGCGAAATTATGCTTCTTGTCAGGCTGACCCTTTTTTATTGTAGTTATATATCCCCATTGGGGGAGGCACGTACTGGATATATAACTATATTTTGGGATGGATTCGAGCCAAGTGTTTTACATGTGATAATAATGACAATAATAAAGTTCAAAACCAAAAATTAATAGGTTGATGAGATCTAATAACCCAATTAAGTTTTATGTACGACATTCCAAATTTTGGCACCTCAGAAGTCCATACGGTAAGGTAACAGACGCTGACAATGGAAGTTAAAAGTAGCTTACATTTGTGGGCAAAACCTACCTATTTTTCGATGGACTGACTCAAGACCACGAGGACTACAATATTCCCATGCTTCTTTCTTTATTCTTGTACCTAATCATAATAGACCATGCGTTTTCCTTAATTAACTGTGTATTTAGAAAAAGAAATACTGAGAGAGTAAAATGCCCATTTCTCCATTTCAGAACAGAATCATGCATTATTTCCCACAGAGTCCTCAAATAATTTATGAAATTTCACTCACGCAAATAATATTTTGTTACAACATAAATCGTGTTGAAAGTTAAACATTGGGCCCTTATAGGGGGGGCCAAACTGAGAATGCCCTCCCCCCTCCTGTTTTGGCACCCTTGCTTTATTTGATACATTTGATAAATCAATTTGAAAGAAAGAAAGACAAAATGTATAAGGAGCAAAGTTTAAGAGTTGAAACCTTAAAGATTTATTATCCTGTAGTTTATGGTTATTACAAGCATAAGAAAGCAGGTGCTTCGTATGCTTGTAATAACCGTGAACTACAGGAAAATAATTCTACAATTTGTCATGACCAAACGAGAAGGATGATTGTTCCTATATACTAAAAGTTATGATGTAAATGAATGAACGCCAATTCAAAATTAGAAAGATGTTTATGTACTAACCTTTATGTGTGTGACTGATTGCAGAATGTTTAAAATTTATCCTTTTTAATGTACAGATATTTGTTAACTCAAGAAAGATGCATCAGAACCTTTCAGATAATTTGTCAAGGCTTGCTTATGTACAAACTACACATTTTATTGTAACCCGCAGTTGTTGGAACGTAACAACTTTCCTAAGCACAACACATACTATGCAGAAGAGTAACATGTTTCTTACGACACACGAATGGCGTTATAAGGGGGATATGTATGTTACGACACACGCATCAACTTCTCAGATTTTTTTTTTCAAGTGTCAACTTCACATTACAATTACTTGAGAACTACTTGATGTATTACAATGTTACAAATCCCATTCTTAATGAATTTTTCCGTACTTTGAAATGAACTAAAAATAAAATGGAGTTTCCATTTTTTTTTTAAGAAAACTTATTTTGTTTTGAAAACTATATTTCCTTATGTAGTTGAACGTATTGTGTCCGCTAATTTCATGAGCCCCTCTCATGCCTTTATATCTGCGAGAGCAGTTTTTCAATATTTATCGTTGTTCACGAAAAATTTATGGTGGTAATTTTAGGTGATTCACCCTGTATACAGCAGTAGGCTATTCAGAAATGGATATTCAGCTTAACTTGCGATGTAGAAACTAAACGTTTGGGTGAAACATCACTCTTAGTTCATGTTGAGGGAATAAACAACGCGGTTGATAATATAAGACGTAACAGAGTTACTAAATATATATCCGTGAAACTTACTTGTAAATGTTCTATGAATTTCGGTGGCCACTGCCACCATCCACTTGGGAACTAGATTGACTTCCGGTTCTTGTTGTTGTTTCATCGACCACCGCTAGGGGTGCTAGTGTAGCCATTTCGTCTGCTGCGCGTGATGGGTTTGAGCTGTTGTAATAGCAGGAGCCAAACATGATGAGCCTGACCACTGTCAATATTTAGCTCGTGCAGAAAGTGCATTATTGCATGCGTCTCTTTGATTTATTTGATTTTGGTGTCGATTAGGGTGTGTGATGTGTGCCTAACTGAAACTTTTTGGATCCTGTGTTTATTGAACTTGAGGTGCCTTGCTAGCCCGGTAGTGGGTTGGGATTTGTTTGCATCTGCTAAATGCTGTTGTATACGCTCGTTGACAGATCTGATGGATCTACCAATGTAGTGTGAGTTGCACTCACACTGGGCGTCATATACACCTGGGTTGTCTAGTGGGGAAAGGAATGATCTCTTGTGTTTGCTTAGGGCACTGGCTATTTTGTTCGTGTGCCATTAGATCTCCAGTTATTAAATCTGACATTTGTTAAAAGGTTTTGATGGTAACCGGTAAGCTACTGGTTAGGGAAGGTCCATTTACACAGTGCAACCTTGATTTAAGTTTTTCATCCGACCAAGCTGAAAAAACATAAAATATGGGAAAATTTAAAATTAAGGAAAATTTTATAACATTTTTCTATATTGGGACCATCAAGTTTGAATGCATATTGCACAAAAGTGTAAAACCTGCAAACGTAAAATTGGTGTTTCACTATATTTTACTATGTCAAAATTTAAGATATAATGCAGGCTTGACCACATAGTCTACAGAGCCAACCCATGGCTTTGCCTGATTTTTACTTTTTATGCTGTTCAACCTGTGAAATTGCCTGTTAGTTTTTCTGCTATGGAATTTGTTGCCTTTGTAACACTGATGGTGCCTAGTCTCCACCAGTGTAGACCTGTGTAATTACCTTATAATTTGGCACACAGGAGATGTAATATATATCCTATGTTTGTTTTTACTGCCTTTATTCCTTAATACTTTTAATTCTTGCTTTTAATAGGTATAGGAAGTGGACAAGCATCATTTGAAAGATGTGTGCAATTAGCTATGAGGAAGCAGGTGCAGCAGTTATGGAAGAGATGTCGTCACTTGGTTGTGGATGAAGTTTCCATGGTCGATGGCATGTTCTTTGAGGTGTGTGTATATTTTTCTAAATTTAAACATCATGTGGTTGAAGTCTTAGTCAGCAAAGAATATTGCTGTGTATAATGAACTTGCATATTATAAGATTTTACTTTGAAAATTTGAAGTAATCATTAAAGAGAATTTTTGTGTTGAAGAGGAGATAGATTTACAAGAAATATAAACCGATACACACTTTGAACTGATGCTCATACCAGTGCCAGTACTGATGCTTGAATATTGTAACAACTAAAAGTATTCAGAACATTTATAAATATTAATACAGGGTGTCCCAAAATGATTGTCTAGGTTTCATAGTAGCATAATTTCCCTTACATGTGGGGGTACAAGGACAAAGCTTATATGGGAGTAAACAACTCAACAAGTTTACATAGTGTATCTTATAAATGTTCAATATAAGCACCTTTCGTGACACGGCACACATCCATCTGGTAGTCCAAACCTTCTCGACGCTTTCGTTCGACACACTTGGACATCCAGAACTCTAACCTTTGCATCCAGTTTGAAACTTATTAAACCATCGACGAATGTTATTATCCGATGGATGATCACTTCGAAATCGCTGTCAAAAAGCTCACTGAACTAAAACAGCAGAACCACACCTTGCAAATTCAATGACACAAAAGGAATTTACCCTCTTGTAATACACCTACTCCGCTTTGACAAATGATAAGCACTCATGGTAGCATATGTCTACAGCTGTTCTTATTGTACGTGTACAATATAAACATTCACCTTCGTCTGTTGCAATATACCAACTACTTGAATTCATTTTGGGACACATTGTATTAAGGATGGACGGATATGAAATTTTTGCCAATAACAATAAAGTACTTTATTTGTACTTTATTTTCTTCAGTACACACTAAGTTATAAGCCTGTGGTCGAAAAACCCAATTTTTATTTTTTTATTAGAAATACAACACAGAAGTTTTAAAAAAACTGATTTTTAAACTAAATTTGAACTTCGTCAAGCCCCATGTAGGCAATGCCATAACGAGAGGGTTCAAAATGGTATCTGCATATGGCCTTATATGTATTTCATTCTCGTGGCAAGAATTACACACTTGCTTCTGATAGTTTTGGAGAAGAAAATCATTTCTAATGTAAAGGCCATTATTTTTTGGGCAGGAAATTGCCCGTCCTTCCTCTAAATATAGTCAGAATGAAATTAAACTTTACTAGTTGGGCATACATCAATACATCAAGTCTCATATGACAGTCAAAACATATATCTCTGAACATTATCTGATATATGTCTTCCCAAAGTCACACAACATTCTTGTGACAAGGGTGCCACAGTTGGCATTAGAAACCACACCTGGGTGTGACTGAAAAAAAAAGGCACATAGTATGTAGACATTTCCTTGTAACAAAAGTAGTACATTGAGATTATCCATCATGCAAATCCAAATTTTCTCTCACCCGAAGCCACTGTCAATTAGATCCAATAGATTTAAATATGTGGATGTAATTGCTCATTTTGTAAAACAATCTAACTGTACATTGAACCGCTCCCTCTCAAAAATAAAAGGGTTATCAAGTTACAATAATATGCTTCAGAGATCTTTGACTTCCTGATGGCACCACTGAATTAACTTGCTGGCAACAATTAGTAATAATGCTACTTTTATTTCCTTTTGTTTGCAGTTATATTCCATTGTATTGTTCCAATGTTTAGTACGTTGCTTACTGTAAGCAGTTAGTGCTCAGGTAGTGTATCTACAGTCTGCATTCTTCAAAAAAAAGTTTCAACATGGTGAGGGAGCATCTTAGTTCTACAGGGTGTTTCACGTGCTCTCGATCCCTGATTTTCGCTTATAAAAATCAAACTATTGCTCATAATGTAATGAAATTTGCTACGCATATACCTTGCTGTATGAGAAGCATGGTGACATCATTGGAGATCGTGCCACAGTCTCTCTAGTTCTTGCGTGGGCATGAGCATGCGTCTGGGTGATTCTGCCGCTAAATGCCAATCGTACGGACGTGTGCTTTCAGTCTGAGTTCTTGGCTCTGCTGTTGTGACGCACCTGATAGTGGTTCGGGTTCGGTTCAAAGTTCGTGCTTACAGTCAGTGGTTCGTGATTACAGTACAGTACTAAAGCAGTACAGTATGAGTCTGTACTCAGTGGAAACAGCTTGTGATTTCTTCCTATGGGACATGCTGAAAGAAAATGTTCTATCACAAGCCACGGACTATCATGGAACTGCAAGACAGCATTCTGTGCTAAATTGACGCTGTGACTCCTGCTTTGTTGGTGGCTACCTTCTGTAACATGAACAGGCATGTGCAGACATGCATTGAGGCTAATGGCAACCACTTCCAACACTCGCTGTGATGTCACCACGCTTCTCATACATCAAAGTATGTTCGTAGCAAATTTAATTACATTATGACCAATAGTTTGATTCTTATAAGCGAAATCAGGGGCCAAGAGCGAATGAAACACCCTGTATTATTGCACCAAAAAGGAATTGTTAGTTTAATGGTAGACTTCGAAGTGAGTGTAAAGAACATGACAGTGAGATCGTCCATAATAATTCTGGTGGACATATGTACTGCTTTATAGCATCTAAGGTCCCCTGAAACCGGCTTCTGGTCAATGCCATCTCGGATTTTTACTTACGAAATATAGCGACCCTATCCTACTTCCAAGTTCACTTTACCTGTCTACCCATTGTCGATGAAATTTAGCAAATATTCACAGGAACAAATTTTGTTACTAAAGGCAGCACACACTCCAGAAATGTATTGGCGATTAAATTTAAACCAATCCTCTGTGATACTGATATATCTATACCATTATAAAGATGTGCATATAGAAACCAAAATGTCTGTTTCTTTTTTATTGTACTTTTTTATGGTCTTAATATGTTCCTGCACCTACACCTTCCAAGTCTGAAATGCAGCAGCATATTATAACTTGTCTCAGATTTCATAACTTTTTTTCAGATTTTATATTTCCCTTCATAAGAGTATCACTAAGGTTATAAATTTAGGAGTTGCATGACATTCATAGTTATGTATCTGGGTAAGCTTCCTTCGAGCATCGGAAATCATTTTGCATTGTTATTGTTTTCTAATTATTTCACATTTCATTTCTAACTCTGTGCAATAAATTCTAAACAAGACTTTCACAAATAGTTTACATTGTGGAACTTATCCAACACTAAAGTCTTTTTTCCTTTTTTACTTTTCACCAGTATTTGGTGTAAAATAATGGATTTTCTAATTAAATGACCGTTTCATATTTTCTTATTCATATGTAATTGTTGAATGTTTTAAACCAAAATTCTGGTAAATTGATGTATAAATTACAATGTTTTGAACAAGATTTGATTTGTGCAATTTTCAAACATCAGTGTTGGTGGGAATCTATAAACATATTGATATTAGTATTGGTATTGATTTAAAGTATTAGCTCAGCCCTACTCTTGAAATTAAATAAATGTGAAAATTCTTTAAAATATTTAGATAAATGACACAGTTTCAGAAATTTCACGTTGTGACCTTCATCTTTCAACAGCCCGCAAGGGCCAGGTCCTACCTACTAACTGCCAGCCTCACTCCCACCAGTTGAGGTGGAAGATCATCTGACCAGTTACAGGGTGATGTGTGGTCAGCACGATAAACCCTCAATTGTAGGTTTCCATGACTTGGTTACGTTATTCATCCGTAGCTACCCAATTTCCCCACAATGGTGAGTGGACACCGTTCCCATACACAGGCCGTAATCTCAAGAGAAAGTTGTTACGCTTCCCCTAGAGATAAAGCATGACACCTTAGACCACATGGCCACATATTTTAATTACTTTAATAGAGTATGCTTAGAGGCACATATTTTTGGTAAATAAAAAAGCAAAATTTTCGGTATAAAAACAGTTAATTTTGGATTCAAAAGCGGTAAATAAAATTAAATTTTGCTGTTATGGTGGTGAAAAAGCAGTATATAAAATGACATTTTGGTTTTTAAAATGTGATATAATCCCAATTTTGATTTAAAAACTGCACTATTACACGAATAAACATATCCCTCCTAATAGCACATTAAATCATTACCAAAATATTAAGTTTATTCCTGTATGAAGGGATCCATTTTTGCTTCTCAAATATTTACAGCAGAATTAATCAATTTTCCATGAAGTGCCTAACTCACAGGATACTTCAGACTTCAGAAAGTGTTGTGTCGGTATGTAAACAGTAAATTTAGTGTTTAAGAGTCTATTTTTGCAGTTCATTTCGCATCATTTCGTGACTAAGACAGGGTAGGAAAATGCACCTCACAGCTTTGAGAAACATGAAAAATTAACATTACAATGTGTTATTTCACATTTTGTGTTTTCGTCAAGAACGAAGCATGCCCCTAAATGCTTGATCTGATTTCAAAAGTCTATAAACAATGAAGGTGGTACTCAATGCACTGGCTGTGTATCACCCAGTGAAAAAGCTGATTGGCCGCCCTTGTCTCTCAAAGCGCTGCTGCGTCACATAATTTAGTATTTTTGTGTCTGGTAGTTTTAATCTTGAATCTTTCTTTGTCCAACAGAAACTTGAACATGTAGCCAGGGTTGTTCGTGGGAATGATCGCCCGTTTGGAGGAATCCAAGTGATACTCTGTGGAGACTTTCTGCAGTTGCCTCCTGTGTGGAAAGAAGGTGAAGTAAGTCAAGAGAAGCGTCAGTTTTGTTTCCAAAGCGAGGCATGGTCAAAATGTATTCACAGATGTTTTGAGCTAACCAAAGTTCGAAGGCAAGATGACCCAGAGTTCATCGGCATTCTTCAGAATATCAGAAGGGGCAGGTAAGATGAGAAGTACAATGTTTTATCCAGCATGTTAATTCTTCTTGAAGGTTTCAGTTTTATTTCATCTGTGTGCTAAATATTTTTTAGTTTAGTTTTGTGGTGCTTTGAAGACACAGAAAGAAGTGACCAATACACTCTTATGGCTCGGGTGGACCTTTGGCTGATGCAAGGGCAGCTTTTTAACGAATTTTCCTCTCCTTTCAAAATACCGTTATGATATTCCAAAATAAAAATAAAAAATATTGCTTAGAATTCCTTCTAGAGCAATCACGTGATTATTGTATGGATTGTTTTTGCTCTTGTCTACACACTGTAAAGAAAAAATAGCGACACTTGCTCGGATATGGTTTTCACAAAATTATGAAGTGAATTAAAACAATAAGAAAAGCAGGATTTGTCCATCAGCCTTATTTGTGAAGGAGCGTTCTCGAATGCATTAGTAAACTAGAATGAGCAGGGGTGCTGAAGCATTGCAAAGGGAGCGGATAGGAGGGAGTGAGAGAGGCAGGAGGCATCGTCGGTCATGTTCGTTGCAGAAGAAATGGGAGGTGGTTTTCCGAAAACGATGGCATTTATCCAACACCCCCTGTTCTTTTCTATTGGGTTGGTGCGAATGAAATGTCCGCTTTGACGTCTTGTGGGAAACTCACCTCAACAACACAACACAGGGATTGACTGAGGTTACAAGTCTAACGTCATAAACTCTGTACACGTCCAGCAAACAGGCTGGAGCACCCAGACAGTCAGGAGGCAGTGTGTTGCTGAACAGGGTCGACTGAAAGTGCACCTTGGAGAACACACAATTGCAAGTGATTTGTCTTTACGAATTCAAACTGGGACATTCTGCTCAGCAAGCTGCCAAAAACATTAACAGTGCATTTGGGCCAGGAATGGCAAATGAACACACCATTCGCCGCAGGTTTGTCAAATTTCATTCCGGTGACACAGCATTGCAAAATGAGCCCCGTGGCCATCGACCAACATCATGTTCGGATGAGCTCCTCAGGAACGCAGTGGAAGCGGACCCTCGGAAAAGTGTTCGTGCCATTGCTGACGAGTTAGGCATACACCATGCCACTGTCGTTCGGTGGCTCCGTGCGATCGGTGAAGTGAAAAAGTTAGACTCATGGGTACCACATGATTTTCACCGGTCAACAAGACTTGCCGTCTGGAGGTGTGCAGTTCTCTGAGTGTAAGGAATAACCGGGATGGTTTCTTGCATCAGATTGTCACTTCAGATGAAAAATGGATCTGCTGTGATAATCGTAAACGATCAGGACAATGGTTAGATCGTGATCAACGTCCAGGGCAGTTTCCGAAATCACCTCTCCACCCACGGAAGGTGTTGTTGCTGGTATGGTGGTCTATGGTGGATGTGATCCATCATGTATTTCTCAGACAAGGTGAAACCATCAATGCAGATCGTTACAGTGCTGAACTGCATGAAATGCACAGCAAACTTGTCCGCAAGCATCCAGCAATGGCCCACAGATATGGTGTCCTCGTGTTGCATGACATGTCGCGCAAAGGACGGTGCAGGCTCTCCATGAGTTGCAATATGAAACCCTTCCTCATTCAGCATATTCTCCCGACCTCTCTTACACTGACTACCATCTCTTCCGACATCTCGATCACTTCCTGACAGGGAAGACCTTCGCTGATGATCGGGCGGTGCAACATGCCGTTGAGGAGATCTTTGCGTCGCAGACTCCAGACTTCTTTCGCCATGGAATCCAATTGTTGGCTGAGCGATGACAAAAGTGTGTGGCTGCAGACGGCAACTATTTTGATTAACCAGGCATTGTATACCTTTTCCGCGCTTAGAAGGGACTGCACTGTAAACACAAGGGCAAAGGTATTACTCCGCCAGGCTTCAGCGATTGGATGATAGAAAAGCTTCTGCTGCTTCCACCACGTGTGAGAGAAAGTTGGCGCGAAAGCAATGTTACAAGCTACGAGAAATTAAATAAAAAGGAAAACTATAACTATTCACAAGATAAGCTGAACTTCTGTACTTAAGAATTTAATTTGAAGATATAAAAGTGTTTTACTTGCCTAAGCAGAGTCAGATAGAAAGTCGATTCCTTCCATAGATTCCTCCCCTTCACTGTTGGTGCCGCCGCTACTGCTATCAGCTGGATTGATAACAAGTCAGTCAACAATCGTGTCGCACATGTAATCTGATTCCCAGAAGCATTCCTCTTCTTTCTCCAATATGCAATACAATAAGGCATCTGCCTTTGCCGGTCGGGTTTCTTAGCCCTGTGGTTAATCCTTAGAGGAAAGTCTGTTTTTTTAGAATTTACGGCAGAATCTACCTACACCTTAGAAACAATATGGCCTTCATTCACCCACGTTTCATCAAGGAAATACAACTTTCGCCCCTCCCGCCTGTATTCCCGTATTTTTCTCAGGTAGTTCCGGCGCCACAACAATATGTCTTCTCAGTCAACAATAATATTTTTTCTGTTGCGTTGCACAAACTCGAAGCTGATTTCTTTCAGAAGTGTGTGGAAACTTGTTTTCTTAAGGTTCGGCAGATCCGGAACACTATTCACACTCACCAACACTTTATTTATTGTTGGCGCTTCGTTCCTATCCAAAAAGTGATGAACATTACGACGGATCCTCGCAAACTCATCGCACTGAACTTGTAACACAGGCTTTTGACGTTGACGCTTTTTCCTTGGTGTTGTTAAAATGCCCTTATTTAGAACCTCGCTGCGCGCAGATTTTACACTCTTAACAGAGACAGTAAACTCAGATGTCAATTTCATCACGTCCTGGATAACCATAGTTAGATATTTCTCGCAAAACTTTGCGAACACATTCAATACAATTTGTTTCTCGGCGCTTTTCAACGGTTTCCCGCTGCAGTGTTTAACGTAGCCAACGCGAACATCCATCTCGCACAAATTGAAATTCCCTCCCGCATACCCAGCCTTTACGCATGCGTGTTGTACCCAGAGTAAAAATTGTCACGTCTTGTGTATTTATGCCAACCTGGAGTTCATTTACATACTAAATATTGGTTATGATAATTCTAGAGTACGATAATTACAATTGTGTTGAAGGAATGTTCTATTCTTGCAAGTTAGAAAGTGGACTATATTTTGTTGAGCGTGGCAGGGTCCGTTGTTCAAGCAGACTCAACGAGAAGTGTTGCCAATCCGCCTATTCTTTTGCTAAAATTAGCTGTTTTGAACTTTTTGGTCCTGCATTGGTGACAATAATGGCTTTCAGATATTTGCACAGTAGTATCATACTTATTTGACTTCATTCAAAAATAGGCACGGAAGTGACCTATTTTTCGTTTGTTTATTTATTTTCTTTAACAGCAGTATTAATCCTTGTGGTATTGTTGCAGATGTTCCTATTCGAACGTTGTCTACGTCGCTGTTTGTAAATATGATGCTAGATTTTAAAAATTTTGAAAAATGGAAGAAATAAAGTGGCTGAAGTTCCATTTCGTTGGTAATTTTCGATTCGTCAAACCTCTTACGATTTTTGAGTAAATTAGACGAAATTCTGCACATATATTCTCTACGTCCATTGCAAGATAGGGTCTACTTCATTTTTTGATAGCATAAAAAAAGAAAATCGCGGATCCACGATATTGGATTTTTTTTTCAAATTCTCTTACAATTTTTGTCCAATTTGCGTGAAATTTGGAAAACTCTAAAAATGTATGCAAAACTACTCTAGTTATGTGAATATGTTTATACTACATATATATATTTAATAAACCTACGGATATACAAAGATAACACTCGGAAAGAACTGGCCATTCAAAAAATGGCTTTTCTTGTGAGGGAAGTGAGGAGGAAAATTTGTATTCTTTATTCTATGAAAACTAGCAACAAATAGGGTATGACGTGTCCACATTGTGATTATGGTGATTATCCATAAAAAGCATTTCTACAATATAATCTAGAACCCTACACACTGTGAGAATTCGCTTTTCGCTATATTCTGCAGTTATTGGTTGGCAACACTGTATTCATACACTTGTATTTGTTTACAGTACAGTTCCTTCTAAGTCATAAAAATAATTTCTACAATATAATGTAGAAACTACACACTGTGATAATTCGCTTTTCGCTATATTCTGCAGTTATTGGTTGCCAACACTGTATTCATACACGTGCATTTGTTTACCGTACAGTTCCTTCTAAGCGCGGATCCAGTATAGTTTTGATTATTTTGGCCTTTGGCAATGACGCACCTGGGCCGGACATTTCATTCGCACCAACCCAATATTTTAATTTTTTTTTTTTTATATTTCATTGCAAGAGGCTCCCTCTGGTGCTACTCTGTTGCTTTTGAGGTGCATTGTGCAGGTGGGAAGTTCGCATTGCACGAAGCACTCATCGGCCTCCATGCAACAGAGTAGCACCAGAGGGAGCATTTTGCATTGAAACATAAAAAAATAAATGAAAATAGAAAAGAACTGGGGTGTTGGTTAATGAATGTTGTGAAAACCATATCCGAGCAAGTGTCGCTATTTTTTCTTTACAGAGTGTATTATCAGTAGTTTAATAGAGGTTCGTGTCCATAAAACTAGTAAGAATATCTGGGCAACAGTGAAAGTAAACCACATGAAGATTAATATGAACAGTGCTCGAAAAATTTTCTTCAGAGCTATGCGCCACCTCTAAAAATCAGGCGCGAGGAAACCACCTACTAGCAATTGTGCATACTACGGTATGTTTCAAAGTCGCGCAATCTAAACTTTGAAAATGTATATCATGAAAATCGTAAGAGATATTTACACCAGGTTTTCTGCACTAAACTATTCCTGTAGGCTATTACTGGGTTCATAAATTTATGTTAACATTTATCTAAATAAATGAAATTACATTATATTAAAAAACATTGTTAATTTGCTGAAAACATCTGAGAACTGATTTTCAACAATAAATACCAACTCTTAAACAAATTTGTGGGTGTTTGACTGGTTGTAAAACAGTTGCTTTGTGAGGTACAGCAGAAGCAGGGCATTTTATTGGAAACCTCTTGCACATGAGTGTAATGAGTAGTAAAATAGTCTTCAGCAATGCACATGCACTGCTCCAATGAATATGCCATGCTGAATCAATTTTAAAAAACAGGCACAGTAGCGGCAAAAGTGAGTGAAGAGAATTCAATGTAATCAGGGGCAGTCTAGGATTATCTCAAGAGTCCTATTTCGGCACAAAATCTTGATTTACGACTTTTCACGTAAATGTCATCAAATGTTGCACATGACCAATATTTGTCGCAAATGACAGACCCATGGTGCTGATTACAACATTCACGTGCTTTTAGGACCTTCATACTTGTAAGGTTGTAAACGCTGACAGATGTTGAGATAAGACTTTGAAATGTCATGTGGAAGAAACCCCCCTCCCCCTTTCTGTAATATACAAATTAGCTATTTTTAGCCAAAATGCGGGATTGTGCATATGTGTATATTGCATCATATTTCAGCCTGTATGAGAACTAGGGACTTGAAACAAGTTTCACTTTGTTGCAAAACGTCTACTCTTTGAAAACAATGCAAAAGTTTGCGCCCTTTTTCCAAAATAACAGGAGAAGAGGGGACGAACGCCAGATTTTTTTTTTTTAATTGAAATTTGGGGACTTGGCCCCTCCCAACCCCGTTTTTCTCACTTGGGCTTTCTGAATTGTACATGGTCACGTGCTCCGATGTTTTTGCTTTCAAACAAAAGTTATCCGAAGTAGATTGCTCAAATAGTCTCAGAGATATAACGTTTTTCTGAAATAAGTGTAAAAATTTAAAAATCGCACCCAAAGGCGGCGGCGAGAGAGGGGTTACTTTTGGTGCAACAGCTCATGAGAGCCAAGGCCTTCCTACCGACTGCCAGGTGACGTGTTATCATGCATGATGAACCCACAGTCATTGTTGTAGGTTTCCGTGACCGGGTTATGCTACTCATTTGTAGCTCCCCAATTTCCTTACGATGGTGGGTGGATACTGGTCCTGCACACAGGCCGAAATTTCAGGAGAGAGGTTGTTAGTCTTCTTCCAGGAGACTTGAACCTGCATGAGTCCCTTAGGCGGAGCCCAAAGCATGACACATTAGAATGCACGGTCATAATGCGAGACTGTATTTTTAATACTAGTACATAAATTGAAGAAAATAATAGTTGGGCTGAGCCAATACCATTTAACTTAATTGATACTGACACACTTAACCAATTCTACCCAATTATGCATTTGACATAATTTTTGGGATACTATTTAGATTCCACGAGAGTATTGCTTGACATATTGTGGATTTCGTGGGACACTTGGACTCTGAAAAGGTATCGCTAGGAAAACACTGTAATGTTCATTTTTCATGTTTTTGTAAGTTATGAAGTACATTTTCCTACCATCGTTTGTCATGAAATATTGCAAAATGTGAAATTTAGAGTTTACTGATGCGACACTTTCTGAAGTTTGAATTATCCTGGGAGTTATGCAAATGTCAGAAAATTTATGTATTCTGATGTAAATATTTGAGAAGCAAAAATTGACTCCTTTACACAGGAATAAACTTAATACTCTAAAAACTACATAAAATGTACTATTAGACATGTTTAATTTGTGTAATAAGTACAGTTTTTAAAATCAAATTTAGGGTTTTATTCACCATTTTAACACTGAAATTCCATTTTATATGCTGCTTTTAGTCCTAAAATGTGCCTATTTTTTGTACCGAATTTCAATATTTTTTTCACCTTAAATATGTGGCTCTGGGTTTGGCAATTAAATTGCAACTGATACTTTCTAATACTGATATATCGGTATTGGCATCAGCTCAACTCCAACAGTAGTGTTTAAATTGACTTTGTGTTTTTCAGGTGTACATCTGAAATAGAAGAGAAGCTGCGTGGAACATTCTCAAATTCCTTGAGTGAAGGAGGCATTCTTGCAACCAGACTCTGTAGCCATATGCAAGATGTAAACCACATCAATACGACAAAACTTGACCAGCTTTCAGGTAATTTAAAACATTGTCGTCGTATCAGCAAAGTAGATATTGTAACTAACATGTGTCATTATACAGGATAATTGAAAAAGGATGGTGCAAGAGTAAAGCCAATTTATTCATACATGATCAAACGTAACACAACTGTAATTACTATAAAATACACATTAAATATCCAAGTTTTGCCTGTACAGTACAAATGTTCAATGTGGTTGTGATTGGTGACACGGTAGATGTCAAGATGGTAGTCCAGTTCTGCTCAGATGCATCCTAGCATATCCTCTACCTCAGAGACCTATTCCTTTATCTTGTCCAAATGCTGTGGCACAAAGGGCAGGTATACCAAGGCCCTGATATACCCCACACAAAAATATGTTTCTGGGTTTTAAATCTGGCAGGTATCGGCGAACATCCATGTGGAAATGTATAGCATCATGCTGTTGCAAAGATCCCCCTCAAGCTAAAACATAAGTGATTCTGGAATTATGTCCAGCTAGGAGTGACCAGTCACAGCAGCCTTGGCAAAAAAGAAATTTTTGCCTGCTCAGTGCAGGGAGGCATCTTCCTGGTAACTTCATAATGGTATTGGGGAACTGTTCTTCGGGGTACTACATCACTCACGGGCAGCTGCCTAGAGTTCTTCATTATTTGTGAGTTTTTTTTTTACCTTGTGCGAGTTCTTCATGTTGTTAAATAAACCATTATCAGATTGAACGAAGTCTGGTGAATAGGGTAAGTGCGGCACAACAATTAACCCTAGCAATGCAACTTTGTTGTTGTAATGTTGCTGGTGTTGGGTTGAGCATTGCAATTGTATCCTCGCAATAACTTCCTCTTTCACTATTGGTGAATCCTGTGTCTCAGCAGTGTAAAGCTTGATGCCCACTGAGACGCGGCGAAACATGGAAATATCCAGTAACAGAAATTCTGTTGTCTGCTTCTATTGAAATGAAATGGTGCAACGGCTACTACAGGGGAAAGCATGGAACGGAAGCTGGAATTTCCGTGCCAGAAGTCTGCAGGTTATTTTAAGGATGATCGCACACTGACATGCCGGAAGCGGTTCTGGTAAGTTCTGTTGCTGTGTGTTCGTCATCTCAGTGGGCGTCAAGCTTAAGGGTGTAGCAGTACACCTTGCTGTTGACAGTCGTTCCTTGTGAAAGCCAGTCCATTAGCAGTATGCCTGAAGTGTCCCAAAAGACTTTGATCATCTGCTAGCCTGCAGATGGAGTAGCACGTAATTTCTTGTCCCAGAGACTTCCTGCAGAAATACCAATCCATGTATTGGTATTTCTTGTCTGGTGTATGGTAGTGACACCATGGCTTGTCACCAGCTTCTCAAGGAAATCTTGTAACCAACAACAGTCTCCCAGCCTTATGTTTTTCTGTGTCTGCCTAAAATCTCATGGAACCCAATGTGTGCACACCTTTTCATGTTCAAATTATCATGAATAATAACGTGCAGCGGTGCATGACAATAACCAAATAATCTGCCTTTAGCCTGTCTCAGACTCCAATTCATCAAAAGTTATATACCTATCAGCCATAATCAATTCAGACAAGATCTCAAGGTTCCTGAGAATTTGTGATGTTGGCAGACAACCAGTCCTCATATTCTTTTGTGCAGTTTCCATGCTGCTGGCGAACCCTTTGACCCAGTTGTGCACTGTCTTCTATGCAGGAATATTCTGACCACATACCATAGTTAAACATATATGAATTTCATGTTCATGTTAGGGGGAATATGAATTTGCTTCCCCAAAAACCACACAGCCCATCTTTGTCCATGATTGTCACCTTCCATCTTGTCTAAATGTTTTCTCACCTGACAACAGATGAATGCAGTGTTCTCACTACTCACTCTGGTTACACCTACCATCTTGTATATGCATGGCATGCTAGTATCAGTCCCATCGCCCACAGATTGCACAGTATTCATACAACACTGCTATTGTAAATCCTTGTAGTAGGGATGTGCCGAAGCAGATTACAGATGTATGTAAATCGGCAGAAATTGACACATCGGCATCAGTATCGGAATCGGCAAAAATCCGATATTTAAACCAGTACAGATTATACTAGAGTTTTACCTTCTAATAAGTTTTATATTCTAGTTTTGTAAGATTTATTGAAAATTTGGTTATGATTCGTCATTATTGTAGAGTTTTTGTAATAAAATTATTGCAAACTCTCATTCAGAGGATCAACCTAACTATAAATCGGAAATAAAACAGTACATTGCTGAACCAGGATCTGCTGTTGTATTGGAAATTCAAAAATGAATATTCAAACCTGAAGCAAGTGCTGAGAAAATACTTGGGCATACCTGCTGCATCAGCATTCAGTGATTGAGTGTTCAGTGTTGCTGAACAGATTTGCGATAAGAGAAGAAGTAGGTTACTTCCTGAAGTGCTTCCAAATCTCATGTTTCGGAAGTTGAATCTGGCAGAACAGGAATTCATTTTGCATTTCAAAGAACTGCTTGTGTACTAATGTTAAATCTCTTGAGAATCCATGTACTTCTTAAAGGTTCACATAATATTTTGTAGATGCAAATGTACATTTGCATCTCTTGAGAATATATATGTATATACATATGATATGCAATAGAAATGTACATAGCAAATTTATTTTTGTCATGCTGAAAATAACATCCCATTTCTGTTTAATAATCTTATGTATCGGAATCGGTTAAGTATCGGCATCGGTATCGGTTCCAAAAGTTATCGGTGAGTACATCGGCATCGGTAAATTTTCAGGTTCGTCACATCCCTATGGAATTGAAAGTAAAATTGAAATGCAGCAAATTTTTGTCTCTTGATGGTACTGGGAGGAAGAAGGAGAAGCAGAGGGCACTTATTTCAGGGTTGGGAATAGTAACTGAATATTCACTGGTAAATGCTTCCACTCTTGTACAGAAAATTCAGTACTAGTCACTTCTACTTTAATAGCTCAGAACCTAAAAATGGAAGAGTTATGGGTCATACCTTGCTTTGTTCAGCATAGTAGAGCAGTCTATAAGAAAAAACAACTGAGATGAAGTACCTGTGCACCCTTGTTTGAAGTCTTAAGGGGAAGAGTGACAGTTTCGCACCAGCTGTGGATTTATTTCAATATTGTTGGAATAAGCACTGCTACTAAAAATTTCCACCGACTAAGAAAATAAAAAGTATGAATTTCTCCCCATGTTAAAGTGGAAGCTTTTTGTAAGTTGATTATTAAGCTAGACACAACGTATGACAAATAAGTTTTTTTTCAGAATCCCATACATTCCTTGTGGAGAAAGAAAAATGCAACTACTTCAAGTTAAGGCTGATGAAATTTATTTATTTATTTATTTATTACACCTATAACAGAGCTTTCGCTCCAATTACAATAGGCTTACATATATACATATTTTAAACAATTAAAAAATTATAATTCCAACAATACAATACAATACAATAACAATAGAAGAAAAACAATAGAAGAAAAAGGAGAGCAAAACTACAATAATGGTTTCATAAAAAAGACACCAGCATAGGTATTCTAGAGAACATAAATCCAAAAGTGATATTCACTGAGGTAGAACAAGGTACATATCTATATACAGACTGAGGCATTTATAACTATGCACATGCAAATACTCATATATAAACAAATATACACACATACAAGCAAATTGTATTTATAAACATACCCATATACACAGAAAACATCTATAATTATTTATTATTTATTCATGATTCATGATCCTCTTCGAAGGACAGACAGGAATTGCATGAATGGCATAGCAAAATCCAAGTCTCCACCGTTTCTGACTATTTCATTATGTTTAATACATAGTCTTAGAATGGGGGAAATCTGGTGTTCTGTTGAGTTGGATTTACTGTAATAAAAAGGCTGCCTGAACCGCAACATGTCCTTCTTAGCATTAAATTTTAATGTTTGGAGGAGACTTGGACTGTCAACCAGCCCGTTGACTAACTTATATAAAAATAATTGATGAGATACTACTCTCCTTTCGTACAGAGGTGTAACATTGAATTCTCTGAGTAATTGTTTATATGATACCTGATCCTGAAAAGATGATCTTTTGTGTTTTTTGTAATATAAGTAACGCACAAATTTCTTCTGAATTATTTCTATTTTTTTGCTATTACATTGAGTGTGAGGTGACCAGACTACACTTGCGTATTCTAATTTGGTTCGAACAAGGCAATTAAAAAGGCTTGTCAGAGCTCTTTCATTATGCATGTCTTGTGAACTTCTAATTAGAAACCCTAACGTTCTGTAAGCATCATTACAAATCTGATCAATGTGTGTTCCAAAAGATAATTTATTATTTAATGTAACTCCTAAGTCATTTATCTGATTTACTCTTTGTAATGCACGGTTGTTCATTGTATACTGATAAATATTAGGTCTGATTTGCCTGGAAAAAGTTATTGCAAAACATTTTGTGACATTAAAGTTTAATTTATTTTCTATGCTCCATCTTTGTGCATTTTCCAAGTCTTTTTGTAACTTATGTGCATCATTTGAATCTTTCATTACTTTATACAATTTTAAGTCATCAGCAAAAAGTAAGCATTTTGAGTATTTAAAAATTGTGGGTAGATCATTGATGTATAATAGAAAGAATAATGGTCCAAGATTGGAGCCTTGCGGTACACCAGAACAAACTTTGTAAGTGTATGACTTAGCTTGATTGTATGTTACAAATTGCATTCGATTGCATAGGTAAGAAGATATTAACGTAAGAAAGTTATGAGAGAGACCAAACTTAGACAATTTACTTAACAATACATCGTGGTCAAGAGTATCAAAGGCTTTGGCGAAGTCCATATATATTGCATCAACAGAATTCCTATCATCAAGGGAATCGGATATACTCTGTGTGAAATTGACCAAATTAGTTGAAGTAGACTTTCCAGGACAAAATCCATGTTGATCTATTGATATATAAGGTTTAACATGGTTAAATATCCTGTTATATAGTATGTATTCAAATATTTTTGAAGGAGCTGAGATTAGAGAAATGGGTCGGTAATTTGTAATTTCGCATGGGTCTCCCTTTTTTAGAACAGGACAAATTTTACTGATTTTCCAAAGATCAGGAAAAATTTGAGTTTTTAAAACAATATTATAAATATAACACAAAGGGGTGCATAATAATTCGGCACAACCTTTGAATATATATGTTGGCAATTGATCAGGACCACTGGATTTGGTTGATTTCAGTTTTTTTATGGCTTCATTGCATTCTGCGTCGGTGATTGAATCTACCACCAGCGACTGAGATACTATCATGTCAGAGGGTTCAATAATGTTATATGTTGAAGGATTTGAAGCATACACTGTTTGAAAATAATCAGCAAAACCATTAGTAATTAATACGTTCGTTTCCAATCTATTACCCTTATACATCATATAGGCTAGTTTCCTATTCGTTTTTTTCTTATTTCTTATAAAATTCCAAAATGGTTTAATGTTGCTTATTAAATTGTTCTCTATTTCTGATACATATGTTTTATATGCTATATTTATCATTCTTTTTAGTTTTCTACGTAATTCAGCAAATTTAGTTTGATAGTAGTCTGAATATTTCATCTTTCTTCTATATGTTTCTTTTTCTTTTAAGTTTCTTATTATATCAGATGTAAACCAACATGGGTAAGAACGTTTTTTACATATTGATATTTTCGGCACATATATGTCTATCACACCATTAATTACCTTGTAAAAATAGTCTAAGGCTTCATTGGGATTCTTGTAAGTAGCTAAATTGTCCCATTTTTCATTTTCCAAGTGTTTGTACATATTGTAGAAGTCAGCCCTTGCATAATTGTATACAGTAACTGGATTTGATTTAACACTAGTAACCTTTTTGTTTAAAAAGACCTGAATATGTAGTGACGGGTGGTGGTGGTCTTCCTCAAGCAACGGGTGTAAATTTCTAGTAAGATTCATGCTATCACTTATATTTGTCAATAGTAAATCTAGGGTTTTCCCATTTTTATTTTTAACATGATTGACAGATTTAAAATTTCCCATTGATAAAAAATTAGCAAGAGAAATACTAATAGGTCCACCTTCCAATAAATTATATTGATCATCTATTATTGTGGTAATATTAAAATCACCAACAATAATTACTTTAAAACTATGCCGGTTAGCAATCTCCTCAACAAATTCAAAAAAATCCTGATACTTCTTAATTGGTGGTTTTGGTGGAAAATATACTGATATAAAGAAGTAGCTTGTATGTTCAAATATAAATTTGATACATACTATTTCTACATATTCTATAGTGATTTTAAATTGCTCAACAGAATATTTGTTTGCTACAGCAACCAAGACACCACCCCCTCCCTTATGGACCCGATCCTGGCGATAAACATTGTATCGGTTATCCATGAGCTCGCCATCGTATACACCCACATTTAACCAAGTTTCTGTTAGTATAATTATATCATAATTTTCGAGGGATATACTAGAGTATAATTTGTGTAATTTTGTATTTAACCCTCTAACATTCTGATAGTAGACGGATAGTTCACTAGTATCTGAAAAATAGTTGTCGGTTTCGGCCATACCTTTATTTCAAGTTGATGACATCATTTATTGAATTTAATATATGGACCACCAAATCATTATCTCTCTTTCTCAACTTAACATTACCAGACCAATCAATCCACAGATATTCATAACCTTTTTCCCATTTAACTTTCCGTGCTTCGCTGAAGGCGATTTTCCTTTGCATTGTGAGACTTTGATTTACATAAATAGGCCCCCCTATGGTGAGACCAATATCTTTACAGTTTAGATTACGTTTAACCTTTCTCCTTTGAACAAATTTATCTTTATCAGTTCTTCTTACAAATTTAACAATAATATTGGACGCACTTTGACCTGGATGTTTTTTGAGCCTGTGACACGCATCGATCATACCTTCATTAATTTCGATGTCAAGAGATTGATGTCTATCAATCTTCACAAGAGGATCCGTACACATTCGAACTTCCGGTAAATTATCTACGTTCGTTAATACTAGATCAAGCGTTCTATTATTGATATTTTTAATGTTATTTATGCTAACAAGACCAGTCAGAGACACAAAATTATGCAATTCCATTTCAATTTGATTCCCCTGTGTCAAATCATGAGTCGACTCAATAATAGACGGAATATTAAAGTCTCCAATTATTATAATTTTACAGCTACATATATTAAACATATCTTCTACAAATGCATAAAATGTTTGATAAGCTATAACATTTGACTTTGGCGGGAAGTATACACAAATTACAATTAAAGAGTAAATTTCAAGCCCAATCTTAATGCATACAATCTCAACATTTTCAATATTAACGTCTATGTTTCTTACATAATAATTACTTTTTACAGCTATTAAAGCACCTCCACCCCTTTTATCCATTCTATCCTGACGAAAAATTACATACCTATTATCGCTAAATTCAGAGACCGTTACATTAGCCGTAAGCCAAGTTTCAGTTATGGCAATTATGTCATAATTGTTCGCTAACACGCTCAGATACATATCCGTTAGTTTAGTATTTAAGCCACAAATATTTTGATAATAAAATGACAAATTTGTATGACTCGCCATTCTAAACAAGAGCACGAACATCATGCACTGACTTAAGTATATGTACCCGAGAGTCATTAGCTGCTTTTCTAAGTTTTATATTGCCTGCCCAGTCAATCCAAAGAAAAGCATAATTTCTTTCATTTTTAAGTTTTCTAGCCTCATTGAATACACTCCTCCTTAGCGGTGTTAAATTACAGTTAATATATACAGGCCCCCCCTGATTCAGACCGAGGTCCCTACAGTGTAACGTCCTTTTTACTTTACGTCTACGAAGAACTTCATCTCTGACGTCCCTCTTTACAAATTTAATTATTATACCAGGTACATTTTGATTTGATGATTTCAATCTATGACAACAATCAATCATGTTGTCTTCAAGTTTTACATCCAAAGCCTGACCTACATTCTTAACAATATTTACTACATTTTCGTTTTCACTAGTTGGGACCCCATGTATTTCCAAAGTGTTCCTTCTACCATACTGGTCCAGTTCATCCAACTGTAATTCTAAAGTTCCTATTTTCTTCTGTAATCTGGCATTATCGCTTCTTAAATCATCTATTACCTCCATACATTTCTTCAATTCAACGCTTTGACACTTTAATAGATTGGCGTTCTCGTCTAATTTTTCATGAGCTAAATTCAGTGATTTCCCAATCTCATCCTCCACCGTTTTATTACTTCTCCTTATTACATTTATTTCCTCCTTTATATCTAACAAAAGACGATACATCTCATCATGGGTAGGATGATGATCATCAGAAACCACGGGTGTTCCATCACCAATACTACCTCGGCGAGATTTTACACACACATCGCAGATCCATGATTGTTCCATAGAACGCATAAATTTAATGTCATCCTCTTTTAAATTCACACAGGCGCTGTGATAAATATTATTGCAGGTCTTACACTGAATCTTTTGAAACATATCTTGTCGCACCACCGTTTTGGAACATTTTCCACAAACCCCCATCTTATCGGTGTTGAGTCAGTGTCCGGTTAGAAAATAATTTATGAGTTCATATGAGTTTTGACTTTACCTCTGACAACTGAAATCTTCAATGTGAACTCTTTCTGGTCATACTTTTTCCTATGCCATCGGAAGTTTGATATTCCCAAGAGAACAAATAAAATAATACACTAGACTCTCGCTAATCCGGTCCTCAATAGTCCGGCCCACATCCGGCCTGTAGTCACTCAAACAGAAATGACGCGCACAACAATGAATTATCGTGTTCAACAATGTTGTTAGTTAAAAATGTTAAACAATGCTATACATACGTACAGTATTTGAAATTGTGACTTTCTTACAGTAAAGTTCAGTACATGCTATGGCTTCTAAAAGGAAACACGTAAAGTACACCCTGTATAGTCCCTTTGTGTTTAAACTACATAGTAGTACGTAATTTCCGACCCCCTCAATAATGCGGCACTTCCGCAAATCCGGCACCCATATGTGCAAGGAATGGCTGGATTAGCGAGAGAGTAGTGTACTCCCATAAGCGTAATCCTTAGTTTTCTTCTCCTATGGCCATCCCATGCACAGACCTCTCAACTCAGCTCGCCACGGGGAAACGTCTGTGGGAGAGGAGCAGTTTAAGCTCCTTGTATCTGGCTGGATGCAAACTCTTCCTCATGCCCTTAAAAAGAGTAATGTTTAGGTATGTACTTTTAAATAAATTGAAGTTTTATGTCAAATAAGCAGAATATCGGATATTGATATCAGTACTTACTGGTATCAGGAAAAATTTATTTATTCCTAAATATTGTCTAGTCGGTAGGTCATCTGACTGCCATGCGGGGCACCCAGGTTCGATTTCCAGGGTGATCTGAGATCGGAATTTTTACAGCCTTGCCCCTGCATAAAGTGGCTCCGGGGCTCACCCAGCCTCAAACCAATGAGTACCTGGGGCTAAAGGTGGCTGAACTGCATTGCTGATCACATCACCTCTGAAATGGCTGAGATCAAGAATGTGTGGAGCCCTACCCCCGCATCCCCTAGATGTGCCTTCATGGCATGCTGCTATATGCATGGGGAACTTTACCTTTCCTAAATATTGTCAATAGGCTTATATACTTTTGAGTGTACGTAAGGTGTTCAGATTGTTTTGTTTATTTTCTTGTATCTTGGAACGTGATTGTTGTATGGACTCTACTATTTCAGGTGTGAGCAAGAACTTTGTATCCATTGATAGTGATCCTCAGTTATGTCATCATATCAATCAGCATACCCCAGTAGACAGCAAAATGACATTGAAAGTGGGTGCCCAGGTCATGCTTATGAAGAATATAGATGTCTCCGAAGGGCTTGTTAATGGAGCCAGGGGAGTTGTTACTCGCTTTGATGGTGAAGGTAAGTCATAGTTAGCTAGAGAGGTAGAATATCAACATAACCAAAAATACTGTAAATTGGTGGTTTCCAAAGTGTGCACCATGCCACCCTGGGGTGCCATGGATGGCTTACAGGGGCACCTCGAAATGTTCCAAATATGTGCTTATTTACAGGAAAACCTCGTTAATACAAAGTTCAAGGGACCAAAAAATGTCAACTTCGAATTAAACGACTTCGAGTTATCCAAACTTTTCAAGATGGCCCCTGTTTTTCAGATGTAAATAAAGTAGAGTATAAATTATCCCCCACAACGGATGTTTTATACTTGGTGGTAGCTCAGCAAATAAGATTTGTATGTATAATAATATTGTACGTTTTAAAGAAAGTGTAAAAAATGTTACACAAAATGAGAACACGTAGCTTACGCGGACACGAAGATTCCAAGGAGACTGTTAACACCATTTATCCTGCCTAGTTATACAACCGGTTATGCATGGGATGCATTTTGTGGCAAAAAGTCTTTTAAAAAACGGCATTTTCTTTTAATTGTGCAAAGTCGTTGCTCTTCCACGAAATTCTTACAATTTGAATTCATAAGAAACCCGTTTGCACGGAGACCTACGGAAAGGAAAACAATCTCTTTTATTGTAAGAAGTGAAACTCTGAAGAATCTTGACAGTAGTCACACTGGCGCGAGCAAGAGACTGGAGATAATCGGACAGAATGAATATTGGATTTTATGTACGTTCAATAGAACATTTACCGTTACAGGATTAACTGGTAAGAGAAGATTCTCTTGGGAGGGAACACAACCTTTCCCTGGCACCAAAAAATAAAAAAAAAATAAAAAATCGGGGCTGTAAATTTTGTTATGGTTCGGTTGTCTAAAACACATCTTAAAAAAGGTCACATTTTCTTTGCTTCAGTTAACTTCATATTCACCATCCCCTCCCCCCCTTTGCACGGATCAGTCCAAACTCTTCCTCAACTTGCATTGTAATCCACTCTGAAAAAGTAAACACACAACTTGCGATCTGTTATTGAACCGAATGTGTATCCTAGGACACATTAAACAGTGCCGCACTCGATAATCACTCTGGTTTGGATCCCACTTTAAACTCTATATTTAGTCCCGCTTAGCTCATCAGCATAAAATGAACTCAAAACAAGCTTTACGAAACTTGCGTATTATCAGATTAATCGACAATTTATTGTAGGACTCAGGAGTATTCTGGAGGTCAAACACTCGCTCCGCTAAAACTTTTCCTCATGAAGTTGTTTTAACTCTTGTTTTTCTTTCTGGAGATCGAATTTCGTTATCCTCAAATGAAAACAGCTTTGCGAGATTCAAAACAATGATGCTTATTCCTTTGCGCTGGATAGTCATTTCTGATGCAAGCGACAGCTTTCCAGACCCTAGACTAAACACCAGCGCCAGCTGCAGTGTAAACACAATGAGACCGGATGGAAGTTAGAGCAGCAGGTGGCAGAAGGAAAATCATCCATATTTTAAAGATAACGCAATTGTCGAAGACCGAACTTTTATTAGCAATGTGGAAAAGAAAAATGCTCCTTGCATTACGTTTTACCATACAACAGACAATAATACGGGCAATATTTTCTATCCAGACAGCAGCATTCAAACAAGAAAGAGGGACCTGAATTCTGCAATTATCACATTACCATGCACAACAGTGGCGGATAATGAGCTGTTGTAGGAGAAGGGAGGGGGTCACTTTTCTTGTACTTATCCTGCGGTTTTTGTTCATTTTGAAGAAGGTATTCAGAATTGGTTGCTTTATTTTAGACGCCAAAGGAAAGGAGCCCGTGTGCGCACACGAGCAAGAAAATCGTGGCCGGAACAATTAGCAACGGACCCCCCCCCCCCCCCACCCCCGTTTGCTGATAGAAAAAGGGAGAAGTTACTCAGCCAACAGAACACTGTTTTGGCAAATTTTATGACCAGCACAGTTGGGAAATGTATGAAGCAGGAAACTGGAGTTGCAACATATGTAAGATCGACGTCAACTTTTGCGGAGAACATAGATGACAAAGCATTAAGCGGGTTGACGATCTTTAGTTGACCTATGTGGCTTTGAATATCTGTAACAGTTTCCCTTTTTTTATGGAGTTCTACAGGGCACAAAGAACACGCTTTTAATGGAAGTGGTTACCGGAAGTTGTCGGCTACCAGGCCAAAATTTGCTTGCTCACGGGAAATTGCTGAATCTCGAGCTCAAAGCTAGACAGATGGGTGAGACTTCCAGGTGCCACGCATCTTGTATCTTGGAACATTCCTGCGATCTTATCTCGCATTTCTCATCTAGCACTGGTAAATATTCAGTGGGGAAAGAGCTTGACCTGCCATGCACATTGACAAAGAATGTCAATGTCCATCAGGCATTTCGGGCTGCTTCCCTCGAGTTGTCAGCAGCTCTTAGGACAAGGAAATATGTCAAGGTCCAGTTAAAATAAAGTCCAAGCTCTCTCCACATTCAATCTTCTCTTGTCGACTTACACAGGTGTCTACTTCGAATTAAGCGAAACCAGTTTTGCCGAAGGGTCTTGTAAACAACTTCATATTAAAAATTATCTGTACTGAAATACATTATAAATACTATCTTATCGGCTGGGGAATGGGAAGAACTTTGGATTAAAGGGTACTTCGTATTAACCAATATCATATTAACGAGGTTTTCCTGTAGTACTTTTTACTCATAAAATGGTTTTGAATTTGAAATAAGTATGTGTTGTTTTTAACTTACAGCAAGCAACCTAACCACACTGAGCATTGCAAGTATTACATAAGCCTGCATTCTGACTTGGGTGCCACGGAAAGTCTGGAAATACTAAGGGTGCCAGAAACAAAAAGGTTTGAGAACCCCTGCTGGAAATAGTACCTTCCCTTAATGCACACCTCTAAATAACAGACATTCTAATATTCCATGAAATGCAGAGGGGAAGGGGCTGTATATGGAGAAGTAACTTCCAAACAAATAACGTGGACACTGAAAACTATACCTCAACATAAAATTAAACTATCAGACAATAGAAAAATTATGTACGATTCCTGGAATTAGAAGGTATCAGTTGCAGTAATAGGCACGTAATATTTACAAGGGGCGTTTAAGAAGTGGAAACTGCAATTATTTTTTGACGTACTCCCCTTCTACATTTATTCACTATACCAGCCTTGGAAAGCTTCAGCACAGAAAAAATTGTCAGTTCGCCTGAACTATCCAAGGACATCCTGCTTCACTTCCTTATCAGTGCTGAAATGCTGACCTCCAGTGGTCCATCATAGAGGTCAACAAATTGGCAGTGTGTATCTTGTTATGACATTATTGGAAAGAAAGGGGTGAAAACTGCAAGTGCTGCAAGGGAAATATATGTGGTGAAAGGTGAGGGCACAGTGAACGTTATAATAGTACAGAAATGGTTCGAGTGGTTCTCATCTGGGGACATGAGTGTGGAATAGAAGTCCCAATGTGGGATACCGGGTGCCATGGATGCAGATGCCCTACTAGAGCACGTAACCGCTGATACAAGTGTCATTACACGGCAACTGGCATGACAGGTTGGATTGTCCAAAAGCACCCTGGTTCGCTCTCTTCACCAAACGGGTTTTGTCTCAATGGCCTCGACTTGTTCCCAACGAGTTGACTCCACAACAGGGTGAACGAGTCTCCATTTGTCAATAATTGCTTCAAAATCCACGGGACGACAGGTTTTGGCATCGAATTGTCACAGGTGACAAAAAGTGGATCTTTCTACAATATTTTGCCAGTGGTAAGCAGTGGTTGCGACAATGGCAAGAAGCAATACCACTTGTTCAAAGGGGATGGTTTGAAAAGGTCATGTTGTGCAAATGGTGGAAAATCGATGGTCCAGTGTTCTGGAAACTCATTCCAGACAATCATGCTATCAATGGGGAATCTTTACGCTGTACAACTGCAGCGGGTCCATGATGCTATGCTCCAGAAGTACCCATCATTGAAAGAGAACCTTTCGATAACATCTCATGTCAGCGGTCACAAATTGTTACCCAGAAACTGCATGACTTGGATGTAATTGGAGTGTTGCCTCATCCCCTGTACAGCCCTGATCTTGCACTTCTGATTAGTATTTGTTTCGATCTCTCGCGCATTTCCCGCAAGGATGACAGTTTGAAATATTGGATGCTGTGGAAACGTGTGCGCAAGTTTTTGGCATCGAAAGCAGCCAAAGGGTATCGTAATGGTATCATGGCTCTAATGGAATGTTGTCAGAAGCCCATACAACGAATGGCCTATACTTTGCGAAATAAGTCCGATGTCATGCCTCGTGTCTCCAGTCTCATTGTCCATGTGCAAAAACGAATTAACTTTTTACTCACCCTGGTATGTACACTGACAAAATAATGTATCACCTATCCTTACTGTTATGCAACCCAGAATTTTATATCATCTAGTTTCGCCTGGAAGAGCAGGTTAGTAGAAGTATAGTGTTTCCAACTCTATACATAATTTTGTCAGTGTTCATATGTGTGTGTGTGAGTATCTTTCATGATATTTCACATGATGTGAATTTTTAAAATGTCAGTATTGTGTTCACAATTTGTTGTTCTATCATTTCTAAAGTTGTTTCAAATTCTTTGTAGGTCTTCCTGTTGTGCGTTTTCGCTCAAATTTAGAAACTACTATTAAGTATGAGAAGTGGCTGGTGAAGACAGCAGGAGGAGTAACTCTGACAAGGAGACAGATACCACTGCGTTTAGCTTGGGCTTTTTCTATACACAAATCCCAGGTCAGTCTTTATGAAATAATTATTGCCTACACCTTGCAACCTTATTCATAACATGTGTGTGTGTAAGACAGTTAAAGTCAACAGTTCTGTTTTGAAAAGTAATTGTTTAAGTTCAAATGCTTATACTAGCTATTGCATGAAGGAAAAATATAATTTTTCAGTAACTGTGCCCAAATTGTACATTATTTAGCCTGTACAGGGGGAACCCCGGTTTTACATTCCATGGTTTTACATTTTTAGGCATTATACATTAAATATTCATGTTCCCCTTTGGAGCAAAATGCTATAAAAGTTTCCCAAATTTTACATTTTTAAGCATTTTAAGTTTTTACAGCTTGGTCCCCTGAAAAATGTAAAATCGAGGTTCCACTTTATTTCAAAGAATTTCAAGAAGAATATATGGCAACAACTTGCATGTTGCACCTGTTACAGAGAGCCCACATGTGTTTCTGACTCCCCCAACCCTAATAGGTTGAGTTGCCTGTGGCTACATCACTCCATTTCCGTCGGGATCTTCTCCTGAGCAGTCAGCTGTATGCTGTGGAAGAATGGTTCTGCCAGTAACCAGCATCTTTGCAGACGGGGGGACAGAAACAGGTTGGGACCAGTGCCTAAGTGGTAGGGGTACCTATGTTTATGTCCACTGGAAATGTTGTCAGTATGCTGTCATTCATATGATGTAGTTGATTGATTAATTGATTTAGTTTATTTTACTTCGCATTTGTGCCACTTGTGGCTAATTTGTGAAGATGGGAATGAGTGATGATATGAATGGACACTCACAAAAATTCATGCCCAGGCCAGGATTCAAACCTGGGACTCCTAGCGTTGTAGCATGTTTGTTTCTGAACCCCTATCTATATTTCTTTTTTTTTTAACAATCTTTATATAAGTGTTAGAAGCAGTGGAAAATTAATAATGTCCAATTAACATTGCACGCTAATGGGTTAATTTTCTAGCTGATAATTTTCCAACACAGCAAGATTTTTCAAGTCTTGAAATTTTGAAAACCTGGATTATTTTTTTTATTAACTACCTAACTCTCTACTGAAGGTGTATGGCTGCAGCAACACAAGCCTTCCATCTGTCCCTATCCTGGGCAAGATTAATCAAATCTTTTCCATCCTTACCGACTTCCTTTAGGTCCATTTCAACATTATCCCTCCATCTTGTCTTGGCCTTCCCACTTGTCTCTCACCATCAGGTTTCCCGACAAGAATACTGTAAACTCTTCTTTTTTATGTCATTCATGCCACATTATAATTTCTTTCTGCTCAAGTTGCTGTGGATTGCTTACAACATTCCCTTTCTCATTTCATTCTTGCAGGGTCTAACACTTGACTGTGTAGAAGTTTCTTTGTCCAGAGTGTTTGAAGCAGGCCAAGCCTATGTAGCCCTTTCAAGAGCACGGAACCTACGCTCTCTTAGAGTGCTTGACTTTGACCCCAAGCGGGTTAGAGCTGATCCAAAAGTTCTTGAATTCTACCAGAATCTCAGAGATCGCCTTTTTTGATGATTGTTTTCAGTTATAGTTTTAGGAATGAATACTTTTAGTGAAGGTATGTGTCTTGATATCAAAATACTCTCATTGAATTTGTTATTGTTTTATTTAGTAACCAAGTACCTATTGCAACTTCCTATGCAATAAGTGATATCTACTGTGATTTTAAAGTCAGATAATGGTTTTGAAACTAGAATGAATGGTGAGTGAATAAACCATATGATTGTATTTATATTGTGAGAATGTTTTTGTGGAACAATATCATTATGAAATGATTGACATTGACATTGATCATGTATGTTTTTAGCTTTGTAAATGTGACAGTAGTATCTTATAGGGAGCTTAAAGACCAAAGTGACAAGCGGCAGATGTCTCTCGGAAACAAACATTCAGAAATAAATGTCACTTAGATTGCCCATTTTCTCAATAGCATGAATTGTATCACCTCTGTTTACTGGTCGCTCATGCACAGTGATTGTTTTTCTACAGTCTGAAGAGACCCATGTCGCTTGTCACTTGTCTGAAAGCTGCGTAAAATGAGCTGTAGAGCATATCTGAGTTATTTTTTATTTTAGATTAAATTGTTGAGTCTATACCTTACTCTGACTTTGTATACTGACATTTTGATGAAATAAAAGAAGGCAATTTTAGAACAACTTCCTAGTAATTCAAACTATTCCCTTCTAAATTTTTCACAGTTGACTTGTAAAGAGCTCTTGTAGTTATTTTCATAAAATATCATTTTGATATGAAACTGACATTTTATAATTCTCAAAAGTCAATACAGTGGAACCCCAATTTTAAGTTCCTGGATGTGACATTTTTCCGCATTATAACAGGTGGCGCAAAATTCATCATCCTATTTGAACTGACCTTTATTTTGACATCTTGTTGTTTATATCAGTAGTGTTTTGTCAGTTAAATAGAAGATACTCACGAAATTTATTGTGTGCAAAAATTAATAAGTATATCCCACATACAGCCTGCGGAACATTAGTTCTTTTTTCTAACACTTTTCCGGGCAGAGTAATATCGCATTTTGTTCGATACACAGTGGAGACACATGGTGGTTCGGATCCCACTTTAAACTGTAGGTCCAGTCCCGATTAACCTTACTGTGCACAAAGTGGACTTAAAACACCAAATCAATCAATAATATCCCGTTTTGGTGATTTGCCATTGCCAGCCAGGTCCCCCGATTTGACCGCTCCAGATTTTTTCTTTGGGGATATTTGAAGTCGTTGGTAAGAAAATCAGGTGATGACTTTTGCGCCACCTTGTATATTCAAACTTGATTGTCCCAACATAGCAAAATGTTATAAAATTTTCCTCGATTTTACATTTTCCTGCATTTTAGGATTTTGCAGTTTCTTCCTCTCAAAAACGTAAAATCGAGGTTCCACTGTATATACGAGGTGCATTTGAAAAATAAGGGCCAATTGATTATATCAAAGAAGAAAAGAAGTGTAGCAACATTGGTAGGTCCCCAATGGACCAATTGATGTTACTGCGCAGGTGCAATCTGTTCACTGTTGCCAGTCACTTTTTATAAATAATCGGCCCTTTCTTTTGAAATGCGCCTCTAGTATGTTGAAAGGTTCCTCTAAAGCAGAGTTTAAACCTTGGACAATGTCAAGCTACAAAATTTACTAACTTTTTAATTAGAGGCAAGGCGGATTGATTTAAATCAGGTGATTGTTTTAAAATATCATCACTGATTTAAATCACGATTTTGCAGATATCAGAATTACTTTTGGTGAAAGTACATTAATCTCGTAATCATTTAATAGTTTTTATTAGACTCTAAGAAGAAAAAAATATATGTACTGATGTGGTGAAGCTCATACAAAAGGAAATGTAATATGTAAACTGTACACACACTTAAATTTCTCTTGATTTAAACTTCAATAATTTTTATATGCAAAAATAGCATACATTTTGTGCAGAAAAATATACAAAATACTAATAAAGTTTAACCATAAATAGTGTCATTATCATTAAACTGTAAATAAACATGGCAGCTGATATTTAGCAAACTATCATTTAAAAAATTGTCAAAATTCACCTACAATGACTATAAAAAGTTATAATTATGGAGTACATCCAGAATGTTTTATTTTCAGTGGAAGAGAAGTTACTGAAATTATTATAGTTTCATTAACACACTCAAGAAACATTTCCATAGTAGGTTCATGTACACAGTATCAGAAACAGAAAAAGGTATATTTACATATACTTTTTATTTGCTTTAATCAAACCTTTCAAATATTTTACAGGGCCGTTTACTAGAAAAAACCTTTCTGTAAAAAACAAATCTATATGTTTGGTGCCAAAAGCCATACAAGCAATTTTAAGGGTTTTTTTTTTCATAAAAAAAATCATCAAAGAGAAATTTTTTAATAAAAATCTTATTTTTTATCCATCTTGGTTAGAGGTGAGCTGATTCCAATGTGTCAGTATTGGACATTACATATTAAGATCCTTATCTCTCTCCTTAGTAAACAAAGTGTTCTAAGTGAAGTGAGAAGAGTGTTCATTGTTACTTTTTATTATATCTGATCACAACCCATTTCGCTTATCCATAGAACAATAAGTCTCAAATTGAACTACTATTCTCCGAGTGACGAGAGTTCATAGCTGTCAGTGATAAAAAAAATCATCACTTTGGCAAGTAAAGAAAGGCTGTGTTGCTCCTTGAACCAATCAAGGAAGGTTCGTTACCATCGGGATGATAGGACTGCTAGACCTATCAAATAATAACTCAATCCTACTTCAGCTTACTCAATCAGTAGATTTGTTTGGCTGTGAGAGAGAACAATTGATCAAAAGTGACCTGTCCTGTTGATATCTCTGAAAGTAGCAGATGTAGAGGGCTAAAACCTTATGGAAATTAAGTCCTAGTAAATGCTAATAAATCACTTTGATTTAAACATCTATCTATGGAGGTTAAATAATTCACAGTTTTTAATACTGTGTTACATCTGAAACCTCTGAGCTATAAATACAAAAATTGTTGCGTTAAAACAACTGTGAATTTTCTGCTTGATGAGATGCACATCTTTTTGAACATCTAAACCAATGTACACATATCAATTCTTCAGGTACTAAAGATTGACATTGAAAATTTGATCAACATAACTAATACTGTATTGCCCCAAAAATAAACCACATTTTTTATCCAAATTTCAACTGTGAAAAGATAAGGTGCAGCTTATATTTAGAACCCTGGCTTTTATAACATTTCATCATATCATACACTGTTTAAAAATGGTGCTTATTTCTCATTTTAAAATAATGCAAATGTATTAGGTACCTAACAACACTGTGCTTGTATTATACTCTGTTACATACTTGTTACTACTGAGATTAATAAATGATTGATACTGTGCCTAGCAAGAAAAGAAATGTGTTGAAGGGAAATTCTATAGGTGCATATTGTTTTCCAAATACTATAGATAAAGAAAATAAAATTGCTACTGGTAATTCTTCTTCCGCCAATGTCTCTGATTATTGTCTTTTATCCTTCCCCTCCTCCAACCTTAAGGGTGCTGTTTCTATCTGGGTATTGTCTTTTTTTTTTTACCTCAAATTTTTAGGGTGCATCTTAGATCCGAGCGTGTGTGTAAAAATGTTCAAAAAATTTGGAAAAGTTGAGGGAAACTAATTGCTTTTTCTGCTTGCCAGGATTGGAACCAAAAATACATTTCATTTTGCCTTCCCAACAAGCTTGATAAACTTCACTCATTTTATTAACTGGCAAAGTTGAACACTTATTTATTAGGAAGTTAAACAATTATGCAGTAAGGTAGGTGAATCAAAGATTGCCAATAACAATTTACAAACTTCTAATAAGAGGTAATTTTTTTTTAATTAAAAAAAAATAACCTCTTCTAACTAATTAACAACATGTACTAAATGAATATTTTGTAAATTGCTTGTAAGTTTTTTTTTTAAAAGAAAATAAATTACAATAATGGGACATCTTGGGAACTAAGGTCCTAAAGTTGCCCACTGCTTATATGAGGGCGGGCTGAAAAGTAATGTCTGCTATTTTTTTGTAATGGTGTAAATACATTTTGGATTTTGAGCAACCATGCATTGTACTCTTTCGTGAAATGTATGTCGTAAATTTGAAAAACTTCAGAGCAATAGCTACGGGACGGTGAACAATCTAAATTTAAAAGTTATGGAACAGAGAATGAGGCACCCTATTAAATTAATATTGTTTTCAGTTTGCAATAATTTGCACCCAAGAATTTTCTTGCGAGTGAGAAGCATTGTAAATTAGCAGAGAGAGAAGTAAGATCAACTGTGTACTTCAGATTATTACTGCAAACCAGTTTGCTCTTAAATTAATGAATAATTGTTTGTATGAAAATGAGGGAGCACATTTGAGAAATTATATCATTTTTGCTGTTGGTTTGTTATGAGGCAGATGAATTGATTATGTAATGCATTTAAATAATATGTTATATATATGTATCAAAGAAACTTTGAATACATACACAATTTAGTGTTAACATGTTGCATATGTATTTTGTTATTTTTTACGTCGCTCCATGTTGCATGTGTGTCAAACACAAACACACACAAATGCTTTAGCCAGTGGCAAAACGTGACATTTTTACGTAGTCGCAAAACTTGTCAAACATCAGAACTATGTTTCCAAACTGGAAGGGTGGGTAGGAGGGCACAATATTTCTTCTTAGTAAACGCCAAAAAATATTCCAAGCTATTGAGAGCTAACGTCACACTCACTTCTTCCCTGAAGATGAGAGTGACATTAGCTCTCGAAAGCTTGGAATCTTCTCCGCAACTCACCTTGTCGATAACCCGAGATAAACTTTTCATCAAAGGAGAAAATGTCTCAGTATAAAAAATATTGTTTGAAAGCATTGCAAAAAGTGCACGAATCCATAAGCTGTGCACACCTGACCAGTCCATTTCAGTTGTCATCAAATATTAGAAAGAAAGTCAATTATTGGCTCCCTGCACTGTTCAACTGTGTTAAATAAGCGTTATTTATAACACCACCTGGGTTGTGAAAAGGGTGGGATGGTTTGCTTTTAACGTTCTGATGTGGCAAAGTGGATAGATCATTCCCTGGGACAGCACTAAATCTATACTTGAGCGTAGCAATGTGTAACTAACGCCTTCGGGTACTCGTCCAGGACCTTCTTTTGCAAATCCGCTAAATGCCCCGACATAACTGCCGACCCATCATAAGTTTATCACCACCCCATTTCATAGCTGTATGATAAACTTGGCAATACTACATCACATGCTCTGACGTCACGCTACGTAATATCGAGGCCTCGTGTCCGAGCCAGGAGAATGTTCGCACGTAATTTACTTCCTATATAGAGGCAAAATACGTGGGGATGTCATAAGTTTGAGCAATAATAAATGTATCATCCAGTTTCTACTTATTGACAATTTTTACATAAACAAATAACCCATCAGATATACAATCAGTACTCGCATCAGTAGAACCAATAAACCCTCCTCCTTATGCACAGATCTCAAGACAGTTGGCAATTGAGACCTACTGTTAACATTAGATGGTTCGTCTAACATAATTAAAAGAAAGTCTGATATTTCTAAACCAACTAACTCTCTAGCCTTCTTAAACCCGAAGGTTCATGACTGCAGCAACACAGGCCTTCCATCTGTCTCTATCTTGAGCAAGATATTTCAGTTTACTTGTATTTTTTTCACTCACGACATCACTAATTAGAATAGAATGTGTTTATTTAAGCACGCGTGTTTCGGCCTCGTGGGCCGTTCTTACAACCAACCCTTGTCAAAGATACAATAAATGAATAAAAACATAGAAAAAAAACAACACATTGATCATGATAATACAATAAAGATAATTTGTATAAAGATTATACAATAATAAAATGATGCATTGAATTGATAAGTATAAAAGATAAGTATAAGTCTTCAGTAGTTCATTGTGTGTGTGCAGGGAGGTATGCATTGTGTGATGTGTAAGTGCAGGTGCAATTGTTTACATATGAAGGTTAATGTAGTTTTTGGGACAATAGTAAGTTCTTTAGTTGTTTCTTAAAACTTTGATGGCAAATAATGTTAGTCAATGGTGCAGGCCCATTCCCTGATCACTGTAACAATGAAGAACTTGTTATAGGTGGCAGTTTTATGTTTGGGGATTTTTAGATTGTGTTTCTTGTGGATATTATGTTCGATCGAAGTTCTACGAGAGCAGATCTTAATTAATAAGTATTTTGGGGGCCACTCTTAAGTCTTTTGTGCATCAAGGCAAGTGTTAAGTATTTTCTTCTATTGTTAATCTTTAGCCAAGAAAGTTTCTTTAAGAAGGGGGATACATGTTCTTTTCTTTTTAGGTTAAATCTGAAACATATACAACAGTTCTGAATTTTTTGAAGTTTATAGTTTAGGCCCTGGGAGATATTACTGTACACTGCAGCGCAATAGTCTAGTGTAGATAGAAGGCGAAAGCTTGCATAAGGTGATCTGTAACATTAGGGTCTAGAGTATGTTTTAAATGATACAAAGATTTAAGTTTCCCCATACAGCTTTTCACAATACATTTTACTTGTGCCTCCCAATTTAAGTGTCTATCGAACACAATCCCCAAGTTTTTGCATGTATCCACTTCGCTTAGCGGTATATTGCCGAGAGTTGGAGAAGATGGTGCCTTTTTGTGAAGTTTTTTAAGTGTGCCATGAGTTCCTATGATCATGATGCAAGATTTTGTTTGATTTAATTGAAGAGTTCCTCCATGACCAATTTGTTATAGCATCAAGGTCGAGTTGGAGTTTGGTCATCGCATTATTGTAGTTTTCTGTATTACTCTGAATATAGATTTGAGAATCGTCAGCATACTGTGTATTAGATCATTGCATTGCATGCTTTACAATGATGGAAATAGCACTCGGCAAAAATTTAGGCCTGATGACATCAGAGAAACCCTGCCGTAAACATTGGAGCTGAAAAAAAAAAAAGGCCTTTTATGACCAGACCACAGACCCTGTGATCAGACCTTCAAGTGGTCGTTGGGTGTCTTCCGAGCAGGTAGAGAGATTGGCATGTTTTCTGCGATGACCTGGGCCACCGAACACCATTGCCTTCAATAGGAAACGTAGCGCGAGTGTTGACCACAGGGAATAGTACTGGGCTCTCATTCCAATGCGCTAAACTTAGCGAATCCCTTTCGTATTTCTAGTTGTTTCATGGTGTCACTCGAGAATATGAGAATATTCTGACTTATTTTTTACTACTTCTCTAAAATATTTAAAATGCAGTATTTTTATTATTTTGCTAAGTCATGACCGGATGGACGCCTCTGGCTTTAGCACCAACTTCTCCCCTTTTTTTGCGTGATTTACGAGGATAATAACGTATTTGATACTACTACTACTACAATAATAATAATAATAATGGCATTATTATTATTATTACTAGAAAATAATACTTGCCCCCCAGACAAAAATTCATGGTTGCGCCACTGCTAAAACAAGCATGCATATTTCATTCTTTCTTTATTTTTAACATCGCACCCCCTAAATTTTATTCCATGGCCCCTCAGCACCCCCAGTTGATTAATCCTGGCGCTGCCACTGGTCAAGATGCAGGAATTTAAAATCTTGTTACAAGTCCGTATTGAAACTACAGGTACTCTTCTTGGTCATGGTTAAGAGGTAGAGCAGCCACAGGCTGAACTTGGCCCATGAATAAAGAATTTCTAATTCTAATTCTCTACAAATAATGGAACACACACAAAGCAATACAACTCTCGAAGCAAGCTAAATTAATCAGTAAACTACTATCTGAGCGTTCTCGACAACAATGGAATGTTTTGATTGTTATAAAGTGCTTGAAATCTGTCGAGCTTTTGCCACAGTGTTGCCAGGATGCTCATTTTAAAAAATCCATCAACTGTTTTAGCATGAAATGCCTCTCAAATTTATACTTGGTTTTCAAGCTAATACCTAGACTTTTATAAAATGGGACAAATAGTATTTTTTAATAATATTGACGGGACAATCAGGACACCTCTTAAACTAATCAAAACGGGATGTATGGTCACCCTGGCACAGGAGAAGCACAACACATCAAAAATGTAAGCATAGTCTAAATACTTCCTCATAAGCAGTGAAAAAGGCCCACTCTTCTCAAAAACCTAGAAAAAATTGCTATAACATTGTAATCATTGGGAAGGCTAAAATACTATCTGATGAAATTAAAATTGGTACATTCAAGAAGAATGTGATGAACACCAGTGGCGTAGCGTTATAGTATGCCCGGCGTTCCCAGATTTAAAATTTCAAAAATGCTTAAATGCTGTGATTATAAAGTAAAACGTGACTAATTTCATATATGTTTGACCTTCATGGCATTATAATAGCTATTTTTTGCGATCCGCTTGCAACGCTCCACTCTCAACACTCGTTCTAGCATCTCTTTTCAATGCCTTTCCCGGCCGGACGCCGAGCAGGTTCGGCGTACAGGACTCTATATTCCTTGCTGCTTTTCTGGATGGAAAGCTTCGATTTCTACAGCACGTGCGTAAATGGTCTCTCTTACGCCAGCGTACGAGAGGTCTACCGTGATTGGTTCATGTGACCCTTCCTGCCTTCTGAAGCAGACGACAGCGGCAGAATTCCTACCCAGTTCTTCGCACTTCTCGCTCATGCAACTCGTGCTATGTGATGCTACAATACGCAATATTGACTGACGTAACTTTACCAATCTCAAATATACTGCTTCTTAATGGCCACTGCATTGTATAATTTATCACACGAACAGCGATGTGTATTAGAAACTAAAAGATCAACACAGTTTTTGTCAAATAAGTTGGTGAAGTCCTCGTGGTAGAAATTCAGCCTGTGGCTGCTCTACCACTTAACCCACAAAACTATTATTTTTTTATTGTATTTTTTCGTTATTATCTAACTACTTAATATTGTGTGAATGGAAATGTTTAGCATTCATTTGAAAACTCTTAACATCGAATGGTCTCTGGAGAAAATTATTTTAAAATGTTTATCAGCATTCTCAAGATGAATAAACAGTGGTCTGAATTACTAATCGGCACTGTTACGTCAGTAGAGTGTACGATATTTGGATCATCCACTCTGCTTTTCACAGTGTGCCAAGATGACAGAGGTCCCGTATCCCGGCGTGAGCACGGGTGTTCTTTGTCAGTGTCCCTTCATCAATATCATCACTCATTCATATTCGCAATTAACCAAAAGTGGTAGGAAAGCGAAATAAAATAAACCAAATCAATCAGTAGTTGGATCGCCCACAACAATGACGTCTACTGTTGTGCAGAGGCGCTTGTGATTCAGGTAGGTTTTTAATGACTTGCGTCATGCAGATAGATATAAAAGAAAAGGTATAGAACACCAGAGTTCAAAACATCTGTGGCATAGTGAGGCATCTAATTTTCTAGCTAAAACATGCAATGATGATGTTTTATTGAAAACCCAGCTTACTTCAGGCAAATAATACCTTTGGCGACTAATACTATAAATAAATTATTAAGCAAGAAAGGGCCGACTCTTCCTTCGGACTTGGCGTTCCCACCCGAAATGTCCATGCTACGCCACTGATGAACACTTAAAACAAGTGGATCAAATTGACATGATCTCATTACATGTCATGTGTCTCAATGGCTAAGCTTTGAAGGCAATTAGAGTGTTCAAAAGAAAATCTGACTGCATACTCAGAATGAGCATGAAAAAAAGTGCCAAAATAATTCACGTAACACTGCAGTGGTCACATGGATCACAAAAGTGATCCACTCGTATATTTTCACCATGAATTTTTCAGTTTGGCTTACAGTATACCTCTTACAACAGTCCAGAGACTATGTTTGTGCAGCCATTATTTGGAAATTATCCATTGTTGACTTGTTATTGAAGCTTATATTTCAATTTAGCACAATAGTAATCAACGTGACCATTGATAGGGGTGTTTTAGGATACGTAGTATTTCTATGTATAAATAAATACATATTTCTAAAAATCTGTTACAAATATATGAACTGGGTGTGTCCAGACCACCAAAAAACTATTTTTTAATTTTTTGGGAAAGAAAATAACAAAAGTGAGATTTTTAGATACAGTCTAAGATACAAAAATAGCACCACTGCATTTATGCTACGCTATGAGATATGATCTTCCGGAAACTGGATGATACAGAAAACAATTTATTTTGTTCCGAGTCTGTGAACCAGACAAGAACAAGGATGGAGCCATGTTCGCATACAGGGTGGATAAAAATCATGATATTTATAATATCATGCTAACCATGCAATTTTTAAGAGTGGTGCTATTGTTTTGTGACTGACTGTATGTATTTTTGTTTGCTTTCATCACATCCAAATGTAATGCACTAGATTTAGAATTTCCTCTCTACTGTAATGTGTTGAGGGAAATAACTTATGATTTTTTGTTAAGTGAACCATAATACTTCAAAAAGACCTTCTCGCTATAAAACCAGACACATTCTGACCAATAATGGGTCAGAGGCTATTTGGGTTATATCCAACCAATATGTAAAGTGTACTTACCCTATGAAAAGCCATGCTTCCGCCACCGATTGTGTTCTATGAGACCACAAACATTATGGATTATCGCAATTTCCACTGCAACAAACTACAGTGGAGCACATGCATAGGAATTCCATCCCATTCCTCTTTACAGGTTTTCCATAGGCAGTAAAGGGGGGGGGGGGGGGTGTTGTAGACGTTGTTTTAAAAGTCCAAATGCACAGAAATCCATTGAACTGGCATCAGGGCTTTTGACAGGAATGTCATGAAAGGGAATGACACAGATTCCTGTTTCCTGCTCCATGTCCTGATAAAACCGCAGTGTGACTGGATGCTTTGTTCATGTGGATCCGCACCTGGTTCTTGTTGGCTCCGTACAAATGAGGGATGTCTTCACCTTACGTATCCAACTTCCCCATACATATAACCATATCCAGCGGGAAACTTTCTCGGCACTGGCGGTAAAACTTAGTACGTCCCTTGTCAGAGGTGTCACGGTACGTAATTGCCCTAATGTTACCCTTACGCATGAGATAAATGTAGGCCTCATCCAATGTGACAACTGTCTTCCATTTTGACCCCGCCAAGTGTCTTTTGTACAGTTGCGGCAGTTAATCTTGTATTCTGCAATGTGGCGCAGGAGGAGGTTGTGAACCCAGCCCGTATGTATGCACCGCAGGCCAAGACTGCAAAGAATGACATTTCTGACAGTGGATTGTGCCACATTGAACCTCTGGGTCATGTCACGTTGGGGTGGTGGATTCTCCTGGACTGCAATTCACCGAATTCCACGAAGCACCTCAAGCGACACTTTCGCTGGTAACCTCGAACAGGCCCCTTTTGTTGGTGAATGTTTCTGCATGAGCACCATTTTTGTTTGCCTGGCCACGATATCTTTAACTGTGGTCACTCCGATGGTTAAACCATTTTCCTCGCACTGTTTCACTATTCGGTTGTACGAAAAATGTGCGTGGAAAAGAGCCATCATGTACCCTTCCCAATAACGGGTAATTTTCAGCGGCATTTCACTAGCATGAACACGGCGCTCCGGCAACTGCAAGCTCAGACACAACACTGGTTTCAAGGTACTGGCACAACTACACATGTGGTAGCAGCATTGCCAAATCAGTCGTTTATATCCCGATCAGCCTTCTGTAGAAAGTGGCGAAGCGTCATAAGAGGCCCGGAGGCCGGGCCTACCCTAATATATTTGGCTATTACGGATTATTTTATTACTTATAATTTCATTAAACGACGCCTTAATACAAGAAAACTGAAATTCTAGGCCTTACGATAATTTCCAGAAATTTCCATCCCTGCCAGAGGCTCTATCGTCACATGTCGAGCCACTTCTCCAAGGGCCTCAGCTGGTCCCATAACATTCTATGTGATTGATGCAGGAAAGCCTAATTTCAGGGGCGCGTTCTCCCAAAATGGACACAGTGAGTCCAGCCTCACGCAGTGATGCCAACCTTAGCATAATTGTGCTAAACGTAGTACAATTTGAACTTTGTTGGTACCTAGCACCCTGTGTTTGGGATAATGGTAAAATATATATAGCATCATCTGTAAACATGCGCCCCTGGGAGACAGATAAATTGAATTCAGAGGATTATATTTAGAAAAAATAAATTTAAAAAAAAAATCTTATTTGTTTCAAACAAAAGGTAGCATGCTGATCCAGCTACATCTGGTCCACCATATTCTTTTCATCTTTTCTTTATCTTTCCTTACTTAGCTCACGAGGAACATTTTATTGAAGGAAATTGCTAGAAAGTTGGGGTCACATATAAAACAAGCTGCTGCCTTTTGTAGTCGTTGAATTTTCTCAAACTTTTTCAAGCGATTGAACCAATTATATTGATTAAACCATTGTGTAATTAATTTAATGGGTGAAATTACCAATAGTGTTTAAGTAATCAACAACGCATGTTCACATCACAACTCCTCCCAAAATAGATGCATAAAATGAACTTAAAACCTAAGTCACCCGAGCACAATTTAGTTGCATGTAGCAAAATTTAAGTTTAATCAGCACACTTTTCCTGATTGGGGGTTGGCAACGCTGGACACACGGTACAAACTGGGCTTCGCATCTGTTTCTTGTCCAGCGCGGGGTGTCCAACGAGGGGGAAGAGAAGGTGAGGGTAGAATGGCAAAGACAACTTCTTCCGAGCGTGAAAAGAATGTTTCTATCCCAGTGTTCTGCATTTTGGTTAGTTTTTCGATTTACTCCTGTTGAGTTGTTGTTTTATTGTTATATTTTTTTTTTCATTTCGTTCATTTCTTTTTTTATTGTTCTTTGATTGATTTCCTTTATTTTTACTTCGCTTTTTGTGCAACTTTTGGCTAATTTGCGAAGATGGGGAAGTGTGTTCATATGATCAAATTGACGAATGGACACTCAGAAATATCCATGGCCCAGCCGAGATTCGAACCCAGGACCCCTGGCGTCGTAGCGCGATGTGCTATTGTTGTGAGCGTGAAGTGAGCAAGAGGAATAATGACTTGTATTACTCTGGAATGCTACAAAAACAAGCAATAAAGCCTATTACCGAGCATAGGAAGAAAGAAGGGGCATCGGAACATTGAGGACTGCCACTCGAATGACATCTAAAGCATCAATTTACAATGAAATCAAGAAATACGATTTACAAGGTAGCACACATCAAGAGTGTACATTTTGAAAAATAACTTTAAAGGTTATATTTTTCATATTTTAGAAAAGTAGCACCCATAACAACACGAACTCACATGCCTGTGCCTACCCTTCCAGCGACACCACGCTTCGCCACTGTCTGTAGGTATGCTTTACTCTAATTTCAAACCCAAGACTAAGACAAAAGCTACAAAAGTATGGACATTTCATTTTATTAGTTCTTTTATATACTTCATCACTTCACCATTCATCCTCATTGTTGTGATTAAGCTAGTGAAGTAGATCATTGATGAAAAATAACCAGAAACAAACCAAACGACATATCGGTCTATCTTTAACTGAACTGAAAATACCTGCTTGTCATCTTACTGGGGAGTCGTGATGTATCCTCCAAAATGCAATAACAAATCATAAAGAAGACATTAATTGTAGTCACAAACAAACATAAACCTTACTTCAATGACTATTTATTTTAAAAACTGACAAATTACAATCCAAAATTTACAAAAACTTATTTTATTGACATTACTGACCATTTCCATTCTGCACATGACTTCACTGAACAAAGTTACATACGTATAAAGCCATCTTCATTCTTGTTGAACAGTCTTTAATAGGAACAATTAAACTTTATAAATAATTCATTCCTTTGATGTCACTTGTATTTTACATAATTTTTCTGGAACCTTCTCCAGTCAAAAAGAGTACTTTCATGCTCTTTATTGTTAATAATGTGCACTAATTCAACAGAACTAAGTAACAATTAGTTATGTTGCTAAGAAATAACAATAGGGCCTATTATTTTCAGGCAACTGCATTAAAATAAACTAACAATGGCATCTTCAGGTTTGTAAAAAAAGGATGAAGTTTCTGGAGATAAAGGTATGAGAAGACTAGCAAATTAAATAATATGACACAGTACTCAGGAAAAATTGTGAGGAAGCCTTCATAAAAGGTAACATTCCTCGGTAAAATTCAGACATTCTGAAATTAAAAATTCACAAATCTTATCGTTTTATTAAAAAATGCAGTAATTACATTACTAAAAGATTTCTCGAAACCTTATATTTGTGCAGTGAAAAAATCTTGGTAGAAACAACAGAATTTACAATAATTTGATGCCATTAATGGAAATGATGAAGTAAAAGAATCTATTGATTCATAGAAAGACTTATTTTTACTGCACTGGTAAGCAATGAATTACAAAAATAATACAAAATCACCAGTGGCGTGCGATGCTAAATCAGACAGGGGAACAGGTGACCTGCACTTGCTCCCTCCCCTCCCATACCCGTTTTAATATAATACAGTAGACCAAGTAAAATTCAACCCTTATTGAAATGAACACAGGGGTAATGGTGCATCCCCTCCAAATCATATAATTTGTGCCCTTAAACCATATCGTAATCCCCACAACGTATTTAATTGCGACAGCGTGTCTACTGAAAGTAACTTCTTTCTTAGCTCTACTGAACACTATACTTGATCTGCCCCTCCTTCCTAAACAGGGGAGCCCATCACCCAAGACCAGCCCTAAAATCGTTCATCATAATCGAGAATATATCTTGTCTTGTAATGCAGCTATAGTAGAGTACAACACACATGTCTTTGCCGTTGCGTAGATACCCAATTTTCGTTTCATCTCCCTCTCTCTTAGCATCACGTGTTCTACCCTGGTCGCCAACTTCGCTATTGTTGCCATATTGTCATTCCATTCCTGTACACACTCGCGCAAACATCATTGAAAACAATTGAATAGCGCTCCAGCTCGCGGTTCACTCCGTTCGGCAGGGACGGTAATGTGGCAATATAGCACGGCGTAGTGGTTGCTTCTTTTATGCAGTGCATGTTCATTGGCTAGCTAGTAACTAGTGTTGCCGACTGTAATAATGAAGCACTATTTCTGTCACGGAAGGGGAAAGGCAGGTAAAGTGACGGTGAGTTTTGTTGGATTGGAAGCACCATATTTTTATTTTATACTAAGTATTTGACCAGTTTGACGTTGTGTGCGGGTGCTTCTGAACTGTAGACAATTTACTGAACCCATAGCTGTGTTCAATGTTATCTACTGATTATAATCAGGGCTAGGATTTATAGGTAAATGCAAAATACATACTTTTAGTTTGACGAAATATTGCTGAAATTTTGTGATATCTTTGCGAATAGTAATGTTTGTAGTGATTTGAGGTACATTTTATTGTCAATATTTTTTCCATATTTCTAACTTTAATAAATACTTACTTTTACATATTTAAGGAAAATATACTTAATTTTACATATTTCAACAGGTTTAATTCACAAATTGTTCATATTTCATAATTGTGAAATTGTTCAATAATAAATAAATTATGTGGCTCCAACAGCATTTCAACTCTTGGCTCCAGCACGTGTTCTTGTAGAAATTGCATAGAGGAGGCTGTCATTTTTGCTGCTTAATGCGATGCATATTGTTTTCTGTTAAAATTGCCATGCTTTGATGGGTGACTAAGTTCATAGCAGGGCCGGCGGAAGGGGAGGGCGAACCGTGCCACCGCCCAGAGTGGCAAAATTTGAAGAGAAGAAAAAAATAAGCCTATTGAAAACTGTGGTCGAGCGAGATATTCTTTTGCACTTAATAGTATTGAAATAGCATAAGAAGTCTCATTATTTATTTTATGGTTGAGTCTGCTGCCACGCACGTGTAAGCAGTAAGAATAAGCTTCAAATTTGCTCCTGCCATGTAATTCATCTGCTAAGAGGATGTTACAAATCTTAAGAACAGATTGAGACAAGAGAAATGCAAATTTATGATTAGTGGGAATGAATGTACAGGTAATTTAGAACCTTTTTTTTAGAAAGCATTTAGCGATATTATTTTAATGCTAACAGAACTTAACCTAACTACGAGAGCATTTATGTTTATTATTAGAAGAATGCTAAGTGACATAATCTTAAAACATTTTTGTGAAAGTAATCGCTACAACTTCACAGTATGTATTACAGACTTAATTGCATACATACGAGGGTCACTATTTATATTTTGAGCCTTGGCAACACTGATTGAAGTTAGGCGCAATTTGACGTTTGCACGGAATCGTCTGGCATTATTGACCATAACGTACTTCAAATGTTTTGTCAATAGCTTGATTTGTGTTGTTTGTGTTGCGTTGGAGATTGCGCGACAACAATAAAATGGAATTAACTCGTGAACATTTTCATGCGATGATTTTTTTACGATTTTCGATGTGGATTATCAAGACAAGAGTGCATCGATCAACTTACTTCCATATTTGGCGATGAAGCCCCATCCTTTGCCACTGTGAAACGCTGGTATAACGAATTTAATCGTGGCCGCCATTCGCTCACCGACGAGATTCGCGAAGGTCGTCCAAAATCAGTTGTTGTTCAAGAAAACATTGATGCTGTGCAAAACCTAATACTGCAAGATCGTCATGTGACATACTGTGAGATTGAGGCAACCATAGGCATTAGTTCCACCAGCATATATAAAATATTACATGATCATTTAGCTGTGAGAAAGGTATGTTCTCGTTGGATCCCACACAATTTGACAAAAACTCAAAAAGACGCTCGCGTCAATTGGTGCAAACAAATGCTCAATAAATACAATCGTGGTGCTTCAAAAGACGTATATAAGATTGTAACAGGTGACGAATCATGGATATATGCATATGAGCTGGAACGTAAACAGCAGTCGACTGTATGGGTGTTTCAAGATGAACCCAATCCAACAAAAGTTGTTCGCGCTCGAAGCACATCGAAACAAATGGTCGCCTGTTTTTTCGGGAAAACTGGTTGTGTGGCAACTGTGCCTTTAGAGGAACGTAGAACAGTCAACTCTGAATGGTACACAACAGTTTGTTTGCCAGAGGTCTTCGGTCAAATACGGAAAACAAACAAACGCCGTCGGATCATTCTTCATCATCACACATCTCGTCTAACAACCAACTCTATGAACAGTCAAAAAGTCGAATTGATGGGTCATCCACCGTACAGTCCTGATTTGGCACCCAATGACTTCTTCTTGTTCCCGAATGTCAAGAATAAATTGCGTGGACAACGATTTTCGTCGGCGGAAGATGCCATTGATGCGTTCAAAAACCATATTATGGAGGTGTCTCAAGAAGATTGGAAAAACTGCTTTGACAAATGGTTCGAACAAATGCGAAAGTGTATTGACCATAAAGGAGAATACTTCAAAAAACAATAAAGCAGTTTTCAATGCCAGATTCCTGTTTTTTCATTGTTAGGCTCAAAATATAAATAGTGACCCTCGTAGCATGATGAAATCACGATAAGACAAAGGACGAGTCTGCTGCCACACACATCTTTTTTGAGGTTCCAGCAGAAAAAGAACGTGGCAGCAGACACTACCTTATTTTATATTTTGATGTTTTACTTAGGAATATATTGATTTTCAATTTCCCGTTCAAAATGGAGCGGCATCTGCCGCCACCACCCAGGGAGGCAAAATGACTAGCGCCGGCCCTGTTTCATAGCAAACGAAAAATCCGCGCAGCTTATTGTCTAGTGGCAGTATATGTACATGTTATTGTTGTGGAAGCCGGCATCGTTTGTAAATGTACAACAAAGGCAACCGACTGTCGCCGATCACAGAGAGGATATAATAATACTGCTTGAGGAGGAGTGTTGTGGTCCAATTGTCGCGGTTAAACACTTTGGCATGCTATTATCTGCCGTTGCAGTTCCGTACCAGTGTATACGGGTTTTGGGAGTGAACAGTTAGAACGCCACCAGTGCATTAATGCAATGAAAAACAATATATTTTTTTATTTTGTTTGAAATCACTGAAATAAGGAATCGTATGAAGAAGTCTTCTTTGCAGCATTTTTGGTAATTTTACGTATGTGTTAGTTCATATTTTGCAATTTTTAGTCCATATGTATGTAGCTACATACAAAGCCACTTATTAGTACATATTAATCCTAGTCCTGGTATAATGCATGACGTTTAAAACTCAACGTTAGATAGACCTGAATTGTCTAATTTTCTTGTTGTACATAACAGCTGTGCATCGGCGCACTGCAGCGATTTTTCTGTCTGCTCCATTAGCAACACTGCTTCTTTAGTTCTGTCGCGCATCGCACGGCAGAAATATCTGTGCTGGACTCTATATAAACTTCACATTCACCTCATTCAAGCGCCAAACACGCATCCTAGTAACATATGATTGTGATCGAAGCGAGCAAGAATATCTTTAAATCCATTCCTTTGAAGGCTTTCAAGATTATTAATTTAATGGGATGTCAATACTTTCTTAAGATCCCGAGATATTTAGTCTTTTCCAGCTTCCCCTTTGGCACGTTCGGGGTCGAAAACGTGTGGATATCATATCGTTAAATGCAGTCCCCAAAATTTTATTTTCGAACTCTCTCTCCACTACAGAAATCTCTTGACAATTTGAGATTTCACCAAAATTTCCATGCCGATTTTAGACTTACTGTTGATATTGAAGAGTTGATTACGCCTCCTCCAAAAAATTAATTCTCAGTCTCCACACATGAATTTCCGCAATAGTCTGTCTAAGACAATAGTAATACACAAGAATTGGATACCCCCTCAATTTAATGCTCAATCTGCCTCTAACTAAAATACCCGCAATAATCTAAGACCTAGAGTTGGATACTGTTCCCCCCAAAGTTTAATTCATAATCCCCCAGAACCCCCGTGTCAATTAAGGCCTAATATGTAAGAGTTGGATATTTCTCCCCCCCCCCCCTTCGAGAATACCCCTAAACACTTTCTTTTCTTCATCTAATGGATTAAATATGGTGCATTTAAGGTGTAAAATTTTACATATATTTTGGAAAAAGATATAAATGTTGAATTTTATATTATTTGAAGGGACCCCCCCCCCAAAATCTCGATAGCGCAACCTGCGCCACAATTCCCCTGACCTACTGACCAAATAAACATACGATACATATGTTACAAATTGTCAGAAGTAACATACATGAAGAACGTTAAAATTTGAACAATAACAATGTTAAAGCAAATATGATACTATAATGTAAAAATAACATTAAAAACAAAATTGTTGATGCGCAACAAAGAAAATAATAATAAAAGCAATTTATGAGTGATCAGAGAGGAAAAAAATGTTTTGTCGAAACCTGTTTCATCTCTCTATTTGTAGATTAAGTTGACTTTTTTGTAGAGTTGAGCATTCTTGTAATTCAAACGTCCTCAATGCAATAATGGCATTCAGATGGCCGAGTTTTTTCATGACGTCCGCTAGATTTGTAGAAATTGTGACAAAACCCGAACTGTTCCAAACTCCCTTCCCGTGAACAAACAAGGACAACAATAATTTGCCACTGGAAGAGTATCCAGTTAATCATTTTACAGAGTTGTAGTAACTTTTTTTTAAATGCTTGTGTACGATTTCGTTTTTGTTTTTAATTTGGTTAGGGTAGGTCTTGGTTTGCTGTCTTTTCTGTAAAGTTCAATGAACTAAAAGCTTTCGTCTTCAGCCTGTCGGTCATACAACATTCTCAACCCTACTCTCGCAACATTCGCTTTCTTGTCGTGCCTCTGCGTGCGCCTGGTCTTGGGGCTGTTGGAACAGGTGGATGCGAGCTGTTCCCTCGGAAGCTGTTTCGCAGTATTTAGCCAAAGCATTTGGCAGCCAATTAACTGTAGAAGATTTTTCCAGCTCGTTATGAATGTCAGACGCAATTTTGCAATGAGATTAGGAAAGTATAGACTTACTACACTCAAAACTATCACTACGATGCAATTAAACTTAAGCACATAGCAAAAACTCGAAGGAAAATGAATTCGCTGTCTCTCGTAGGGAACAGCTATAGAGTTCAGCTTCCATGGAGGGGGAGGTGGCTGGGAAGTGGGACCATGAGGATCATTTACCTTCGCGCGTTGTCGGAAATACTGGGCGTCAGCACTATTAGAGGGTGGAATGACGAGGGTAGGTGAAGTAAACAAACGTCCAGTCACGGTGAAAGTTTTCTTCGGCATGTTGATTTCGGGAGAAAGAAGTGTCCTTATTATGTTAATATAGATAATTAAAATAGCTTCAATGGGCGATAAGTAAGAGGGAACAGCCTGTTCCCTCTGTTCCATGGAACACTGAAAATCACCTTAACTGATCTTTAATTACACTACCCAGCATGATTTTTGCGGCAAAGCATGTCATAAGTGATTTTAAGAAAATAAGGTCTCCTGATTTTGGAAATGTCATTGGTTTGTTTGTATCACGTCTAGTTTTCATGTTGATTGCCATTTACTGTCTGAAAGTGTGTCATTGCAACTCAGTATTGCTTTGCAATAACAGCGAAGGAAAAGTAAGGCCCTTCCATTTGGGATAGGGATGGTTTGGCACGAGCCCCAGGATCATATCAGTGACTGCTACTTTTGCCTGTGTAAAACAGCTGGATTTAATGAGAAAAACAAGGACAGTATTGTGTACCCGAATTTAAAGTCTGCGATGAGACCCTTTCCTCATGGACCAGAAATTCCAATACCTTCACCTACTACCAGTTTACCTGACTCTGAAGCTTCCTCAAATTCCAAAAACAAGCAAGTTGATATCCACCAGCCACAGAAGCAGTAAACCCAGAATTGTTTAACCAGGTGGAATTGAGTAGTGTGATACGAGACCTTGGTCTCAGGAAGGAAGAAAGTGAACTGCTAGGGTCACGATTGAAAAAAAAAAATCTTGCGCCTGGAACTACCTTTTCTTGGTATAGACATAGAGATAAGGAGTTCAGGAAGTATTTCAAGAAGGAAGATGAACCTACTGCTGTGACATTCCAGGACTGATAGAACAGCTGGTGAGTGAAGATTACAAGCCGGAAGATTGGAGACTGTTTGTGAATTCCTGTAAAAGGGGGCTTAAAGGCTGTACTACTTCATAACGGCAACATTCTAGCTTCGATACCTTTGGCACATTCCTTTTCACTAAAAGAAAATTTCATCACGATGCAAACTGTTTTGGACAAAATCAAATATGACAGCAGAGCTAGGGACACACACTGGTCTACACCTACCTGGCCCAAGAGACAAGTGTTGACACCGGGTGTAAAAAATGTTACAAATGCTGCCTTAGTTGACCCACAAGAAGTTATTTTGCCACCGCTACACATCAAACTGGGAATCATGAAGCAGTTTGTTAAGGCCTTGGACAAAAGTAGCCCCTGTTTTCAGAACATTGCAAGCAAGTTTCCACATTTATCAGATGCAAAGGCATTTTTGATGGGCCACAAATTAGAAAGTTTCTGAAAGACCGAAACTTTGAACAGACGATGAATGCCATTGAGCTTGCTGCATGGATTTCAATGAGGGACGTCATGACGAAGTTCCTAGGAAATGTAAAGGATGAACAGTACGAAACAATAGTGAAAATAATGTTGGATCGCATGAAAGTGTTGTGGTGTAGAATGAGCCTGAAACTGCACTGCCTTCATTCTCATCTTGATCACTTCCCGGATCAAGTGGCCGCGGTGGCTCAGTTGGTAACGCGTCTGACTACCATGCTCAAGGTCCCGGGTTCGATCCCCGGCCGGTTCAAATCCGGGAACTTTTCTAACGATGGAAGCGGCCCCGGCGCCCACCCAGCGTCGAATAACATGGGTACCTGGGGGAAACCCTGGGGGGTAAAGGCGGTCAGGGGCGTGATGCTGATCACATCACCCCCACTCACGACCGGATCAAGAAAGTGTGGGGCGTTACCCCCACACCCCCTATACGCCTTCATGGCGTGGTGCTATGCACAGGGGTGCTATGCACTATGCATCACTTCCCGGAAAATCTTGGGGCTGTTAGTGAAGATATGGGAGAGAGGTTTCATTAAGACATCAAGGAGGCAGAAAGAAGATACCATGGGAGGTGGGATGTACCAATGATGGCCAACTACTGTTGGTGTTTCAAAAGAGATGGCAAACATGCAGCAGTCAGACGCTGGGCAGCCTGGTGGTCATTCCAAGGGAACATCTTGGACTGTTCACATTAAGGTGAGTACTATTTTTCCCTGCAATAGCATTTTCTGGTGTTGTTTTACACAGTGGCGAAGCGTGGTGTTGCTGGAAGGGTAGGCACAGGCGTGTGAGTTTGTGTTGTTATGGGTGCGACTTTTTTAAAATGTGACCTTTGAAGTTATTTTTCAAAATGTAACAACATATTATTGCATCTATCAACGAACCTGAATAGTAATTCTTGATGTGTGCTAACTCGTAAATCGTATTTCTTGATTTTATTGTAAATTGATGCTTTAGATGTAATTCGAGTGGCAGTCATCAATCTTCTGATGACCATTCTGTCTTCCTATGTCCGGTAATAGGTTTTTATGCTTATTTTTGTAGCATTCCAGAGTAATACAAGTCATTATTCCCCTTTCTCACTTCACACTCACAACAATGATATTCAACCCCCGTAGCGGAATGGTTAGCAATTCACGCTACGATGCCAGGGGTCCTGGGTTGGAATCCCGGCCTGGGCCTGGATGTTTCTGAGTGTCAGTTCATCAATTTCATCATATCATCACTCATCCCCATCTTCGCAAATTAACCAAAAGTGACACCAAAAGCGAAGTGTATAAACCAAATCAATTTGTCTGTCTCTCAGGAACTCACGTTTGTAGATGATGCTATATTTTACCATTATGCTAAACCCAGGGTGCTAGGTACCAACGAAGTTCAAATTTTACTACGTTTAGCACATTTATGCTTGGGTTGGCATCACTGCATGAGGCCGGACTCACTGTGTCCATTTCAGGTGAACGTGCCCCTAAAATTATGCTATCCCGCATGAATCACATAGAATGTTATGGGACCAGCTGAGGCCCTCGGAGAAGTGGCTCGACATGCGACGGTAGAACCCCTGGCAGGGATGGAAATTTGTGGAAATTATCGTAAGGCCTAGTAAACATAACGTTATAGGTAGAAATGGACAACGGATTTGTGTTCCGCGACCCAAAATTAGTTAAGATCACTTATCACACCTTTTGCGGCAAAAAATAAATTTCAAAATGCTGGGTAGTGTTATTTTTATTGAGAACTATTTCCAGGTCATCAGTAAAGTGTTACAATAATGGTTACCAACTTTAAAATAATTGGATTATGGTTCGCAACTACCAAAAAAATCTTTGCTTATCTCCATATTTTCAGTTATTCCTATACATTAATGATTAATGAATGTAAGATTAAAAGAAAACAGGTAAAACAGAACACAAAATATCACCTCATTAATCTTAATTTGAATTCAAATATTTTTACATTGTTTTTCTACCATGGTAGGATAATTGTGAAGTTAAGAAATGATGAAACCTATTAAGAGAAATGATTGGATTTTAAACTGGAACACCTGAATCCATAGGGATGTAATGCCAACTTCTATAATGCGAGATATCTGATTTCAGAGGCTTGCCTACTATCGGATTAAAAATTATAGATACTAGAGTTTGGACTCCAATTACAAATTAACCAATAGACCTACATAAAAACGAGTTACATCAAAATTTAGCTTATTCAATTCTGCGTTAATCTATGCTAGCCAATTGTTTTTCAAGTATGCCTTCTATTTTTTATCATCCTGAGAACAAATAAGGTCCATTTTTTGAGTTTTGCAAACGATCGCTATCTTTGAAATTCTGTAAATCAAAAACGGTTTGTCCGATCATTATGAAATTTTAGTAGGGTGCAGGCAGATAAGTTTTAAACAAAATTATTAATTTTCAGGTTTTCAAAGTTTCTCAAAAAACCGTTATTTTCAATTTTGCCAAACAACTTTTCTTGGTATTGGGTAGTCCTACAAATACAATATTAGTATTGTTTTAATGCTCTTTGCATTTGTTTTTAATTCAGTGGAGTAAAGTTGTTCATGGAACGTGGCAACATGGCACACAGCGATGTCCGTTGAATAGCGGAAACTGCTGGTGGGTGCTGCAATTCAATGCTTGCTGTGTTGCCATGTTCCATGTACAACTTTATTCCGCTGAATAGAAATCTGTATAAAATCGGTTTCGCACTGTGATGCATTTAAAAACCAATGCAAAGAGCTTCAAAACAAGACTAATATTGTAAGACTAATACCAAGAAAAAGTTGTTTGGCAAAATTGAAAATAACATTTTTTTGAGAAATTTTGAGAACCTGAAAATTAATAATTCTGTTTAAAACTTTTCTGCCTGCACCCTACTAAAATTTCATAACAATCTGACACCCGTTTTTGATTTACGGAATTTCAAAGATAGCGATCGTTTACAAAACTCAAAAACTGGCCCTTTTTTTGTTCTCAGGACAATAAAAAATAGAAGGCATACTCTAAAAACAATTGGCTAGCATAGATTAACGCAGAATTGAATAAGCTAAATTTTGATGTAACTCTTTTTTATGTAGATCTATTGGTTAATTTTTAATTGGAGTCCAAACTTGAGTATCTATAATTTTTGATCCAATAGTAGGTAACACAGTTTATATACTAAAATCTGGCTACAATCTCATTTATTTCTAATACTGTTTTTGAACAGTAATTATGCTTAATTAATTCTGTCCCAAGTTATTCAGCAGAAAATTTTAGGTTTTGGTATATATCCTATATATATAACACATGTCCTATATATGACAGTAAAATTCAATTGAACTCCTGATTTCCATCTGGGTTTGAAGTTTTAGGTTCCCCATTCAATTTAACTTAGTAGTTGTTTGTGGGTTTTCAAAATATAATCATCAATTTTACCAAATGAAATTGGTGGCTATATATCGAAAATGCATGGACCAATTAATCTAGTTAAGTTGAATTGATTTTCTTCATCCACTACTCCCTTGCCCCTGTCTAATGCATCGATAAATATGCAATGTCTCTGGGAAGTCCTTATGCCCTACACTATCTCTACAGGTGCATCTGAAATGAAATTGTATTAAATTACTTCATATAGCACATGGCATTATTGCCCAATCATGATTTCCTTTTTAATGTTTCCATGGGAGAGATGCATATGTGCATGAGTGTGAGCTTAATCAACCTTTACCTCAGTGTTAGTGTGCACACATAGACAGAATTTTTTTTCTGAGAGGTGCCCAGATTATGCTGTAAGCATATGATATAGATAGATCATGGCAGGGTGTAAGGGGTGATCTTTCCACGTAGTACACCCTGGACTGCATTTGCAGACTAACGAGGCTCTGGCGTCAGGACCTACAGCCAGTATAATCCTCTGTAGGGCTGTGTGTGTTATCCTGTGTCTTGTCCTTATGTGTGCTGAGTGCCCCTTCACAGCCTCAGCTTTGAACAGAAGTAAGAATATTTTAGTACTCTGACATTACAGTTAAGTTATAATAGTTATGGTAAGGGGCTGCACCCCATATAATGTGATGGGTGCAAAATAGCCTAAGCACTGATGAACCCAAAATTTTAAATTCATTCAATATACATCATACCACTGGAAATATAATGCGCAAATTTTTCTACATGTTAATGCAGCCTCAAATAATGTATATAAACATGTGTGTGTGAAATATTCACATCAAGACAGTAACAAGGGCTTGTTTTAGGGTATATTTGTGGTCAGACAAATCAATCGTGACTAGGCCTTTAAACCACTGTACTCCACCAGGAAATGAACCCAGGACCCCTTTGATTATAATATGATAACATTAGCAGATTTTTGCGAGATAGAAGTAGTTCTAAGTTACTTTTATTAACAATGATTACAGAAAGGAATAAGCTTGACAATTCATTTCGCCAGGTGAAATTGCCACAAATATCGAAAGTTTTTTACCTATATACCCTCCCTTGTGGCGTCAGTACTAAACTTCAAAATAATACAATGGTATCAATATTTTAGAAATACTTTTGGGAATTCCAGGTTGAAATGGCCACCATTCTTCTGTTGAGCAGAGGTTGCAAGTGAGAGTTTACATTTACGAGCATCCTTACTCATGATAGGCAATTTACCAAATGCAAATTATGTTTTGTTAAGGCTCCACCTCACGTGAAGAGAAAACAACTCATGTCAGCCATTTCAACATATGCACCAACACCAAAGTGAAGGGGCATCAAGGCTCCGCTCACGCGCACCCACAACTTTCTTGAAATGTTACAAAGGAAATAACGCTTGGAGAATTATGTCATGTGCTGCCTTGCCACACAAAGTAATCTAATTTCATTACTTTAAAACTTTAAACTATCATCTGTATAGATAATTTATAGATATATGTACATCCTGGACACACTGTACATGTTGGTTTGACTGTTATGCACATACCCTCCACTGTCTTGGTGCGGACAATTACTTATTACTGCAACAAACTCATGGATTAGCTCACAAATTGACAATATCTCCTCAAAATCATCCCATCTCAAATCAGGTGGGTTGTTATTTAAGCACCATCAATTTCTTTGAAAAAAATATATGTATTGGCTGTGTGTGTTACTTTGAAAGAAAGTAACTGTTATTCATTTTGAAATGTAACTCAGTTTCCATTACTTTAAAACATAACTATACTCATGAATGACTACAGGATTTTTTCCAAGTGGAGTGAAAAAACAATACACAAGTGCAGTCACAAACACACATGCCTTGATGCATGCATGCACATAATATGTGATGCAAAGCTGAACTATTATTTCACAGATTGCATAACAAGATGCAAATGAACAGATTGTAAAATTCAATATCTGGGCAGCACTGACAGAAAACAACTATTTTATTATAAAATTAAATAATATGACAAACGTACACATTAAACAAAAACTGTTCTACACTATAAAGTGATAAACACCAACATGGAGTTTGAAACATTTTGTATAAATTTTACGTACAGAAACTACAAATTATCTACTTGTGTATCATTCCTGGTTTTCGACAAAGAAAAGTTACAATGTTCCTATGGCAGTTGCTACACCAGGAAAATGTCATTGCAATATTGTAATAAATCTACAGGATGTCCAACAAGTTCTTCATTATAGGTTAAATCATAGAACTTGCTCAATATGACCGTCTACAAGTTCTAAACATGTATGGAAGGAACTTTATATTATTTCCAATGCAGTGTAGCATATTGGCGGTGATTTCAGGACACGTTTGCTCGATCTGCATTCGTAGATGTTGCAGATTACTAATCTTCACTTTGTATACCTGTTGCTTAAGATAACCCCACAAAGAAAGGTCAAGTGGATTTAGGTCAGGCGACCTGGGAGACCATTCCCTGGGTCCTCTGCATCCTATCCGTCGATCAGGGTAGTTGTCACTTAATGTATATCGGAGGTTACGTTTGTTCACTTCTCCATTTACATAAAAGTTTGCCTCATCGCTGAATAGCACTTTTGTGAGGAATATGTAATCTCTGTCTATCTCATCAAGGAACCACTCACATATCCATCCTATGGTTCAGATCATCCTCAGACAGATTATGAAAACTTCGAGCTTATATGAATGGAAATTCTCTCTTTCAAGAATATGTCTGGCATGTTTAATTCCTTACTTGTCTGATGTAGGGACTGGGTGCACTGGCTGGAACTTTGCCACAATTGCTTCACGAATTTCATGGGAGGGGAGGAGGATGGATGTCCATATCCTGGCAAATCATTGTCTGATCCCGTTGCCTTGAACTTCTCCAGCAATCGAGAGACTGTACTTTGTCTCACACCTCTGCCCGGATGACATCTGTTAAATTCCTGTGCCACTACTCTCTGTAATCAACCCTCATGTCTGCACAGTGAAATGAGCTCAATATGTTTGTCCTCCATAAGCATGATTCACCTAAAAACAAATAAATGCAATTTTTTTGTGATTTTGCCTATGATGCAGAACATGTCCGACACCTGTATATAGGAACACTGATCATTTGCATCATGGTTTTGCCACATACAATACCAGTGGCATGCCCAGGATTTTCAAAATGGGGGGGATTATGTATAATTGATTAGTAGTCAACCTCCATTTTGCCATCTTTTCCTGCCTTTGACATTCTTTCTTAAGGAATACTGGGCCAAAGGGGTGTTTATGAACCCCACCAACACCCTTTGGGCATGCCACTTTACAATACCAGCTTTTGCTTGCCTGAAAAGTTGTTAATGAGGTACATTTTTTTAACACCATTTACGAAATGCATGAACTTTTATTTTTCAATTGTCTCCATTTATACAGGATGGAAGTATTGCAACGAAAAGCAACATTATTGTCTCTTGGAATGCAATACTGGAATTCATACACAGGATAAATAAGGACACCTTGTAAAAATTTTCTGCTGTGGAAATCTGGTAATTGGAGGAGCTTCTACAGAAGGTCGATCCGCGTATATGTGTCCGATTTTGAACCGTCACCCCTGTGCACAGAATCGACCGATCCAAGCGGTTAAAAGCATGGGAGGACGGTTAGAGCCTGTAGTATCGTGGCACTATCACGAGTGTGTGTTGTGTGCATCATGGCTCCACAGGTGAACTGTTTTTGGGAGGGGTACGTAGTTGCACTTTTCCACGCCAAATATTCGGTGTCAAAAATTCAGAAACAGTGCAAAGAACATGGATGTGCCTTGGGTTTGATGACCATCAAGAACATAATCAAGCGGCATAAAACCCTCGAGGTTCCAGCTATTCAGTCGCCCACCAGGGGGACGAGGAAGGGAGCTTGCACTGCAGTGATGCCACCCGTGTCTTGGAAGCTGCATCGAATGGCACTAAAGGAAACCTCCCAACGCAACGTGTGATGACCACACGACTCCACGTGGCCCAGTCAACTGTGAACCACACCCTGTGTGATAAATTAAACCTCCGGAAGGATTTAAAAGCCGTGAACATTTCCTCAGTGAGGCCTATCGGTGTAAGGTCTCATCACATACATCTCGTTCTACTAAGAACTTTCTGCCACATATGGCGACAGACATCGGCATTCGGGGAAATTTCATTTCACGATGTACTGGTGAAGTCACCGGGTGCGAGTCCCATGAATTTCTGTGGGTTTGGTCTACTGAAACGGGCACTTTCCTCTCATCGTGTCACCACTCTCCGGGGCCTGTTGGAAAGCCTGTCAGGAGGAATGGCAGAAGATTCCACTTCCTGTACTTCATCGTAACCTCCTACAATGGAAGTTATGGTGCAGGGCTATTGCCAAGACACACGGTGATCACATTGAGGCCAACCGATGGTGATCCCGTGGATTTTCATAAGGTTAGTGCTAGTCCAAAATCGGACACATATACGCGGTTCGACCTTCTGTATATCACTCCCTACAGCAACAGCCATGGTTTCAGCAATATCAAGAAGTTTGTGAAAGCAGTTGGTGGCATCTGAGCAGTGATTTTCAAGCATATCCAACATATCTACTTGAAAAGATCTAATGACTTTACTTTGCCTGTAGAGAATCTGCAGGTAGTTCTAAAATAGCACTATTTGGCCATGGTGTGCACTGTTTCTGTAAATGCACCAGATGGTACTGAAGAGTGTAAGTAATGAGTACTTGTCCACTTAAATATCTACCGGAAGCCAGATGTTTCAGACAATCCACTATTTCCGGAGAGTTCTTAGAAATATTCTTACACTTTTGTTCTTTGCAGACGAATGTGTTACACAGAAGAGAGGCTCATTAGGAATAAGGTTACTTTCACAAAAATAATTAATGATATTTGCATTTTCAATCTATGGCAACCATTTGTGTAGTTAATAACAACATTTAGTTTATGGCTAGCATAATGAAAAATGAAACTTGAGTTGCAATTGCCTATGCATTAAGTTCCTGTGCTGCCACGAAACCAAGAAATTCTTCTCAACCTTTGGGTTCATTTAGAGATGAATCCATAAATCTAATTCTTATGGACAGCTGCTCTATGCCAGAAAATGTAGAAGCGCGTGAGGCTTATTTGCTACCACCAACAGTGGTTTCGGCAGCTAACAATGATCATAACAGAGGCCACATTTGTTGCTCACGCATGTTTGCTTCAAAAACCACTAGCAATAGAATGGAATACAAGAGAGATGCAAGGAGTAGTACAGTCAAACAAAAAGTGCTTCTGGTAACATACAGTGGTGAACTGATGGTCTAAAGAAGAAAGCAAGCAATGCAGTACTCCGAAAAGGGGTGGGGGTTAAATAAATTATACAGCCCATTGCCTTAGTTTTTCTAGGAAAGATAGAGCATTTTAAATAATAATAATAATATATCACCCAACTGCTCTCTCAACAGCCATGCTTCTTAGTTCAAAATTCTTGGTCACGTTATTGATATAATAAAATACTTTCTATTATTTACAGCTTCCCCTACACAATTTGAAATAGCCATGTGAAATGGAAGAGAACACTCACTTCAACCACTCGATCTTCCACACAAATGCAAAATGTTTCGAAAACCTCCCAAAGTAACAGAAAAGTGATACCAACCTCGTAAAATTTAGTGTTCATGGGAGAGTAAAAGAACTGACATTAATTAAGCTTTGGAATAATAGGTCATTAAACAGGAAGAACATGTATCATATTTAAAAATAGTATTTCGAGTTCGATAGCATTTAGTTTTTGCTCTTTGCAGGTCTCAGAAGAGAGTTTCATTGATTTCTTTACGTAAGTTTTATCGAAAAACATCAGTTTATTTAATTTGTTTGTGTAGAAATTCGCGATACATATCATGTAAATTATTTGGTAGTTGTCAACACTGGTGTAATTTGAGATGACTGAGGCATGAGGGGGACAACAACCAGCTGTTCTGTAGATTCCAGCACTCTCCAGTGTCGGGGACACCATATGTTTGTCTTCTTAACTAGGGCTACCATATTTTGAAATGCGAAAAAGAGGACATTTTCTTCGAAAGCCACCCACACCATCAATTTATTCACAAACACGAAAACATTACATAAATCACACAATTTGAGAACTTTCTAGCTACATTGGAATCAGGAAATAATGATTTTATCAAGCTTGATGTGCAGTCCATCACTTTATAACTTTTGTGATGCTTAACAGTATGAAACACGAAAGAACCTTCTGCAGCACTTACTTTATCTTCATGTTCACTGCCAGGTTTCGTGAAAAACTGAGTCAGTTTTGTAGATGAAGCTTCACCTCTGACGGCTCTTTTGTGCTTTTCGCACTCCACGTGTGCTTGCAAGTTTAGCCCTCTTTTGTTAGCCACAGCCACATGAGTACCAGGTTTACAAACCATACACTCGCCTTCAAAATCATCTCTACCACGTCTAAAGCATGAATACTTTTCTTGTAACTCGTTAGTAAACTTGCACTTTCTTTTAGGCATATTAGTAGCTTACACCGTGTTCGCAAACTCTAACTTCCACTTCGAAACACGAACAAACGAATGACGCAGAAATCACATCGACCGGAACTTGAAACTGTAACAACAAACGACTAACGCTTAGCGCATCATCCAGTACCGCCAACATCAGACGTTTAATGATTCGAAAAGTTGTAACTTCGTGATCTCTGACCTATGATGATTGGATAAAAGTAAAAATCCCGGACATTTTAACAGAAAGTAAAAACCCACCCGGACGCAAATTTTAGGGTCTGAAAAGAGGACATGTCCGGGAAAACCAGAACGTATGGTAGCCCTATCTTAACCCCTGAACATCAACATTATTGAGGTTTTACAAACTGTGAAGCTTAAAGTAATGCTTTAAAGTTTGTCTACATGGAATTTGGAAGAGTTATAATAATTTATTTCAATAATTCTTTGATTATAATAAAGCAAATATTCATCTTTGAGATCATGTTAACACTTATATGCTTTCTGCTAGTAGCGCCTGCTTTCTGCTTGGCTCGGTTGTTTTCGAAGACAAGCCGAAAAGCTCCGAAAAGCAGAGCTTTTATTAGTGGTTTGGGGACCGTACCTTCACCAGCATCTACCCCCTCGCCATATGATACTTCAGGAACGTTAGTTTCCCACGTGGTGGCTGCAAGCAGAGAGTCTGCTGCTTGTCAACGGGCTGCTGAGAGAGTTGGCGGCAGTAAAATTTCTCGAAATCCATTGCGATAGAAACTAAAAAGGGCACTCAGCATTAAGTACATTAAATAATATGTTAATAGTGCAACCAGTGCTAACATAGACAAACCATACATCAAATTAAAAATTACATCCAAAATTATATTCCAAGTAATAAATGTTATGTGTAAATATTGCCATTTATGAAAATGTTAATTTTGAAAATAAACTTCTGTTAGCTCAACAGCTTATAAAAATTATCCCATTTAAAAAATCCAGAAGGATGGAAATTGACCCCCTTGCCCCACCTTGTGAACAGTCATAACACTACTTTATTTTATTCTCATTAAGCTATACTGAACTCCACATGTTTAAATTTAAAAATAGAGATTAAGAAAATTTGAAGTATACCTTTAGACTTCAAAAAATTACATCTTACTAAACATTTACTAAGAATAAATGCATATGTGAAGATTTTCTTATTTATATTAACAAATTATATTTTTGTTCATTACCATTATATAATTTGCATATATGTACCATTAAGTACATTAAATAATATGTTAATAGTGCAACCAGTGCTAACATAGACAAACCATACATCAAATTAAAGATTACATCCAAAATTATATTCCAAGATTATATATATAATTTTTATCCATTTGCATATTCCAATATATGCAAAAAAGCACATGTACAAGTATTTCTTAATTCCTTAACAAAAAATGTAACTGAGCTACAGGTACATATTTAAAAAAATTAATTAGTAACATTACCATTACTCAAAAAGTTATTGTCACTTGTAATGCAGTTACAAGTAATCTTTTACTTCTGAAAACTGGTTGTAAACAGATTAATTATAGAGAACTGTATAGTTCCTTGATATAATTATGTTTTCCTTCTATCTCTTATTTTCATTCCAGATGAAGATGAAGAACTACCTGATGAGTTGCCTGCTTGTTACTTTCCCCCCAAAATTGAATAGAAGTGTACTTACTATTTTACTATAATTTGTATAAGTACAAACTTTAAAGTTGTTTTATTGTAGTTATTTTAAACTGGTAAAAATATATATTAAAAGTATGGTAGTTGAAGATTAGAAAAAAAATAATAGGCTAAGAGAATGTCAAATTATTATTTTGCAGTATGTAATATAAGGCTTACTCTCCCCAATCCTAAATTTTCATTCTCTCCTCTCACTACAAGAATATTCTTTTACAACTTTGCAAACTAAATGTGGATTAAGTGCAGTTGTGCATCAATGAGTAAAATGTCAAAATGTTAGAATTGTTGTCTACTTTGAGTAACAATTAAAAATCCACACTAAACACAGAAAAAATGTTCATGCAATTCCATTTTTTAATGTTTTCTTCTGTAATTATTAAGTATGAATCAAAATGAAATTTTTACTCCCCTAGAGTATTAACAATATGAAGTAAAAATCCTGTGTCACAGCAACCCTTCAAGGACCAAGGCCTGCAAAGAGAATTTACTTTGCTTGTCAGGGCATCGAGTCCCATTACAAGTTTTTTTTTAGGCTTTTGAGCCCAGTCTGCATTCACGTAGCTCTCTAGTTACTCTGAGAATGCTAGAGAGATCCTTCAGAGAATCGAACCCAGGACCACTCACACCAAAGTTGGGAGCTCAACATAGCATTTACCAACATCACTGATACTGAACCTACCTGCTGTAAAATGATCTTCAAAAATGATTCACTAAATTTATTAATCAATGTACACATATATATTAGGCATGGAAAAAGAACATAGATATTAAATATCTATTTAAAAAATCGCAGGAATTAAATTTTCATATTCATAAAATCAATAACAAAAAGACAGAATAATTCACCTAGTGAAAATAGTGGAATGGTATAATTATTGGCAAATTTGCAAGTTAATTGAAACAGCTTTATCACCTAAACTGCTCCAGTAACAAATTAATCTGTCATATCTATGTAATTTTCCATGCAAGGTTTGCATTGAGTTGCTCTTCTTTTCAGATCTGGGGCTGCATCATTTATCGCTGATGAAGATTCAATAAACTAGGATGCGAAAGACAGAAAGAATAACAGCAACAGCAGGAGACATCGTTCTGCAAATGGACAATGATAAGTATTCAAAACTTATTTCTTTACATTTTTAATTATGACATTTTACCCTCCAGAGGTAATAAAGTTCTATGTTAGTTTTAATATTGTATTTAGTTATTTTCAGTTAAATTTATGTAGAGAAAAGCTAACTTTGGCGAGTTTAGAGTGGTAGCAAACCACTCACATTAGTATGTGTTGTACTTTTCGTGTATCTTTCATTCTAATTTCAGGGTGCCTGTCCGACAAGAAGTTAGTAACCTGTTAACGTCTGGATGCTTCCAGCGCTCACCTTGAGAGCGGGGTCTGCTATAAGGGCTGGTGGGAAGGGGAATAGTAGCCGATCTCTAGATGAACACTGGGAATAGTTCATCTGGGGGTTGGCAGTGTTGCAATGTCTCCTTTTCAGACAGACACGTTGCCATCTTTAACTTTATTCTGTTTATTAAAGTTTGCTTTCTTTTTTCAGGTTAAGTTCTACCACTGCGACTATCTTCGAGTTCTGGCTGAAATTTGGTGAGTATTTTTTTTAATATTTTGTTATTCTTATTTCAGGGTGTCTGTCCGACAAGAAGACAGGTGACCTGTTAACGTCTGGGTGATTTCCGGCGCTCACCTTGAGAGCGGGGTCTACTATAAGGGTAGGTGGGAGGGGGGAGAGTAGCCGATCTCTAGATGAACACCGGAATAGTTCATCTAGGTGTTGGCAGTGTTGCAATATCTTGTTCTCAGACAGACATGTTGCCATCTATCAATCTATTCTGTTTATTGAAGTTCTTTCTCTCTTTTCAGGTTAATTTCTACTACTGGGCCTATCTTCGAGTTTTCGGTGGAATTTTGGTGAGTATTTTTTAACATTTTGTTATTTTTATTTCAGGGTGTCTGTCCGACAAAAAGACAGGTGACCTGTTAGCATCTGGATGATTTCCGGCGCTCACCTTGAGAGCGGGGTCTACTATAAGGGTATGTGGGAAGGGGAAGAGTAGCCGATCTCTAGATGAACACCGGAATAGTTCATCTAGGGGTTCGCAGTGTTACAACATCTTCATCTCAGACAGACACATTGCCATCTTTAACTTTATTCTGTTTATTAAAGTTGATTCTCTATTTTCAGGTTAATCTCTACTACCGCTGTGCCTATCTTCAAGTTTTTTCTGGAATTTTGGTGAGTATTTTTAATATTTTGTTGTTTTTGTTGTTACCGTCTTTCACTTCATGCTGTGTATTACAAGGTTCTTCTTTTTTGCAGGTTGAAAGAGTATGTTTGTGACAGAGCATCATAGGAGGAACAATGGTGAGTATAATGTAAAGTATTTATGTAGTACTTTAGTTATTACATATGTTTACAAATGATCACGTCACAATTACAAGCAGGCAACTCATCTTCCACATGAAGTGAATTTGGAACTTTCTTCCCAACAAGTATGCAGAACAGGTAACTACAATTACGCCTGATTATAAATTTGATGTTGTATAATCTAGTAAAAAATTATTGTAAAGGTATTGTAGTTTGACTGTTTGCAATTACTTAAAACAATAATTAATTTCTCTCCACATGCAGGTTTTGAATTCTCTTAGATTTGTCAGGGTAACATTGCTTGCCATTTGACTGTGAGTATCATCTCATGTGATGAAATATCACAATGTTACACCACGCTAATGCATTAACAATCAATCTTGAATGTCTGTGTTTTTTTAATCAACATCTGCCATAAACGCTCAATAGGTACAATTACAAACACACACATGTACTAATCAAACCAATTTGGTACATGCCAGAGGCGAAGATATAGTGCAAGCAATGCAAGCACTGCTTGCATAATTCGAATATCATTTAATGTACTTAATGTTCTAACCGTATTTAGTTTCCATCGCACTCGATTTCGCGAAAAAATGCGGCCGCAAACTCCCCCAGCAGCTCTGTAGCAAGCACCAGCCTCAATGCTTGCAGCCGTTCTGCGGGAAAATAAGGCCTCCGAAGGAGTCACATGGCGAAGCGTGAAATTTTGGTGGAACCCGTCCACAAAGCTTCTACAAAAAGCTGTGCTTTCCGAGCTTGCGTGATTCCCGAAAATAGCCGAGTTCAACCGAAAGCAGAAGGATTCATCTATGGGTACGTTGCCAGCAAAAAACTAGTAACGAATATTTGTCTTCATGAACACGTAAACAAGATCGCAAATATAATAATAATTGTTAGTCATAAAATAACTAAAAGAAGTTATTATCACTGTTCTAAATTCCATATATATCATATTATATTACAAATTATTTTAGATTTCGCGAAATATAAAACGCGTAAAAAAAGTTGACATTGGGAGTTGGGGCAGTGGAATTTCTGCACCCCCGTGAAGAGTTTTCTCAGGGAGGGAGGGAAGATCGGACGGACCTTGGTCCCGCACCCTGCTTCCTGGTCGGTCCAGCTCAAATTACGCCAGAAGTGATGACCACTACCAGTGTTTGCAACTGCCAAATTATTTACGCAGTAATTCAAGTGAGCTCTTTCACAAATTTTACAATCAATAAATTGACTGCTTTTGAATAAAACTTGGGGTGAAAATAAAGCTATCTGAGAAAGAACTATCTACTGATATTTGTACATGGCATAGAAGTAAATCGTATACATTCTGCATTTTATGAGCACAAGAATATGTTTTAATGATTGATTGATTGATTTGTTGTTTTAAGTCCACTTTATGCACAGTAAGGCTAATCGGGACTGGACCTACAGTTTAAAATGGGATCTGAAACACTTGTGCCTCCACCGGGTATCGAACCCAGAACCCCTTGATTACAAGGCGACGACACTACCACTGCGCCATCGGGGAGGCCCGAATATGTTTTAAGTTCTATTATTATGACGCAAGTGGTGTTCCCAGGGTCTTTTTACGGTCCACATTTTGTCATCTTTTCCTTCCTTTGACGTTTTTTCTTAGATATACTGGGCCAAAAGGGGGTTATGTCTACCATCCACCCCCCCCCTTCACCCCGGGCACGCCATTGAATGACACTTTATTACTTAAATATTAATGTACATACTCGTTCTGCTGAAATGATTCTGATTCCTCCGCGTAATTTTTATCTCCAAACTGATATATCTTTCCTTTGTGACGGATAAAATTAAGGAAATAGGTTGGTATCACTTTCTGTTGTTTCAGAGATTTTCAATTTGATCTTGTGTGGATGCTTGCATTTGCAGTTGTGGAAAGCACGTGGGATAGTGTGAGTGTTTGTTGCTTCGTGTTTTGTGCTGTGAATTTATCGGAATGAACGCGTATTTAGGAACGGTTGATGTGAAGTGCGGGTGTATTATTGAGCAATTGAAAATTGCTTCGTTTAGCTCGAGAGAGATAAGTGTTAAAATGAAAATCGTGGAAGGGGGTCGACCAACACCAAGAGTTTGAAATTTATTGTGGTGAGTACATCGTCTATGCATGTGTTTCTTTGCTTTGAAATGAATTTTTTATTGTTTGTGTTTAACTTTTTATTTAGTGTTTAAGTTACTCCAATGCGGTTTTAGGGTGCCCAAAAATACTAAATTACATCATGCAGCGTAAAATAAACAAATGATTCCCATTTTTTTTTATCTAAATCGGTTTGGTCACCGTTTGACCATATTAAATAATAATGAACAAATAAAGGTACTAATAAGTAAGTAAGAAATTCCGTCTCCCTTTAGTCGTATGCGGAAAGTTCGCATATGCAAAACGTTTAATATCATATGAATAACGTTACCTGGATTTTTTTAAAAAAGTAAATGTGACGTTTGCGGATCATATGGTTTATTTTTAGTACAGTCACTTTATTACGATATTTTGACAAATCCAGCGACTGGGTAAATGAGGCTATAAACCTTGAATCTTTCCCCTCGGCATGTCGTTGTACTACATGTTTTGTTGTACTGAAACATTGCTTGCCTCCTTCGTAAGACTACGCTTCGCTACTGGTACATGCTATACACCATGGTGCAAATTGCAAGGAATTGGCAATATATTATGAATATGAAAATAACATTTAACAGTTTTAGACAACTTTCAATAACAAGCAAGCAATTGAAACCAACTATAGCATGGAGCACATTAAGTAACTGCACTTTAAAAATAAGTATGGTATTACTGTAAACAATTACAACTTGTTTTTCTCACCATATGACCTCATACAGTTTCATGCATTTGCGTCTTGTCGAGTTTATTTCCAAAAATGAGCGAACTTGAAAATTGTTAATATCTGTTAAAATACAATTGCAGATTTTTGAAGGATCATGTCAATTTATGCATTTTATCTGCAATATGAGTAAAGTCTTACAGTTTTTTTTCCCCTGGAGATCTCAACTACCAACAGTACCTCTTCTACTTCTCCCAGCTGACTGGCAGAGGAACATGGCTGGGGGCATGAGCGTATCCACAGGGGAGGGGGGGGGGCAAGAGAGGGCAGTTTGATACTCAGTGGAGGCATGTAGTGGATGGGATCCCACTTTATACTGTAGGTCCAGTCCTGATTAGCCTGTCTGTGCATAAAGTAGACCTAAATCAAAAACTTAAAAAAAAAAAAAAACACATACACACACACATAAATGAAGCCGTTTACATGTAACTTAGTTTCTGAACCAGAGGGGAAATAAAGAGGCTGCGGGTGCAGACAACATTGGTATCATGGAAGTTAGACTACAGTAATACAGTAATGTTAGGTGTCCGGACACAATGTATGGATATGCCCGTTTCATACCTATCAATAGGGACCTCCCTGATGACACAGTGGTAACATCGTCACCTTGTAATGAAGGGGTCCCAGGTTCGATACTCACTGGAAGCACATTGCACAGTGGTTTGGATCCCACTTGAAACTGTAGAGCCAGTCACGATTAGCCTTTTGTGGATAAAGTGGACTTAAAACTCAAAATGAATTATTTATACCCAACCAATGCAATAAAACGGCGAGATGGAATGAGATTTTTTTTCTGCTACTGAACTATCATCAAGGCTTTTGCTCCCCTCCCCCTAATCAGAGGGTCTGCACATGCCTATGGCTTGGGGATATGTTTTTATATTTCAGCCACTGCTGTGCCCCTTGAACATTCTCTACAAAAATGAATTCTCCACTGACCACCACTACCCCTAACAAGAAAGGAAAGTGTTGCTGAGAATGATAGGGGCCTTCAGAACAACATCCACCTAAGCACCATTTGTAATAATGTGACAAAATAGCAATAAAAAGAGCCACAAATCATTGGTTTAGGAAAGATGACAAAGACAAAATTCAGAAGCTTCTGGGAAGATACACTTTTGTGTATCACACTGAAATTATATGACAATGAAAGGAAACAGGATATATGTATTCCTCCCAACCACACAGGAAAGACTCAGTATGACATATATTCAGCCTCTTTTTGATCAAGGCATGATTCATTTCCTGGCAGGACATGGACTGTATGAGATTCACCTGTCTAAGATAAACAAAAGTGGGAGTGCATGTTATCAAAGAGAGATTTGCCAGAGCACAAGCTTTCACTTGTCCATGTCACAAGATAATTCTGCTGAGACAAGAACGACCAAATTGAAATGTAAAATACTCAATTAGAACATTTGGTAAATTTCTCGTATCGGACAAACGGATTTCTTCAAATTTACAGGAGAAATTACTTACAGAATGCATTTTCTTTACTTGTGGAAGTTCGGGGAAGTGGTTTCTCGCATCGTTCATTGAATTTTGCCGGTAAATCATCTATTTTTCGATATAAATGTGTGACCGATGCACAAAAGCTCTTGCGTCCATTTGCTTCCATTGATGATGTAATCCTGGTCAGTGTTTCCAAACACGTGTTTTTGTAACTGATGAAGATACGTTTCCGCAAATGGTTTGTGGGGCTATGTGTCAATGGTTCGTGCGGCTATGTGTCAATGGTTCGTGGGGCTATGTGTCAATGGTTCGTGTGGCTATGCGAGAATGGTGTGTGGGGCTATGCATATTTTTTCTAAACCAATTTTTAACTATTGTAACCTAAACGTGACCCTACCTAACCTAACCTTACCGGAAATGGTTCGTGGGGCTATGCATCAATGGTTTGTGGGGCTACAAAGGTATTTTTGGGTGCAGTGGGGTGGAAACACTGCATGCCGAGTATAGTAGTGAAACTGTGATCGCCATTTTGTGTGTTACCGAAGGCAAAACGAAACGAAGAAAACTTACTCAATATGTCTCAAATAGAGCTTATTTCCGTGAAAGAAGTGAAATGTCACCTTCAGCAATGTTTCTCAATGCAAAATACCTAAGTACGAATATTCAAATTAAATGAACTAGCAAATTTCAGCCGTTTGTCCGATACGAGAAATTTACCGAACATTTTTTAAGAAAATAATCAATAAACTTACTGGCCTTACATTAAGTCCGTTTTATGCAGAGATAGCCTAATCATCACTGGGACTACAGTTTAAAATGGGATCTAAACCACTGTGTTAGTGGTACAGTCATGTTCAAAAATTCTGTCGCATGGATTTTTTCTAAGTCCAACGTCTTACAAAATTATGTTGGTAGCTCTGAAACAAGGAAGTGTTGTGAAATATACGATCCTCCAATCAGAGTGAAGTTCGATTCGGAGGAACAGGAGGCGTGACTCACGGTCTTGTCCACAGGAAGTTCAACCAATGCAGCATTTCCAAATACGAGATAACGTCCCCATTGGTTAAATATTGTTTCAATAATGCGAATCGGCAGAAAGATTGCGCAAAAGTTTACTTTGTCGTTTTAATTGCCTTTAATCGTTTCAAATTAGTATTAAATTTTCCCAATTATAGTTCACGAGCTTAATATAATGTATTCATGTATGTGTTTGACAATCATATATCACTCATTAGAACAATTTTCACATTGTTTTCACTACGTGAGATGACATTTCATTTACATTTACGATAAAATAGTGGTTTGGGTGTAATAACAGTTTTCATTAATTAATTTAGAGATGCATTTTTATTTATTGAGTTAATGATTAGGTTAATTCGTTATTTCTCGCGAAAAGAGGGAACCACAGCTGAAAGAAAATACACAACTTGTATTATTGAGGTCAAGAGTTCGTTTTAACATCACTTTTTGCACACATACGCTAATCACGACTCGGGATACATTTAAATTGGAATCTGAAACATTATGCGACCTGACTGGAACTCGGAAAAGGACACACTGATTACAAGACGTCGATACATTACCACTTGGTCTGGCGAACGCCAATAATAATGAGGGGTTGTGGGAGTGGGAGACGGGTGACGGAAAGTAGAAAATAAAAAGTATTTTGGGGGGTATTTAATGTTATGTTTATACACATACAAACCTAAGAAAATATTTATTTTGATACATGTGTGTGGGGGGGGTGGGGAAGGGGGAAAAGAGAGGGACAGAAAGATATTGGGAGAGATGGGACGAGGAGGTGATTGTGGAAAATGTTTTATTTGACGTTCAGTAATAAAAACAATCAAATCAATGATGATTATCTTATAAATACCATATTTAATGTAAATTTGTTTTAAAAATGGGGGCGGGGAGCTGTTTGTTTTACGTTCAGTGCAGGATAAGAAGTGGAGACACATAGTGGTTCGTATCTCACTTTAAACTGTAGGTCCAGGCCCCATTAGCCTATCTGTGTATAACGTGGATTTAGAATTCAGTAGAAAATAACGTCGATCTAGTATTTTGGATTTTAGATGCCTTGAGACCACTAAAATTTCCAATTCTTATAATAAGAAACCTGTCCTCATATTACCATTTTGAAAGACAGAGAGTTAGTTGTATAATCTTTCGTTGTTAGTTTCAAAGAAGACTAATTCAAATAGTAACAATGGGAACGAATCAAGATTACGAAAAGTTTTTGCCACCGTGGGGATTTGAACCTACGACCATTAGAGTGACAACCCAATGCGATAACCACTACCCCACGAGTTCGTTCCTTCTTACGGCATGATTATGAGTTAAGACCAATTCGTTCAATATGCATTAGAAATATAATCCCCACCCGCCTCTTTCTAAACAACACACCCAAACGCTCCTTTGTAGCAAATGAAATAAAGGTGGTATGAATGTCACAAAACATTTAAGCAAAATATTTACGATGCAATCGTTTTACATTTGGCACATCTCGTTACAAAATCTCAGCACATCACCATTCACTAGTTATACGAATTGAATATTGATTCACTTCACAGTTCAATGTGCAACAATAGTTTCGACTCATATCATGTGAGATGTAAACTCAATTCAATTCTCTCATTGTATGTAACTTGTATGTTGAGCTCATGTAGAAATATCAATTATGAGCTCTAAGCTAAATTTGACGCTACAATCGCTTGATCAACTCTTGCGTCTCGCTGCCAGACATTCTACGTTCCTGTTTGCTCCAGGTCGCTTCTGCATTTCATTATCATTGTTTTTACCTCTGTTTCATTCTCATCGTCGTTATAAACATACGTAATTTCTACTGTTTACAGTAGACAGAATCTACTGTTATCAATTGTAGTACTCTACTGTGTCTCTCGGAAATCTAATCAAAATCAATGATTTCCTACTGAACACTTTCAGTAGGCCTAATGTGTAATTACAGTTGAGGAACTACAAGTGAAATATTCTCTTCAGTACTACATGTAATATTGCATGTAGTGTATTTGAATTTGAATTCAAAATTTTGGGTGCGTCAGCACTTAAGCTATTTTGCACCTGTCACTTTATACGGGGTCCAGCCCCTTACCAGAACTGGTTGGTTGGTTGATTTGTTGTTTTAAGTCCACTTTATGCACAGTAAGGCTAATCGGGACTGGACCTACAGTTTAAAGTGGGATCCGAACCACTTGTGCCTCCACCGCCCTTACCAGAACTAAAATAACATAACTGTAACGTCGTGTTGTAACTAACATATCAAAATATTCTGAATTCGGTTAAAAGCTGAGGCTGTAAAGAGGCACTCAGCACCCACAAGGACAAAACACAGGACAACACCGAAAATTATACTGGCCACGGGGCCAGTCGCCAGAGCCTCGTTCGTCTGCAAACTGAAGTCCAGGGTGTACTACGTGGAAGCAACAATTGGGTGTACATACTTCGTGGAAGGTCATCCCTTACACCCTTGTAGTGTGTTTAGCTCAGCATGTTAGCTGTTAATATAACTTTTTATTCCTCCTCACTAACAATTTGTTTTTATATCTATTTAAAATTTAAACCAACCTCACTTCCATGTAGTACACACTGAACTGCATTTTGCAGACTAACGAGGCTCTGGTGACTGGACCTACTGTTAGTATAATCTTTGTAGGACTGCGTGTGTGTTGTCCTTGTTTGTGCTGACTGTCTGTCGCTTTACAGGCTCAGCTTTTAAGCCAGGTAAGGATATTTTAGTTTTCAGACACGCTTTTATTTTTGTCATGATAAGGGGCTGGACCCCGTATAGCGTGACGGGTGTAAAATACCCTACGTTTTTAAGCACACAAATTGTAATTCAAATTTAAAAAATCTTAACATAGATGTTTCAAAACACCTATTGATCTACTGAAACCAGTACAGTACTGCAAGTGAAATTAATTTATTCAGTATAGTGTATAATATGTTAAGTTTAATATTTTGGCTGTAAATATTAATTTCATACCCCCTTATTATTTTTTGTATGTATATTTTTTTTGAAAATCTGAACACAGTAGATGTTTCAAAACACCTATTGATCTACTGTAAACAGTAGACAAAAGTTTCATTGGAGTAAGTAGAAAAGAGTCATGAAATAATACCCAAAGAAGTCAACCATTATGAATTAATGTTACATACTTGTTTTTATTTCACTTTCCAAAACCTAGGAGCTCGAAATAATACATGGCATGCGATTTACTAGACAGTCTGCTTTTCTGTGATTGATTTGTCGTGCCCAGTCGGGGATTACTTCCGTTCAAGGTAAAAGGGGAAGGGGTAGAAATCCACCACAGTACCATGAAGTAACATGTTCACACGCATCCAATACAACTGATAAGGGTCCACCTGACCTTCGAAGTGTGGGGAAACACGTTTCACGCTGGTTTCCAGAATGCTGTGGCTAAATCTGGAACTAACGGTGGAATAAGAAATAGTTTGTAACATTTAACAATGACATTTCGCATTTACAAAATATGAGATATGTAGACTTTGATTTATTTATTATAGTAGACGGTAGAGAATTACTTACCACGAAAGTCAAGTTCTAAATTGCAGACATCAAAATCTACTCCAGGTTGTAAAATACATTTGTGATAGACAGCAAATAGGTTAATAAGGTTTACAAGATTGCTAACGACTCTTAAGACAAACGTTCAACGAAGGTTATTGGGTGAGAAAATGGGAAATTGTTAAAAATAGCGGCCTAGTTGAGTGAAGATCGAAGGTTCGAATCTCTTATAGAACCGGCTATTTTTTTACACTAATTTTTGGTGCATAATATATTTAATGTATTGTCGACATTTATAAGAAACAAAATATGAAAACTCTCCTCCTCCGTAACGGTGCGGTCTAAGACTCTGTGCTTTGGACTCTGACTGCAGCGGGACGGCATGGATTCGAGTCGTCCTGGGTTCTCGGCCTGTTATGTGTATAGGACCGGTGGCAACCCACCATCGTGAGGAAATTGGGGAGCTACGAGTAACTGGTGTAACCTGGTTTCAGATATCTTCTATAACGGCTGAGGGTTCGACGTGCTGACCAACGTCACCTCGTTGCCAGTTGAAGATAACTCTAGGTAGGATTGTGGAGGGGAGACTGACAGTCGGGAGATAGCCCATGGCCCTTCGAGGTTTTAAAATATGGAAACTATTCCTTCCGTAAATCTAATTTCTCGTCATTGTCAGGTGAGATTTCTTTTCTGTATGACTCCTGCAATACTAATTAGTTCCTAAGTAGAATAATGAGATGGACAGAGAGATATTAAATTATGAGTTCACTGTTTAAAAAATAAGCATTAACACATTTTTATATTCACATACCTCTTTATAAATTCCTGAGCACGTCACTACAAATGAACCAAACTAGTGCACTAGAGCCTTGGCTTGGCGATACCTATGGGGTATCCTACAATTACAGTCAAACCACAACCTCAATTCTCAAAGCTGTAGCCTCTCCATGTAAAACGATTGCGTCGTAAATATAGTAGATTTTGCTTAAATGTTTTGTGACATTCATACCACCTTTATTTCATTTGCTACAAAGGAGCGTTTGGGTGTGTTGTTTAGAAAGAGGCGGGTGGGGATTATATTTCTAATGCATATTGAACGAATTGGTCTTAACTCATAATCATGCCGTAAGAAGGAACGAACTCGTGGGGTAGTGGTTATCGCACTGGGTTGTCACTCTAATGGTCGTAGGTTCAAATCCCCACGGTGGCAAAAACTTTTCGTAATCTTGATTCGTTCCCATTGTTACTATTTGAATTAGTCTTCTTTGAAACTAACAACGAAAGATTATACAACTAACTCTCTGTCTTTCAAAATGGTAATATGAGGACAGGTTTCTTATTATAAGAATTGGAAATTTTAGTGGTCTCAAGGCATCTAAAATCCAAAATACTAGATCGACGTTATTTTCTACTGAATTCTAAATCCACGTTATACACAGATAGGCTAATGGGGCCTGGACCTACAGTTTAAAGTGAGATACGAACCACTATGTGTCTCCACTTCTTATCCTGCACTGAACGTAAAACAAACAGCTCCCCGCCCCCATTTTTAAAACAAATTTACATTAAATATGGTATTTATAAGATAATCATCATTGATTTGATTGTTTTTATTACTGAACGTCAAATAAAACATTTTCCACAATCACCTCCTCGTCCCATCTCTCCCAATTTCTTTCTGTCCCTCTCTTTTCCCCCTTCCCCCCCCCCACACACATGTATCAAAATAAATATTTTCTTAGGTTTGTATGTGTATAAACATAACATTAAATACCCCCCAAAATACTTTTTATTTTCTACTTTCCGTCACCCGTCTCCCACTCCCACAACCCCTCATTATTATTGGCGTTCGCCAGACCAAGTGGTAATGTATCGACGTCTTGTAATCAGTGTGTCCTTTTCCGAGTTCCAGTCAGGTCGCATAATGTTTCAGATTCCAATTTAAATGTATCCCGAGTCGTGATTAGCGTATGTGTGCAAAAAGTGATGTTAAAACGAACTCTTGACCTCAATAATACAAGTTGTGTATTTTCTTTCAGCTGTGGTTCCCTCTTTTCGCGAGAAATAACGAATTAACCTAATCATTAACTCAATAAATAAAAATGCATCTCTAAATTAATTAATGAAAACTGTTATTACACCCAAACCACTATTTTATCGTAAATGTAAATGAAATGTCATCTCACGTAGTGAAAACAATGTGAAAATTGTTCTAATGAGTGATATATGATTGTCAAACACATACATGAATACATTATATTAAGCTCGTGAACTATAATTGGGACAATTTAATACTAATTTGAAACGATTAAAGGCAATTAAAACGACAAAGTAAACTTTTGCGCAATCTTTCTGCCGATTCGCATTATTGAAACAATATTTAACCAATGGGGACGTTATTTCATATTTGGAAATGCTGCATTGGTTGAACTTCCTGTGGAGAAGACCGTGAGTCACGCCTCCTGCTCCTCCGAATCGAACTTCACTCTGATTGGAGGATCGTATATTTCACAACACTTCCTTGTTTCAGAGCTACCAACATAATTTCGTAAGATGTTGGACTTAGAAAAAATCCATGCGACAAATTTTTTGAACATGACTGTACCACTACACCATTGGGGAGTCCCTGGCCTTACATGGAAGAACACACACAAAGACCACTCATAGGAATACCGCCACAACGAGAATTGTAAGTTGCACTAAGAAGATTTACAAGACCACAAAATGTCAGGTCTGCAAAGGAGGAACCAACAAGGTAAAAGGATGCAGAGCACCACCAGAGGGCATCTCCAGAAGAAAGTATTGCATCACGTCAATGGGAAGACAAGAAGCAACAAATAGAAGAAGAAAAACGAGGTCAGCAAGATTGGTGGATACCAGGAATTAATGAAACAACTATTTTTGAACCAATATGTAACTGCATGTAACAATCTGTTTCCTACACTATTATAAGTTGACATAAATGTATCCATAAATAAACAAATATATGCTTCTTACATATATATATAATCTTGTATCACTTATGTATTACTCCTGTATCATGTAAACAAAGTCTCACTACACCTACACACACTTTTCACTTTCCACCCATAATCCATATGTAATTTCTTTTGCAACTTAACATTATACTATGAGCTATCTCATTTCATACTCAATTACTAGTTAATATAATTTTATACAACTTAATATCATAATATTTAACCATGCCCCTAACATTCTTTTTTTTTTTAAGGATTATAAATCAGACCTGTTCAATCACTGTTATCATCACACTATTATTGTATTGTATCTATTTATTTTTACAATGTATCACAACAATCAATAAATAAAACATGCACAAAAATGGGGCAACCGATAAACTGATGCCCTGGTTTATATATAAAGGCATCAGGGCATCAAATGCATGGGAATATGGGTTTCTTCATTTTTAATATTATTATTATTTTATCTTTCTTGCAAGAATTGAATCAATCACATAAACAACATTGTAACCAACAGTCTTGCCAACTGAGACAGAAGGGATATTAAGTGTTTTTGGTTTTGAGAATATGGAAGTGACGTTTTATGAACTGATGGAAGAGTTTTCTGCACTGTGGAACTTCCTACTTGAGGAAAAATGTGTAAGAGAAAACAACAGGGCTGATTATTTTACGGTTTCTGTGCCATTTGGATTTTGATGGATGCAACGTTTTTCAAAACCGGTTCAATTGGTAGCATATGGTAGCCACATGGCTCTTTAAGCCTTATCAAGATTGTGAAATAGATATGGTCTGAGCTTCTTTTAGGTTTGTCCGAGCTGTAATCTAATGCTACAATACTCTGTGGAGAAGGCGATGGGCAGAGGTCGGTGAAATAAGATAAGAACTCCTGCAGTTCCTAAATAGATAGCCTGACATATTTCTGTGTTGTGGAGGAACCAAATATCCTTTGAAGAATTCCTGGTCTTGCTCTCTCTGCATCCCTCCCACCGATCTATGTCCACAACATCTTTCTCTGGAAAATGTGAAGCTTATGTAAAAGCAGCCTTTGTTCAGATGTGCATTTTGGCAGATGATCGAGTTGAAGTTTGGTGTTGTGTTGGCCAGTTATGGTCAGTTATCTGGTGCATCGATAACTAGTGAAAAACATTGTGTCTGTTGACCACCATGTTGTATCATTATTAATATGTCAAATTTGTTTATGAAAAGATGGTTTCAAATTAAGAGCGAAGGAACAACCAGCACAAAATACATCTTTTTGTAGGTAAGCAGTAAAATAAAATTTTCCATGATCATTTACATGAAAGGAAGCTATCCATACAGCACATACATATCCAGGAGACGTCTAATGGATGTCTTCTGGATCAGTGGCGCAGGAACGGGGGGGTACAGGGGTACATTTTACCCCCCTAAATTCTTGAAGGGGGTACTGTACCCCCTAAATAAGTAAATCGAGTTGTACCCCCTGTACCCCCTCCCTTGGTAATTTGACAGCAGACGCAAGGTGCTACTGTTAAAAGAACCTATTTTCAGTTTGCCCAATAAAAAAGTGTATATTGTTTACAACTTATAAACATTATCTTCCTTACCACAGAAATTCAAACCATTCTAAACTTATTCTACTATTGAGCGACCTCAAGGAAAAAGCCTTGGACGAAAAGCCCCCGCTCAGCTTTCCCTTCTTCCATTCAGCTCGGGCCATAAGGAAACATGGTCCACTCTGCCTCTCCCCTCCTCGCGGGAGTACGGTGCACAGGAGTCGCGGGTTTGCGGAGGTTGTTTTGCGTGTGGTTCCACCATACATTGTGGTTGCTACTAGTTAGTTCATTGACCTAAGTTCTTGGAAACCTCTTTAAGGAGATGAAAATTGTTTAAAATGTGTGTGGAACGATGGAATCAGATTTGCTCTCAGAAAATCACGCTCCAGACAAATGCTTCTAAGGGGGGGGGGGGGGTTACACTTTTCTAAAGAAATGGTCGCATCGACTCGAAGATAAGATACAAATCTTCATCAAAAGGGTATATAACTGATCCCTTTTTCTTTTGAATATTTGAAATGGAATTTTCCAAAACTAAATACTTACACGAACGAGATGAGACACTACAGACCAACTTGGGGGGGGGGGGGTACAATGTACTGCTGTACCTCATCTATATTTTTCATATCTTTGTAAGGGGTGTTCGGAAAACTATACTTAAACCTAAATATTAAGAGATTTTGAGAATAGAGTCCCGATTAGCCTATCTGAGCATTAAGTGAATCTAGAATAAGTTTTAATGACTTCCGACCGAGTGGAAACCGAAACAAAAATTAACACAAACAAGAACGAGAAGGACCTCGCCACACAGGAGACGAGATGAGGCTGTGACAATTTTCGACTCATCGCATCGCGATATCATTCCTAGGTGAAATGAAATTTTTCCTAAACATTTAAACAAGGTGCAATTTGCGATATTATCAGAGGGGGGGATTATTTTTACCTATGTATTAGATATACATATAATTGGACATTAATTGCTTAAAATCTAATTTTGGTATCGAATGCAACACAAACACAACGCCATTTTAAGTTAAACCCTAAAGTCAATCTGTAAGAAAATTACATTAGTCAGATGAATGCACGAGATAAATGAAACTCACTGCAGGTTCTATTGGTAGATTTTGGATTGGATTCGCAAAGTCTTTGAGTGAGATGAGAATGTTTAATTGATTTATTTGGTTTATTTTTCTTCGCATTTCTGCCACTTTTCGCTAATCGCAAAGATGAGGATGGGCGATGATATGATGAAATTGATGAACACTCGCATGTCCAACCTGGGACTTCTGGCGTCATAGCGCGGTAAGCTAACCCCTCCGCCACGGAGGCCAGCGAGGTGGCAATGTGTTTTGGATTTTCTTTGTAGATGCGAAAATCTTTTACTGTGACGCGCACATGCTTTTGCTTACATTAAAGTTTACCTTTTCACATAAACGAGAAATTGACATGTCACCCTAAAACACACGCATGTATCTGCATTTAATACTACTACATATGAAAGGAAACCTTGGGCGGTTCTACATATTGTCCACCAAAGATTGAAACGAAAAAAGACAAAACATTTTGAGCGTATGCCTTTCGTTGCTTCCTCTGACATCTGAATGATTTCGGTTTTGTATATGTAATGACTAATAATAGTACTTTCAGTGCGTGAAGAGTGTCATGTACAGCTAATTATATAACAAATAAATGCTTTGTCAAATGTTTCACAAATATTTCAAAGTTAGACTTCTTACGAGTTGATCGGGAACCATCTCAACTCAGTTTCTTTCTCTTTTAATACAACGCCCTACAGATGTCTGAGTAAATACTAAATACATGGCTTCTAAAAGACATTGGATGTGGTACACATCTGCCATAAATTGTTTAAAGATATTTTTATGCGTAGCTATGGGACTTTAATATTACAAACAACTGAAGTGGAACTCTATAAGTATGATATATTCAATAATGTGGCCTTTATATCCAGTGGGTGGGAGATGATTATTCCTGGTTGGGGTGGCTCAAGATCCTCCTCACCCCCTTTAATCTCAACCTGCATTAAAATGAATAGATGTATCTTTGTTCGCAATTTTCATATTTCGAACTCCTGATTTTCCGTTCCGCTAAATTCAAATAAGGCCAGAACGAAGTCCAGAGCTTTATATGTTTCAGAATTGTTATCTGGTTTTAAAATCTGTTTAAAAAAAACAAATTCTAAGAAAAACAAAGAAAAAATAGTTATGCAAATTGTGCATTAAATAACAGGACATTCGTGTGTGCTGTTCTAAAATAGAATATTTCCCATGCCTTCACATTATACCTAAGTATCAAGGACGTATTTAGGAGGGGGTCCGGACACTCTCCCGAAAGACTTACCAAGAAGTAAAAGTAAATAATCAAAATATAATTGTTTAGCATTTGTTATATAATTGATGGTTATTTCCGCTGAACTTATTGGAAGGCAAGGAATTTGGCTCATACGGCTGTGAAGGGTTCCAAAAGATTTATGCACACAACTAATGATAATATCCATAAAATATTAATCAGAAACTTTACTTTTCATTAATTGGATCTAACTCCTTGTTTGTTATTCAATAAACATTCAATTATTTTTCCATTTGACATTAAATTCCTTGCAAATCTTGGCAATCTTAACTACACATAAGCTAGATAATGAATATATGCTTTTATATCTCTATTCTTTTACTATCTTTTACCTATTCATGTAATAACAACAATACAATATTAATTAACTTACATATTTAATTAATATTTTAATTTAACTAAATATAATTATTATAATTATAATAATTTATTGTTATTATTATTGTAACACTTGGTTGGACCCCCAAAATGTATTTCTAGGTGCAGTAGTATGTGTGTTTATATATATGGGAGGCTGAATTTTGTACCCCTTCAAATGAAAAACGTTCCTGCGCCACTGTTCTGGATATCCATGCTGAAATTCTGGATATCCATAGGATGTCACAGAATGTCCAGTAGACATCCATAGGATGTCCCCTGGATATCCATATGTCCGTCCAGGGGACGTCTATAAGATATCCAGGAAAGACGTGTTTTGGACATTCTCTGGATCATTTTTGAAGATGTTTGGACATCCTGTGGATCATTTTTTGGATGTGTTTTGGACATTATATGGATGACTTTTAGACATGTTTTGGACATGAGTTCACTTGATTTTCTGGATATTTTTATTTCATTGTGGATAAGGATATATTCTGGACTAAAATTGTACCTAATCTGGACATTATGCTGATATTTTTCGCACATACTTTGGATTTGAAAAGAACATTCCTGGACTAGATTTACACAAATCGAAGACCTCGAGTACACATATGCTTATAACAAGCACTCTGCTCTCTCTCTCTCTCTCTCTCTCTCTCTCTCTCTCTCTCTCTCTCTCTCTCTCTCTCTCTCTCTCTCTCTCTCTCTTTCTCTCACTCACCCACACACACACACACACACCCCACCCCCCCCCACACACACACTCACACTCACTCACTCACCCACCCACTCACTCACTCACTCACTCTCACTCTCTCTCTCTCTCTCTCTCTCTCTCTCTCTCTCTCTCTCTCTTTTACCCACACAAATTCACATACACACGTGTCTACACATCCCAAAAGTACTTTGTATTCACACACATAAGCATAGTAAGCAGCGCTTATTCTTCATTGCCATGCAAGCAGTGCTGGATGTACAAGCCGCAAACCCCGTAGTGCAGGGGGGGGGCATGCAAGCTTTTAGAGGGCCCTCAGCCATTGACATAGTAGAGGGTTTGTAGATGCTTATGTAAGAAAATAAACGTAGTTACTCATGGGGGTACAGACAAAAATACAATATAGAAAACAAATTATTTCAAGTATGAGCCTTTACAGTTTTGCATACCATACAAGGATAAAAAGAATTAGTGCATTTTCCTACACCCTTCATCCTCTCAGTCTACTTTCACATTCATGCTGCTTGGGGATTCACAAGCACCGTCTTTCATTTCCATTCTTTCACTACACTTGCACTGTTACCTGAGTGATTCCTAAATTTTCTCTGATTTATTTATATATTTAGTACCCCCCTTTCACACATTTTCGCTTTCCCCACTGAGCATCTTTGCTCTCTTTGCCCAGACATAGTGTAGAAAAGTTCCCAGATTCCTTATTTGCACCTTCTCCCCTCTCGGTCTCTCTCTCCTAATAACGGTTGTCAATATATTCTCAATGTTAGCTTTATTTATTTCCCTGATATATTTTTTTCTTGCCTCCCCTGTTTCTTTGTACTGGAGGAGAATGTGAAATTTCATCTTGTCTTCACCGCATAGCGGACATTATACGCTCCCGTCCTCCCGTTTAAGTTTAACTTGTGTCCATCCACCCAATCTGAACCAGGCCAATCCTACAGGTAAAGGTAAAGTTAAAGCTCCCTGTGCCATGAAGACACATGTATGTGGGGGTAGAGCCTCATATATTTTCGATGTTGGCCATCTTGGAGGTGATGTGATCAGCACTATGCTGCGGCCGCCTTTACCTCCCCGGGTACCATTTAATTTGAGGCTGGGTGGGCCCTAGAGCCGCTTTTTGTCGGGGCAAAGCCGGAAAAATTCCCCCGGGTTTCCGACGTGGCAGTCAGACTAGAATCATATCAGGCTAGAATTTCACAAGAAAAGTTGTGGTGAAGGTTTTTTCAAGCTATCTTTAATCAGAAAAAAGTTATGACTGCATGATTGTAATGAATGTATCATAATCCTGGTGTGAAGAAACAGTGTCATATGTACATCACATCACCCCGTTTTCATTTAGAAATTTTGAGTTGAATCAATATGGCGAACGTCCGCTTGGAACACACCAATCTGGTTCCTTCTAAGCTTAACCTGTTTCTATCATGACCAATTGTACCCAGCCTAACTCGCTTACTTTTTATAGGGGGTGTTAAGGGACTTTTGAATCACTGTGTGTGTGTGTGTGTATATATGTGTGTGTGCCAATGCCAATGCCAATGCTTTATTAACATGTTTTTTGTAAGTATCGGGACCATTGTGCCCTTGACTTACTATCATGTTCTTACAAAGTAGTGTATATAAGACATTTTTCTTGCTATAACCCGGGTCGACTGTCGGCTGGGATTTGGACAATAGTTCATCTGTATTATTTTACTAATTACAAATTGTTGAGTTCCTTGTTATAATTTTGCATTGACAGAGGAAGGAAATAATCACTATTATTTTTCAAACCATACAATAGTTCGGTGCACTGATGAAAAGTTCTAATCACAAACTACATTTTGCACATCACTTTAAGACACAAAACATAAAATAACCACATAGAATAATAATGATGATAACAATATATAAGTAACAAAAAGTAACAAAAAATCACAATCGGTGCTTTTATAGCTGCACTATCAAGGAACACTAATCTGCTTCATTGAAAACAGTACTTTGAAGTACTCATAAACAGAGAGTATATGTAACACATAACATAATAATACAATAGCATATTTTGAATTTAGATTTGTTCAAAATTTCGGGGCATGGAGTGGGACATCCGGACCTGTGGTCGAGTTCCAATGCCCCGAACCGCTGGATTTGGATGCTGTTGGATCTGGCTCCAGAAGTTGTAACACATGGCATATATAGCAGATTGAACATAATCTAGTTCAAGATCCTCATGGATTTGTAAGATACGAGTATCTCGGCTATGGCCAGTAATAAGTCGAGCAACATTATTCTGTATAATCTGCAATGTCCTTATGACTGAAGGTCGGAGATGACCCCAAGCTGGTGCTGCATACAGGAGTGTGGGACGTACCATCATCTTATACACATGCAAGCGAGTCGTCAGTCCCAAGGTAGGATTTCGGAAAACTGGGTACAATTGTCCAACTCGATTTTGTGCTTTTGCTGTTGTGTGTGTGTGTGTGTGTGTGTGTATATATATATATATAAATGTGTGTGTGGGGGGTGTGGGTGTATGCATTTGTGTGTAAGGGTAGGTAGGTAGGTAGAGGGGGCCATTGATAATATTTTGCAGGGGGCCCAAGATTTGTAGATCCGGCACTGCATGCAAGGCAACATCCTCATGCAAACTGCCGTTGTGTTCGAGATGAGACACAAAAGAAAGCCTCATGGCAACTTTCAAACCTGCTTGGCGTGCATGCGTGACTCGCTGAAAAGACAATGGGCCTACGGGCAATGCAATTCCTGTGGGAATTCTGTACGATTTATTACTGCATAACAGAGTTTGAGTGCTAACATAATTGAGACTAGTCTATGACTGAATCTTTACATGGATATCAAAATATTTATGTGAAATTTCTGATAACAGGTGGTCATAATACCACATATCTCATGAATATACAGAACGGGACATCCACAGGACGTCTTATGGACGACCACAATATCCATGGATCTGAATTGGACATTGTGAACGTCCCTTGGAGATGTGTGCTGTATGGGTTTTGTGGTAAAACCGCCAAAATTAAAAGCTGAATAACAAGGTGTTCGATTTCCAGAGAAGCACATACATCATCCTTCATTCATGATTATCATATCCTTTAGCCCTTGCGCAAACGTTAGAAACATATGCAATGGAAATCACCCCTGTGTGAACATATACATTTAAAACAGATTTCTAACGTTGGAAGCGGCCCCGGCGCCCACCCAGCATCGAATAACATGGGTACCTGGTGAAACCTGGGGGGGTGAAGGCAGTCAGGGGTGTGGTGCTGATTACATCACCCCCACTCACGACCGGATCAAGAAAGTGTGGGGCGTTACCCCCACACCCCCTATACGCCTTCATGGCGTGGTGCTAAGCACAGGGAAACACTTTACTTTTTACTTTTTAAATATTGATCACACAATACTGTAACACGTTGCACTGCATCTCGTGTCACACAGGCTTCTTTTTTTGGGGGGGGGGCAGAGCAGATCCTACAGAAGGGCAAATCAGGCAGTCGCCCAAGACCTAGCATTTCAGGGTGCTCCACACCAGATAAAAATAATTGATTATGCACAATTTATTGCAGGTTTATATGGCCCTGGTGGTTTCCATGAATCAACTAATCTGATTTTTCATAACTTCATGGATTGTTTTGACGTATTAAAAATATCCAGAATTATTGAGAACATACTGCAAACAAGTACTTAATAAAAATCGTGTTCAAATATTTCAATCAAAAATTATTTATTTTTAATTTATGTTTATGATTAATTATAGAGTGAAATCAGGGAGTGGTAATTGTGATAGCTCAGCTAAGAAAAATCATAGAAAGCTTTGGTAAAAAACATTGTTTTCAGTACATTTCAAGCATTATTTAATGTTCTGTGCCTTTTTGCATCATCTTTAATGAAAATGGCTGAAATTTAAGGCCAAAATTGATATTTAATTTTGAACAAAAGTCAAAGTTTAGATTTTTTTAGTAGGGAAGTAATATAGATAAAACATATGCATCCAAAGTTTTGGCAGAAAATATTTGAGCTCTGCTACTGGTTTCTCCTAGTTAAAGCTCTTTGAAAATGCTCGATTTTAATTTTTTTTATATAATTTCTCAATCTCTGATAAAGAAAACTAAAAAAAATGATATTTGCAGCATAAAGTGTACTCCAAGAAGTACCTGTAAGAAAAATCGAGATTGATATTCAATGGATAACAAAATTACAACAGGGAGAAATTAATCAAACTCCTTCAAATTTATGTTATTACTTACAAAGAAATATTTACTTTTTAATAAACTACCATGGAATTATAATTACTGTATTTATTAATTACATAATGTGAATGGCATGTCTGTTAGTAGCTATTATGAATGAAAAGATTTGTAAGGCATAGATTTGTCTGAAGAGGTTAAGACGTGAAAGCGGAGACCATTAGTGGAAAGCTGCAACTACTCCAGTAGCCAGTCTTGATCCCTTGATTGATCTGAATTTCCGAATTAATGTTTTTGGCAGAACTAGCAAAAAAAATATTAGGGTTCCAGGAAAACGTCAAATCTGATATCTGACTTTTCACAAGATATCTTTCTGATTGTGTGTACAAACATCTATCCTTAGAAAATACAAATTACATTTAATGTTGAGAGAATTAATAACCCCTTTATCGTCATTACCAGAACTCCAAATATAATTCCTTAGCAGGCCACTTGATTTACATCATAATTCAAAATGTTGATGGGATGCAGCTTGGAAAGTAAGCAAGACACCTACATCTGTGTGGTATTTCTAGTTGTGAAGGAAAGGGATTCAATTGTAAAAATTGCTTGTGTTAATACTTAATGGAATCATTTTATAAGAAAATCAATGAAAAAAATAGTTTTTTTTTTCTGTGACTTTTCTAATGTAAAGAAAAAAAGATTTATAAGAGAGAAAGAATGCTAGCACAAGAGGGAGGGAAGGAAGCACTAATGGTATTACGCAAGCAAGTAAACCTGTCCAGAGAAACCTCTGCCGTATACATCTTTTAATTCATAATAGCTACTAATGGATTTACTATGCCAATTGCATAATGTAATTATTAAATACAATAATTTTCATTGCATGATAGTTCATTAAAGGCAAATATTTATTTGTAACCAATAACGTAAATATAACTTTTTTTCTCAATTTCCACATTATCCAGGGACTATTAATATCGATTTTTTTTACAGGTACTTCTCAGAGTACACTTTATGCTGCAAATATCAAGCATCGTATAAATATATAACACTGCAACTTCCACAGGAACAACCAACAGTCACAGCACCATGGCGAAGTGCATGCTAAGATGCCTGCCTCAAATGAAGAAGCAGGCAGTGTATTATGGTATTAGCAAGCTCACTACTCTCTCTTGTTCTCAACATAGTTGTCTTACCTAAGTACAATAGTAATGAAAAAATGTAAACTCAATAGGAAGCTAATAATAAGCTTCAAAATGGCTATGGAAATTGCTGGGATAATGGAATCCATAAAACTAGGTGGGGAGTAAAAATAAGACTAAATTGCAAGTGATAGTGAAATTAGATATTCAAACTAATATGAATGAACATATAAATATTACATGGAGGGATTATCCTGTTTTACCATAAAATATATTATGTAACTTTCTTATATTTCAATTAATAGGCTTTGAATGAAACAGTGGGCGATTACTTTCTCACTACTTTTCATCCAGAAATATTTATTGTCTTTCAAGAGGTAAATATTAAATCTTGAGTATACTTGCTCCACAAGAAATTATCAAGCTTAATAAATGTAAAGTTATGTGTAGTCTATTATTAGCAAGCAGTATTAATTTGACATTATCCAATTTCTAGTGCTTTTAACTACACTTATTCAAGCATTAAATACCTTATAAGGTAGCAAGCAAAAAAAAAACCCTCCCCGGTTTTGGCACCCCTGCCTGTAAGAATGTTCCTGTTTTGCTAGAGACAAACAAGAAACCGCAAACGTTTCTGGTTTTATTTCTGACCCTTCGGTGCACTAGGTGTTATAATGTCCTGGTCAACAACGACGACCCTGTGTGCTTCTCTAATAACCAAAATGCTGGCTGAGAGGGTGTTCCATCTTGCTTCACTTTCCTTTTGCTTTGCAACAAATGTCAGCAGTACAAAATAAAGAACAGAAAGTGTCATGAAATTTATTTAACTAATTAATTTAGAACTATTGATACATTTGATGATACATTTTCTTGGCCACATGTAACTGAATCTAAAAACAAATTTGAAAGGCACAGTCTGCACTGTGTATTTGATTTGATTTAATGTTCACTTTATGCATAGAAGGATAGTCGGGACTGGATCTACTGTTTAATGTGGGATCCGAACCATATGTCTCCACCAGGTATCCTTCATTGCAGCGTGACAAAGTTACCACTACACCATCGGGGAGGCCCTGCACTGTATATCTAGACATTAAGGAGATTTCAGGAACAACCTCATATTGTCATGATATCTGCACAAACAAAGTTGTATGAGCATCAGGCAAGCATTTGACATAAGATGGTCTCAAGCTACAAAATTTGGACATGCCACATTTTATAAGAAGATTCTTTCATTGTTTCTTCAGGGTCAAGCAATTGAAAATAAACAATTTGAATTTGATTTTGAATTTTATTTTCTTCCATTGACCCTTGATTAAAAGGGCATGGAAAACGTCAAGATACATAATGAAATAATAATTAGTTAAGTACATCATAACAAAAAAGAAGAAACATTGTGTAGTACATTACATCACTACACCAAAGTAAAAATTAAAAAATACACTTCATTACACTACAATAAAAATAAAAACACATTATCATTGTTGCATGATTGAAATAAGAATACAATTAAAATACATATTTTTTAGTACATTGGCCTTGTATTGTCTTGTTCCATGAATTCTCTGATACTGTAGAGAGCTCTCTCTGTCAAATATTTTTTTATTGTTTGTATTTGTTTATCTTTTGGAGATATCAGTTTTATGTCATGAGGCAGCTGGTTGTAGAATATTTTTCCGGCATTCATTGGTGATTGTTTTGAGATATTGAGTCTGTGTTGGTTCTGGTAATAATTATCTTTCCCCCTTGTATTGTCGTTGTGTAATTGCTTATTTTTAGTCATGCTTCCAGTATTTAGAACAAACAAAGTATTTAGCCTTATAGATGTATAGGGAGTATATTGTCATTATTTGTTTCTCCCTGAATAACTCTTTTGTAATACTGCAATACCTCCGAAACAATTCTGAGTGAGCTACAAGATACCATGTACATATTCTTGATAGGCTTGTCCATTCGTCTGTTGTAGTCAACAATCAATAACCGTTAAGACAATCAATAACCATTAGTTAAGACAAATAATAACCGTTAAGACAATCAATAAATCTCAAGTTCTCAGAAACAACTAAAGATGAAAACAAAGTTCACGGACAGAAACTCTAGGCTTAAATGAAGTTAATTTAAACCTCACACAATATAAAAGATCTCGATCAGATTGAATGTCGTATTAATAACTTAAAACAATCTAAAGTTAAACCTAACACTGTGGATGAATGGTTATCATGGTGCGATACGACTCCAGTGGTCCAGGGTTCGAATTCCGGCTTCGGAATGGGTGTTTTTGTGAATATTCCTTCAACAATTTCATCGAATCATTTCTCATCTTCATCTTCGCTATTAGCCAACAGCGGAAGAAAAACGAATGGGAATAAACCAAATCAATCAATTAATCAATCGATAAATATCTAACCTTCAAAATCGACGACGCACATAAATCTAGGAAGAGGGAATTTGGTTCTTTTAAAATTAGGCACACACAGGAGATGTACTACGTAGATTTTTCAGCGAGAAATGCAGGCTTGACCAGTACTCGAACCCGTGTCTCTGGCATACCGTGCCATTGCTCTACCACTGTGCTAGCCAGGCCGGCATGGTAGAACAATGGCACGATATACCACAGACCTGGGTTCGAGTCCTGGTGAAACCTGTATTTTTCGTTGAGAAATCTACGTAGTGAATTTGGTGTTCCGAAAGATATAAAGTATTAATTTAATTGTATTTAGAAGCTTTTCTTGATTTGTCTGTCCATTTCTCTGCTGATGGCACTCTCCATTCGATATCAATTGACTGCTAAAAGCTATGGTTGACATTTGGGAGCCTTTTGAAAGGGTCACTCCTTACACCCCAAGAAGAAAAGAAAAGAGAAGCGAAGTGAGAAGAAGAGAAGACGATAAAAGATGGAAGAAGAGAGGAGAGGAGAAGGAAAGAGCAGATAGAACATGAGGATAAGAGAAGAACGAAGTGAGGAGAGGAGACGAGAAGAGACAACGGAAAGAGAGGAAAGAAGAAAAGAGAGGAGAAGATAAAGGAAGGGAAGGAAAGCAAACATTCGCACATAAACGTTTGACTTTTGCAAGGTTTTAAGGCATAAAAATTAAGCCTTCAGCTTCTAAGGTTAATTTTGGCTTTGGTTGGTACAGATCAACGAGGAATTACACTTAGGTGCTAAGTTAGAAAGCTGAAAATAAATGATCTGTTCTTAGGTAAACTGAAGGGCAAATAGTCCATACGTATTTCTACTAGAAGAGATGGAAAAGTTGAAGCGCCGTTGTATTGAACAGCCGCCTTCGAGTATTATCGACACTCCATTAGAAAAAAAAACGAAAAACATTACACCAATTTAATATTTGAAATCCTATTTAGGTAGAAAAAAATATTTCAAATAAACTTTTGACGCACAGCTGTTGATCCTTGTTACCTAACTCTATCTTCTGGTCCAAGGTTGAACTTCCGTCATGTGGGAAACTTCCAGGGCCCTGTAATATACTTTTGGTACAGGTAGATGTCGGTTTAAAGCCCCACAACTGCGTCAAAGTCTCTACCATCTGTGAGGGCCTCTATTTTTAAGTTGGAAGAGGGACGCAAGGCCGTTTGTACCTTACAGCCTTGCGCCGGAGAACCAACCAACTCAAAGCAGTCGATTGTATTGCAAAATCCACGTTTTCATGTTCAAGTCAACGGGTCTTGTAATACAACATAAAAATAAAACAAATCTTCGATTTGAGTCTGCAAATACTAAACTATATAGATCTAAAGTCATGATCTTGCACAAAACTCTTGGAATATCACTTGATATAGTACAAACTTGAGTTACCTGGCAGACCCAAATGGAATAATTGAGAGTGCACTTACACAATAAGTTGCAGACAACATTTGCCTGAAGTGACACAGGAGAACATCATGATGGTCGACTGTGGACAGTTAAACCAAAAATAAGGATATCAATATATGTGCCAGCAACTTTCCCATTGCTGGATATGAACTGAAACAATTAGGATAATATCCAATGCACATTCGGAATTTGAAACAATAAATATGGAGAACAGATTGACTGTAAACATACTGTAGTAAGCTGGTCACTGTTACCCCAGTATAAGAACAGTGGGTGCAGAGTAAAATGTAGGACCTTCCCAATAGGGTGGTGCTCCAGAGCTGACGAACCAATCCCAGTTCGGAGAGCCTTCGTGTACTATCACACCTAGGGGCACGTGAAGCCTCTCATAGGTGGAACTTCCGACGAGGACTCCGAGCCGAAAGGGAAGGGTAGGGGGTTCGAGTCCCCCACATCGCCTGAATGGGAGAGAGCTCCTTCCCCTCCCCTTTCGCACTGGGAGGAGTTCCAGAGCTCGTGGATAGACGGCGATTGGCAGGGGGAAGCTATACGCTGTGAAAGGTTTTTGGCCAAGTTTCGTCACTTTTACAGGCATATGCTTTTTGGGAACGGTCCTACAATTTTACTTTTCACCCGATACAAGAGGAATTTGTCCCTTTCCCCTCCCTCATGGGTATCTAATTGTGGGAAAACTTGACTGTAACCTCTAGGATTTGGTAGAATCCCTGAACTATACATCGTTGACAAATGATTGATTAAACAGTGATTCTTTTAGGGCAAGAAATGTCTGTTTTTCCTCCAAGTCACTTCAGGCATACCCTGTGTGCTGTCTTTTAAAAATTATTACTCTGACGGTTTTGTACCTGCTTAGGGGACTGTCAGCTCCACATGGACTCGATGCGCTGAATAGACACATACATTGTTCCTCAAAGTTTTCTTTAACTTTAGAATAACATTAACACTTTACATAATCGCATTCAGGCAATTTGCTTAGAAATGCAAATTATTTAACTATTCTCTGTGTTCGTTTCTCACCTCCTAATCTAATAAATTAATTAATTAACTAGCTTAATGGAACTGAAATTAGATAGTTGTTGATATCGATGTCCCTGTTCGAGCGAAAATATTTCGAAAACAACGTAACATCACTGACCCATAAAGCTATACTTATAGACTATCCTGCAGCTCCTAGTGCCTCTTGCATTGGAAATCGCTTCTATCCGTACTGTTCTTGGAGGCCTGCCATTAACTCAGGATTAAAACTAAACAAAATATGGTTACCTTAGATAAAAGTAAAATAAAATTCTGTCGTCTCTACCGTGTGATGTGTCAATGTAGTTGCATAGGTATTAAAATGTATTTCAACAATACATAATTATTGTTGAACGTTTCAGTATTGTTTTGCTCCATTATTTGGCTATTTTTGACATTTTTCAAACTCTGGGTAGATTATATTTTTTGAGCGTAAAGTATGCAACGCTTGAGATGCAATTTTGAGCATTTTTTTAAAAAAAAAAACTTCCTAAAGTACAATTAGGAACCATGAATTATAGTGGTATAAGCTGAAATACAATACGTGGAATGGAAGGCTGTGAAATAAAATAAAAAGTACAATACGTGGAATGGAAGGCTCTGAAGTAAAATAAAAAGTTTTCTGAATGTTAATTAAGCACACTGTATTACAAGAAACTTTTAAAAATTTGAGAGATTTGACATCAGCGACGTTGCCAGAGGGTATCGGCTCAGAGTTCTTCTTATTATTATTAGGTTTAAAACATTTTGTTATCTGTTATATTGTGTTTGATATTATTATTACATAATCAATCTTGAACCTGGCACCCTACAAACAGGGTTACGAACAATATTTTGTGAAATGAAAGAGAGGATATTTTTTATTATTATTTTTCGAAAACTTCTTTTCTTGTTTTTAGTTAATCTGTTAACTTACATTTTCCTTTTGGTATCTATATTTTTTAATGTAATTTAAAAAAGAAACATAACTGCAAAGCACGCTAAATCATATGGACGCTATACGACACCACGTTGAATCGGGCTTCTTGGCGTAGTGGTCGCTACGACTACAGGAGTCCTGGGTTCGAATGCCAGTGACGTCCCTTCATCAATTTCATTACACCATCACTCATCCTCATCGTCGCGAATAGCCAAAAGTGGCAGAAAAGCTACGCTACGTCCCTTCCGGACGCCCATGTATCTGTATATGTAGTATTTTACATCTAGCTTACTGCTCCATGCGCAATTTATTCTATATGTATAATAATATTGACAAGGGATAGGTGGCAGAGCAGTCCTTTGCTGAACCTCGCCCGCTTAATAAAGAAAAAATTATTATAATAATAGGGCTAATATCTAAAAGAAGTTAATGTCCGGGGAAAAGAGGACGTGTGTTAATGATTCTTGTAATTATTTCCCCTTACGGAGTCAGCTGCATTTTTGGGGGCTGTGGCCCACCCTGAACCCCATTTTTATATTTATAATAGCCGACCTGCGTGGCCGAGTGGTTATCACAGCGCGTTACGACGCCAGATGTCCCGGGTTCGAATCCATAGGCATGGATGTTCTTTGTGATGTCTCTTCATCAATTTCACAAGTGGAACCTTGAAAACTCAAACCTCAAGATCTCTAATTCCTTGATAAGTCGAATTTTTTGTAATCCCCTTGAATTGTCCATAACACTCAATACTAATTTTACCTCAACAACTCGAATAAAACCTTGATAACTTTTATACAGTGTATGGGATGCAGGCCCGTAGCAAGGAAGGGGCCAGGGGGGCTGAGCCCTCCTGGAACTACCATCAGCCCCCCCTGGCACTAAGGTCAGCCCCCTTGACATTAGGTAAAGCTATTTTGCGTAATTCGTTTACAGTGAAAAGTGAAAATGTAGACAGGAGATATTATTTCCCTCACAACTTTGATGAAGGATAAATTCAGGGAGCATGAACAGCAGCTATTAGATGCGTTCATCTCATTTATAAGAAGTCTTAAGTAGCGGCAACTATTTAGGAGATGTCTCTTCTCTAGACTTCAGAAAGTTTCTTCACAGGGGAGCTTCTTTATCTGTACCTTCGTTGCCCCTGTTGCAACCTCCCATTTATACAGAAATTCCGCATCTGCGTCAAAGGTTAACAGCTCCCAAGTTTTGGGAACGAAGGGGAGTTATATTGTTTCGTCTGGGGAGTGGAATGTACAGTAGACCCTATGATTGAATATTGTCCATCTCTTTCTGTGTAATATAAATATCTGTATCATCAAACGTATGGAATGTGTAGTGAGGGATGATTTCAGTGGCAGCCAATTAACACTTCAAGTGATATTTTAAATGATATAGAAAAATGTAGTATTTGTGTGACATTTCTAAACTTTATGTAACTTAATGACCCCTTCCTCCCCACAAATACACACCTAATTTACCTTCATTTAACGTTGTTAAACTTTTAAAAAATGGACTTGATTTACAAAGCCCCTGATAACCCGTGAGCCCCCCCTGGAGATCAATTCTGGCTACGGGCCTGATGGGATGCCGTTGAAGCTCAATAACTCGAAGGTAGGCTATGAAAAACCTCTATGAGTCGAAGTTAAATTCTAATCACCTCTATAAGTAACTCTTAAGTTTTAGTCGCACGGACCTCAATAAGTCTAAGTGTAGGGTGCGTACGTACAATGTCAGGTGATCAACAATCGTGTCGGGACTTGAACTCCCCCACCCTGCCTTGTATGTAACCATCATTGTTAATGTGCTTACTGTGCGGGCCGACGTTCAGAAGGGTAAGTAAACTTTAGACCTCTATAACTCGATGCCCGGTGGTGGAACAAGTGGTTCGGATCCCACTTTAAACTGTAGGTCCAGTCCCGATTAGCCTTACTGTGCATAAAGTGGACTTAAAACACAAACTCAACTCAACTCAACTCTATAACTATTTTCGCCCTCAATAACTAGAACCTTGGCAAGTCGAAATCCTTGATATCTCGATTTTTTTTTATTTTCCCCCTCAAGTTCGAGTTATCAAGGTTCTACTGTATCACCACTCATCCTCGCAATCAGCCAAAACTGGCAGAAAGGAGAAGTTCAATTAACCAAATCAATCAATCTCCGCTTTCGCAATTCTTTTTCTTCTTTGTCAATTTCATCTACAGCATTGTGTTCCTGCCTCCAAACATTCTATTAGAGTACTGCAAGGTACCAATTTCGCTCGCTCGTCCTCGATCGAGTCTGTCACCCTCCAAATATCATTTTAATGTGAAAATAATCGTAGACACATTGTATGTAATATATCCATCTTGGTTGTTTCAGCGTACAATAATATTATATTTGATATACACGAGTTCATTGCCCACGTCGTATGAAATGGAATTATTCTGTTTATCACTGTGTATTGGTAAGATAGAGTAAACTACATTTTAACATGGAAATGATTTCTATGTTCACTGTTTCAATTTTACTGAGTCTTTTACTTCACGGTCGATATTTGAGGGCCCACTGCCACAGACAAATTAAGGTTATACGTATACTACTGGGCTTCGAGTGTATACCGCTCGTTTTGCCTGTTCGAGCGTTATTCCCTCGACCGAAGAAGTTCTCAATTCCGTACGCTATCTAGCGTCGTCCGTGCGAACTATTTGGCGCTCGAACGAAATCCTCTTCCTGCAGCATTCTAATCTGTGTCGTCACCACGTAATGTTTCCTGATGCCTTGAGCTCCTTTCGCTCATAAGCTGTCAGAGGGTGAAGGACAGACATAAACGTACAATCAAGGTTAGCTCTCCTCTGTGTTCCTTGCAAAATATTTCCTTGAGGTCTCACATAAAACACGTGACGAACCAGCAGGTTTATTGTGGGAACGGTGAAAGCGACAAAGGAATGCAACAATTATATGGCGGCGGAGAACAATGGACGAATATGTTACTCCATCTTATCATTTGGAGGCTTCATTTTCATCCGACGTGTATGTTGTAATGACTAGCTGTTATGTAAACAACCATTGTTTACAAGTTTAGATTCATAAGTGATATGTGCCTCCCCGATGGCGCAGTGGTAGCGTCGTCGCCTTGTAATCAAGGGGTCCGGCGTTCGATACCCGGTGGGGGCACATAGTGGTTCGGATCCTACTTTAAACTGTAGGTCCTGTCCCAATTAGCCTTACTGTGCATAAAGTGGACTCAATCAATCATAAGTGATCTGTACACTGGTATCTTTACGATTTCATTTATGGTGCTAAAGTGTTTTTGTGCAAATTTATTCGTCTCTAGTTAAGTGGGGGCCTCCCCGATGGCGCAGTTGTTGCCTTGTAATCAAAGGGTCCCGGGTTCGATACCCGGTGGTGGCTCATAGTGGTTCGGATCCCACTCTAAACTGTAGGTCCAGTTCCAATTAGCCTGACTGTGCATAAAGTTGACTTAAAGCACTAACTCAATCAATCAATCAATCTAGTTAGGTGGGGTAAGGAGGCTCTGAGGGGAAGAGCCAAAAAAATCAAAAGAGAAGAGATTTGGCGCCCTGTGAAATCTTTGAACGTCCCTTCTATGGGAGGGGTCTGGATGAAATAAAAGTAATAGTGTCTCCAGGTTTTTATTATACAGGGTGACAGAAAAAACGGGAAATTTTGAAAAGCGTAGCTCGCAACACTGCGTAGTTGGCAGCACTTGAGCATCAGACAACGCAACCTTGCCATTTAGTAATCATGGATCAGTGGAACGGTCAACATCGTGCTTTCGCCATAAAATTGTTATCTCTCGATTTGGTGACATTCCCTGGCCACCAAGATCCCCGGATTTGTCCGTATGTGATTTCTTCTTGTGGGGCCACCTTAAGAGTCAGGTGGGATGGCACGAATTTCGTCCTTAATTCATTGCTTCAATTCATTCCTTGTTCTTGGCCGAGTGGTGAGTGGAGAAGGTTACATAATTTAGAACTACGTAATTTGTATTCATGTCCAGATATTATTAGAATAATTAAATCAAGAAGACTTAGGTGGGCAGGCCATGTGGTACGAATGGGAGAGGAAAGAGGAGTTCACAGGATTCTTGTTGGGAAACCCGATGGTAAGAGACCTGTAGGAAGGCCAAGACGAAGATGGAGGGACAACGTTGAGATGGACCTAAGGGAAATCGGTAGGGATGGAAAAGAGTATATAGAACTTGCTCAAGATAGGGACAGATGGAAGGCCTGTGTTGCTGCAACCATGAACCTTCAGGTTTAAAAAGGCTAAGAGAGTTAGTTAGTTAGTTACATAAATATTTCGGAAGCGCGAGGCCCCTCAACCCTTAGCTTCCCAAGTCGATTTCGCTTGTAAAAAGCCTTCCTTCCCAGCGTGTTTTCGCCGCGAAATTTGAAATTCTACATTGCTGGTAATATTTTTTTTCTTGGAAACTAAGTTGGTTGGTTGGTTGATTTAGTGTTATAAGTCCACTTTATGCACAGTAAGGCTAATAGGGACTGGACTTACAGTTTAAAGTGGAATCCGAACCACTATGTGCCTCCAGTGGTATCGAACCCGTGACCCCTTGATTACAAGGCGACGACGCTACCACTGCGCCATCGGGGAGGCCCTAGGAAACTAGGTATCCTAGAGTTACGAATCATACGTGGTTTTGTTCAGAATGGATCAGACTATAGGCACAAATAATAAAAATGGCAATTGTATATTACTGTTTAGAAGAAGAGGAGGAAGAAAACGAAATAAATTAAACTTTTTAAATAAATTTGAAAAAGGGGGGGCGAGGACAGAGCCAGGACTGGCTGGTTGAAAGTAATGCACATGGATTGCACATGTGTAGCAGTCTGGTAGAGAAAAATATCCGCCTGTCTTCCATAGAGTTGGATATTTTTTTTTTCAATATTATCCAACACGCCTCGTACATACAGGAAAGGAAGCAATTCTGCACCGCTGGAAATGAAATTACTTCTGATACTCAGAGATCATGTATAGTCATGTAACAATAATAACATGCACTGAAGAACATTATTGGACCTGCAGGTAGTCAGAAAACTGACATCTTGCATGACGTTACGTCATGACACGTCATGGGATATAGTACCATGCGGGAAGGAAACTACCTGTATGGGACATACGTTGTCCCATACGGGAAGCGTATTTACAAACCCTATAGTGCTGCAGAACCTCCAGATAGATTTGACTTCTGATTGGCTGTCATTTCGGAAGTTAATAGACTACAGTGTTCCTTCAAGTTAACGCTAGATGGCATGACAGTGTAGATTTCAGATATCCATCCTAATAAAACATGAAACTCCTTTAAACGAAAGATGATTTTTAGAACATTTTTAGAATTATTGTTTTGAAAGAAGAAAAGGCAAAACTCTTCTTGAAGTGAATGGCTTTCCTATTTAAAGTCACATCATTACAAACATTGTAACTACTTATGATCACAGAAACATAATTATTATTCAACAACATTATGCTTCTAATTACTCACTGCTTGGTACAGTGGGATGAGTATTACCGTGCAAATTGTCCACCACCATGTTCGTTCACTTTATTAGACCCAATAAGAGCTTCGATAATTAAAAGAAAACTCAAAACAAGCTGTTGACAACTTCTGCACCAGCATACATAAAAATTAATCGCTTAAAAACACACAGAATGTAAGAAAAAAATAATGAAAATAATCATGGACAATTTGCACGGTTATACTCATGGATCCCACTGTACATTGTTGTGTAGGACAGAAATTGTATTTTTTAGCATAAGTTATAAAACGTCTCCCATAATGCAGAAATTACATTACAAGCACTTTCAGAGATATTCAACATTATTATTTTACATAGGCTTCATTTTGATTTTATCATCAGAAAACAATGCAATACCATTTTTAACATTTTTTCCACACAAATATATATTTCTTAACATTACTTCGACATTTTGATTACAAACTTAGTTGAAATAATCACGAGTCTAATTTTTCCATACTTTTCCTGTAAACAAGCAAGCAAGGAACGGTGGACACTGAACATAAACACTTCCGGACGCGCACCGGGAAGTAATCAAAGCGCGAGGTATTGTGTGATGGCACGCGTTTGTTAGAACCTGTCCCGTTTCCCGCGCTAGGGATCGCTCGACAGTTTCGGTGCCAATGAGAAACGAGGAAAAAAATCGTCTGCTGGACAGCGAGGAGCGAATGGAAGCCAGAAGAGAGGCGCTTACGTAGACGCTGTTGCCACGTTGAGTAGTTTAATTGGCTGCCTGGCTTTGACTTTCCCCAGCAAAGAGAAAAGCCAGCGATCAGCTAGCGCGGGAACCGGGACAGACAATTAACAGTTCCTCTGGTTTAACTTGGGCATAGCTCTCATCGTTAGCCTTTAGTTCTATTAAGGTGTTCTTCGCCTTAGCTTTAGTCGGTGAAGGGTGTAGAACAATCTCTCAGAGTGTTGTTATAGGAAGATGTACGAAAGTGCTCGAGACATGGCGCATATGAAGGCATTTTCGTCCCGTAACGTCTCGCTTGTTTACGCACATATCTCTAGCATGTAGACAATTATATTTACATTGCAAAACGAGTACTAGCCCATGTTATAAGTGTTGTTCAAAGTTGTTCACGCGCTATCTCGGCCCAGAGACAAAAAAAATTCATTGCGCTGAACAAAATTTTCCATGGTTTTAATTGGTTACTCCCATTGTAATGTTATTCCAAAATGAAGATTTCTTTCAGATGAAAATTGTCATGACTCTCTGCAAGGTTATGTGTCACAGACACTTGTGGAAATATCCTCCATGAATCGACCCAGGTTCGAACCCCGCCTGGGTTCATTATCTTCTTCGCGATTAGCCCAAAGTGGCAGAAATGTGAAATAAAATAAACCAAATCCATCAATCAATGCGTCGACCAATATTTCTAATAACTTGGCAAAATTTCGGGAGAGAGCCAGGTCCGATTCATGTCTGGCTACGCCTGTGGCCTCGGGTATCGATAAGGGTTTATTATATAGTAATTTACTTAGAGTATAAAATTACATTCCTCGAAGGTCAATATTTAATAAAAATGCCAGAACTCCTACCAAGGCCGCCCGCAGGATTTTTTCTCAGGGGAGGCAGAGTCCTCAAAGTGAGGAGGACGTTGGGGTGACGCATTACTCCCTAGTTAAGACAATTCTCATAAAGCATCATATATTAAAGACCACTTAATTTGCTGCCTTTCATGGCACACCTCGTCCATGTTATCACGCTACAATTTCACCAATCGAATCTTTCTAGATATCTCAGGATGGGGAAAGTGCCCCCTGACTCCCTCTGCGGGCGCACTTGGCTCATACAAATCTGTTGAAATTGCGATTCTTCGCGAATGGTGGGAGTGAGGGGTTAGAATTATAGTTCTCTACATCCAAGGCCAGTCAATCTGGTAACAAGTGTCCTACCTGTAACTTTTAAAAGGGCGCTTCCCATCGAGTGATCAGTGCCCACGATCGCATTTGTTCTAAGTTCTGAGTTGATACAGGTAAATTGTCTCTTCTTAGATAAACTTGATTGATTGATTTGGTTTATTATACTTCGCCTTTCTATTACTTTTGGCTAATCGCGAAGATGTGGATGAGTGAGTGATGATGAAATTGATGGATGGACACTCACACAAAGAACACCCAATGCCAGGCCGGGAATCGAACCCCTGCCGTCGTAGCGCGCTGTGATAACCACTCCGATACAGAGGCCGGCCTTAGATAAACTGAAAAACAAATAGTTCATACGCATTTCTGCTAGGAGAAGGAAGAACTGAAGCGCGTTGTCTTGTGCAGCTGCCTTCTCCTCCCACTCGAGTATTACCGACACACCATTGGCTGTTGCAATGTCGTCAATGAAGTAGGAAAACTTCGATTAATTATTTGAAATCTTATTTAGGTAGAATAACATTTTGCAAATAATCTTTTGACACAGCTTGTTACCTAATTACATCTTCCGGTCCGAGGTTGAACTTCCTTCGTGCAGTAAACTGCTAGAGCCCTGTAATGACACATATAGTTTTGGTACAGGTCAAAGGCGTGGCGTGCATGCAACCGGTGTTACGGCAGGTAACAGAAAAATGTAAAGAAATTAAAAGTTTTTTTCTCAATAAAATAACAACATTGTTAAATAAGTTAACCGACAGCGTTGCAGTTGAGTGCATATTGCAGATGACATTTTTTCTGCAGCCGAGAAAAGCGAAGAGACAGGCCGTTCCGGTACCCTCAAGAGGCAACAAGGGAGAAGAGGGCGCCAATGCAAGGGAACGGCGGGGAAAGACTTGAGGAAGCAAGTGTGCTAGGGGGTTATTCATATGCCTGTTTAGGGGCCCTGTTGCCGCTGCGGCCTACAGGATCAGCAAGTGTTGTCACATTGGATTTCCAGAAAAAAGCTAAATCCCGCCTAAATCGGAGATACTACTTCTCTGAAGCAACAAGAGCTAGACTGCAAAGCCAAAGCTGGATTTAATTACAACTGAGACCGTTTAGTAATAGACGAAAAGATAAGTACTTGATGCGATTCTTGATTTGGACAAACCTTGCTCCAAAAAACTAAGTTGGCAACAGTAGTACGTACATCTGGACTTCCCTTCCACCGCTGGAGGAGGGGAATTCTGTCGTCTGCTCAGCGCAGAAACGTCAAACTGACCCGAATGTGTGGTTCTTCTTCCTCTTTCCACCTCTTTGCAAAGAAACAGACATGGTTGAAAAGGATCGACTACTATTCACTGGATTTTCGCGGTAACTCTCTCATGAGTGGTAGTTCTTTCTAGGAGTGATTGTGGCTAAATAAATCATTGAGCGGATTGAAAAAAAAATCCAGATGAAAGGCATGTTTTTTTGGAGGGGGGGGGGGGGTAGGGTGGAGATGATAACTTCTGATGACCGGTAACACTTTTGAAAAAGTCACGCCACGCCACTGGTACAGGTAGATGTCGGTTTAAAGCCCCACAACTGCGTCAAAGTCTCTACCATCTGTGAGGGCCTCCTTTTTTCAGTTGGAAGAGGGACGCAAGGCCATTTGTACAGTTGGGAGCTGAGAAGACTGCAAGGCTGAGGAATGCGAAACTGACCTGCCTGTTGTCGCCTTGTGCAGCCAGCTCGTCTTCCCTTCAGGGTGGCAGCGACATAAATAAAAAAGGCATAGTACGAAAAAGCATTGCAAATGAATGGAACATATTACATAGTAACAAGTGAAAGCAATACTAATAATGGAATAAAACTTCACAAATCAAAGCAATCTGCTTCCAACGTGACTAAGAAAGTAAGGGTGTGTGCGTGCTTTTTGTGTATTTCCTAGCGTCTTGTTAATGCTTCTTTCCTGGACATGGATCAATTAATTTTAACTTATGCAGGGTAGTACATTTTCTCCCTCGTTTGTATTTACATTTTGGTATGTAGCATCGCTTTTCTGCAACTTTCGGATTATGGAACATGAAGTTGTAATGTCTCAGCCCCATTGATTTATCCACCAACTACGCCCTAACACCCATGGGCGTCCGCAAGGGGGGGGGGGGGCAAAAGGGGGCCACGCCCCCCCACCTGCAAAATGAATGTGTACATAAAAATTATATAATTCACACATAATTTCATTTCAATCACAGTAATTTATGTTAATTATTATAAATTCGTTGAAGAAACATGATAATTTCAGGCTGAAACAGTGTTTTTTGAGGAGGCATCACTATTTTAGATGAAAATATGTGTTCTTTGCCCCTCACTGGAAAAAAATACCTTGCTTGCCCCTCCCTGGAAAGAATCCTGCGGACGTCCATGCTAACACCCCACACAATTTTTATAAAAGGACAAATTTATGGTCATTTTGTCTCTAAGTATACCTTTTCACACACATAAACACAAACTTACACCCCTCAAATAAAAAATAAATCTGAATAAACCTTTGCTCAACCCCCGAGTCGACTTTCCCTCTTTTCGTTGCATGTTAATTCTATTGATAGTTAACCTTCAGCGACCTAGTTTACTAGATATAGTCTGCTCTATACATATACATTTACTTATACACACACGCCAGAACATTCAATCCATTTTTAAAACAAATTCATTTCGGAAAACACGGAAGAAGTGTGAATTCCTATGCCGTTGCTGGTCTTTGAGATGTCCCGTGGCTGACATCATCCGTGGAGGTTCAAGAATGGTTCCGAACTTTTCCGAACGCCAGACTGCACCTCACACTGTAAGTCCCGATTCCAATATCAGATTCTCACCCTTTCCTACAGGGACTTCTGCATGTCTGGCAACACTGAAAAATTGAACACCAAGTCGAAGCTTCCCTCCCCACACTACCTCCCCGTTCACCCCCGAACCTCACCCCGCACTGGCAGTCTTCTCAGCTCCCAACTGTACCTTGCAGCCTTACGTCGGAGAACCAACTGCAATCGACTCACACGAGTTGACTGCATACGTATATAACAAGATCCACACTTTCACATGTAGGAATGGAGATCTTGTAATACACAAATTTTCTCTTCACTTTGAGTCTACAAAGACTAAAATGTAAAAATCTAAGCTCATTATATTATATAAAGCAGAAAATTACTTAATGTAACCGACAAACTTAAGAAGCTACTTCACAGACTCAAAGTGAAGAACTGTCTGCTTACAGTGCTAAGTCAGACATATATATGTTTACAACTACTTCATAATGAAGGTAAAAAATGTTATAATAACTCTAGAAGACTAGTTCAACCAGAGAGGTACAGCCTAAATCTTGGTGTCGGGGGTCCATAGTACTTAAGCATGAAATAGCTTTAGTTCACCTTGCTACCCTTCAAAATACATACATCACAATTGGTCAGGTAATGTAGGTAAATGTTTTAACGGCTTTATTAGGTGTTTTTAGTAAATTACAACCATTTAATTTATCAAGAGTAATGTCTGAGGCAAAGTTCGCCTGTTCACGTTCTTGAGCCACCCAACAACGTGTGGTGTTCAGCTTGTGTTTTGAAGTGTTTGTAAATGAGTAGGAACATTTAGGAAGAATAATGTGATGCTACATTTATAGGAATATCTGGTAAACTGTATGAAAAGAATGTGGTAGTGTAGAAAGGTACCAGTATTTGCCTGAAGTGACATAGGAAAAACTCAGGGTGATGGACTCCGGATATCAATATCTGCCAGCAACTCTCCCAAAGAACCCAATTTGACCCTAACATTTAGCTTTGATGTCATACTCGCAAGTTCATATTTGGAACTTATAACATTAAAATAAATACATATTGACTGTAATCATATATTGTTACCCCAGTATAAGAACAGTGGGTGCAGAGTAAAATGTGGGACCTTCCCAACAGGGTGGTGCTCCAGAGCGGACGAACCAATCCCAGTTCGGAGAGCCTTCGTGTACTATCACACCTAGGGGCACGTGGAGCCTCTTCTAGGTGGAACTTCCGACGAGGACTCCGAGCCGAAAGAGAAGGGTAGAGGGTTCGAATCCTCACATCGCCTGAATGGGAGAGCACCTCCCCCCCCCCCTTTCGCCCTGGGAGGAGTTCCAGAACTCATGGATAGACGGTGATTGGCAGGGTGGAAGCTATGCGCCGTGAAAGTTTTGGACACTTCCACAGACGTATGCTTTTTGAGAGCGGTCCTACAGTTTTACTTGCTATCCGAACTACCAGAATTTGTCTCCCAGCCACCTAAATCGCGAGCTGGAGAAATCCTATCCACAAGAACAAGATCAGAACCATTAGGCTATCTTGGACTCCTTTAACTATACATCGTCGAGTATAAACAGAGATTATTTAAGCTATCAAGGGAATTTAAGAAAATTACGTTTTTATTACTTGAAGCAGATTATATAGAATTATATTTCCGTTCAGAGAAAAATACTGCTCGTCAAATGGGAATGTTATATATGGGACAGGAAATGACCCTATTTAATCCAAGTTACTTCAGGCAAACCCTGTCCCTATGAGTCAAGATTACTCTGAGCAATGGAAGTGCAGATAAACTGATTAACTATAGCTACCGTAATCAATCCTGTTTAGGAAGCGAGATACACTGGCTATGAGACTAGATGCATCGACTAGAGTTGTTAAACATTAATAATTGCAATTAGAGCAATTTGTATGTGCTACATATAAATTATTTTATATTATTCTTTGTGTTTCTTTCTTTCCTTATAATTCCATGCACTTATGTTTGTTTATAAAATGTACCTGTATAAAATTGAAATTATCGTAATAATATAAACTCTATTAAACCATAATTTTACATTTGCATCAGTAACATCGGTCAAAGGGATCCTAGAAGGCGGATTTATAAAATGCCGAGACTAGATCAACTCAAAAATAACAAATACACAAAGCAGCAAGTCGCATAAGACAGTACATACTGCAACCGGCTTAATGGAACACAAGTCACGCAGTGTCTTCGATGGACAATATCCGGATGGGTGACCGTCGCAAATAAATCTAGTAAATCACTTAGGACAAGGGAAGAAGAAGAAATACAAAAACTTAATAATTAATTGTTACCTTAAATAGAATTAGATTATAATCCTTCACCCTTGTGTTTAATCTTTCAGACGAATGTTACTATAATAGGCTTCAATAATGCATATAATTATTGTTGAATGAATATTGTTGTGCTGAAAAGATGAGAATCTTAGACCACGTCCACGCTGACAAAGACTGTACGTAATATTTTCTACCCATTATCCCCGGCAATGGACATATGAATTTTTGTCTGACATGGATAGCTTGAACAAATGTTCTGGCCAATGAATTGGGGCAGTTTCTTGTCCACACTTTAACAATGAGAAATATATCCTTATTCTTCTTGGTTGAATAGTTATCGTCTTTTAAACATGTGAAGTGATACATTGTTTACATCTCACGCGGCCGCCATTACATCTACACGTGACTAGAGGCAGGCCCGTAGCTAGAATTGATCTCCAGGGGGGTGCTCACGGGTTATCAGGGGGGCTGTAAATCAAGTCTATTTTTCAAAAGTTTAACAGTATTAAAGGAAGGAAAATTATGCGTGTGGGGGGGATGCGTGGGGCGGGGAGTAGGGAGTCATTAAGTTATATGTATATTTTTGAGACCATACAAATACTACATTGTTTATATCTTTTAAGATATAGCTTGAAGTGTCAATTGACTGCTACTGAAATCATCCCTTACTACACACTCCATACTACTATTCATGATACAGATATTTATATCACACAAGAAAAATGGACAGTATTCAGCATTGTGCCTAGCGAACATACCACCCCCGGGCCGAAACAATAAAACTCCCCTTCGATCCATGTTGACTTTTGACGCAGATACCGAGGGATTTGCATGACGACGTGTCCAAGTTACAAGTTTCTGTCTAAACGGGAGGTCGCAACTCGCAACAGGGGCAGCGAAGGTACAGATAAAGAAGCTTCCCTATGAAGCAACTTTCTAAAGTCTAGAGAAGAGAATATTCTATATACTTGTCGCTATTTAGACTTCTTGAACGAATGTAATAGCTGCTGTTCATGTTCTGTGAATTTATCCTTCACCAAAGTTGTGAGCAAAATAATATCTGCTGTCTACATTTTCACACTTCACTTCAAACAAATTACACAAAATAGTTTTACCTAATGTCAAGGGGGCTGACGGCAGTGCCAAGGGGGGCTGACGAAAGTTCCAGGGAGGCTCAGCTCCCCTGGCCCATGCCTGACTACGGGCCTGCCTAGAGGTCGCTTCTGATTGGTTATGCTACGGAAATGGAACGGGTTCTATCCTTGAGAAATGCCATGAAATATCCCATGGCATCTGAAATGCTATAAAATTTCCCACTTTACACGGTAGCTTTTTGGTCATGGCATAAGTGTTAAGAAAAATGCTAGGAAAATACTTTCGTCTAAAGCGAGCCCATGGCTTCAAGACTGAACTGCGACACCATTCTCGAAGTATGCTCGCTTCAAGTACGGTATTGCATCTTTCGGATACGGCCTTATAATTTCAATGCAACGAAAGCAAAGTTGTGTTATGGAAGAAGTTCCTAGAGGCCAGTTGACCTTTCCGTTTTACGTTTAAAAGTGAAGGAGGTTCCTAATATGCGAAAACGTGGTTGCCGGAGGTAATAACCTGTCAATGAACCTGTTCCTGTTCTATATCAGCAGCTTTCCTATCGAGCTTTGTTTCCTCCAGTCAAGGAAAGCATCCATTTAATCGTGACTTCTTCATTACCTTAATGTTTATACAAACACATCTCGATTCGTTCTTTGCACGGAAATGCAGAAGTGAAAGTACACAGGGAAGGTCATGTCTGACACTCCTTGTTCACAACTGCTGAAGATACTTGAAAATACTTCGGTCAGCCTTTAGAAAGCTACTAAATTGTTGTTATAATTTCTGTAGCCTATTGCTTTTACGTAGCATTTCTGCATGCATATTGCCAGGCACGTACCTAGAAATATTTTTCGGGTGTTTCCGAACCAAGTGTCTCATAATAATAATAATAACATTAAACTAATTAAAATAGTATTAATTAAAATACCCAAATTAATTCATATTATATTTTTTACATGAATAGGTAAAAGGACGGTATAAAAATAGTTATGTAACATTATTCATTATTTAGCTTACTTGCTGTTAAGATGGGCAAAATTTATAAAAAAATATATAAAAGATGAACACCTGCCCTGGCAAGGAAACTAATGTCAAATAGATAAAGAATTTGAATATTTATTGAATATAAAAAAAGAGATGTTAGATACAGTTGACGAGAAGTAAAGTTCCTGGTGATATTTTATGAATGATACGTTGTAAGTAGTAATAAATCTTGCATAAATCTTCTTTCGTACTCTCATTGAAAGTCGTGTGATCACAACATAATCCTCTCCTAGTAAATTTGGCGCAAATACCCTCTATTTAAAAATGAAAGTATAGTAGTGTCATTATTTAATTTAGTTATTGTACTATTTCATTATACGAGGCGCATCTAGAAAGTAAGTTTCCCTATTTTTTTCCCGTGAAAGTAAACATATTGAGCCGTGTAAATTGCGCATGCGCATCAAAGCTAAGACGTATCAATCATATGCCAGGCGGACAGATCCCGCCCGGCGCCAGTAGCGAGGCAGCAGTGGTCCAAAGCGGAAGCTCGTATTCCTTCTCCCGCCGAATGCCAGTAGCGAGGCAGCAGTGGTCCGAAATGGAAGCTCGTATTCCTTCTCCCGCCGCATGCGAGATTCGGTCGGTGATAAAGTTCCTGAATGCACAAAGCATTGCGCCAATTGACATTCATCGTCAGCTCTGTGAAGTCTATGGGCCGAACATTATGAGTAAGCAGATGGTGCGTTCGCTGGTGTCGGCAGTTTTCGGAAGGTTGTCAAAGTGTCCGTGATGAAGAGGGCAGTGGGCGTCCGTCCCTCATCACTGATGATCTGGTTGAGCTGGTGCGGCAGCGCATCGTAGAGAACCGTCGCTTCACGATTACGGAGTTGAGTAGCCTTTTTCCGCAGATATCGCGATCCGTGTTGCATGAGATTGTCACGCAGCGCCTGCTGTTCAAAAAATTGTATGCCAGGTGGGTGCCGAAAAACCTGACACCCGAACACAAAATGAAACGTTCAGGAGCAGCACTGACATTCCTGCAACGGTACCATGATGACGGCGATGATTTCCTCGACAGGACCGTCACGGGCGATGAGACGTGGATTTCGCACTTCACCCCGGAAACCAAGCAGCAGTCAATGCATTGACAGCATAGTGGATTTCCGGTCAAGAAGAAATTCAAACAGACGCTGTCGGTACAGAAAGTGATGTGCACCGTGTTTTGGGACAGGAAGGGCATTTTGCTCATTGACTTCCTCCCCAGAGGTGAAAAGGTGAACGCTGACCATTACTGTGAAACACTAAGGAAATTGCGATGTGCCAGAAGAGAAGGCCGATAGATTCTTATAGTCATGGCCATGTTTCCCCTGTAATATGGCGTATCTTGGACGAAAGATTAGGGATGAACTTTCTAAAAGTGTTCAACATTCCCATGTATGAACGTAGCTGCGAAGAATTCTGTGGTACTGGACAGTTAACCACTGCGTCCCAATTCTTCTCAGATGGAATAATTCCATCTTTACTAATAGTGTATCCGAGATACTCAACTTGAGAGGCAACAAATACACATTTCGTTAAACTTGCTTTTACGTTATGTGCATCTAACTTTGATAGTACAGCACATGTTCTATTGTAACACTCACGTTCCGAAGTTCCACCGATGATTACATCATCAAAATAAAAGGAAACACCAGGAGTATCTCCTAATAATGGCATGCTTACTGCAGGTGTTGTGCTCCTCCATGACAATGCTCGTCCACAAACGGCTCGGCGCACAGCAGCTGTTTTGACGGAATTTGGCTGGGAGTTGTTTGATCATCCACCTTACAGTCCTGATCTGGCTCCCAGCGATTTTCACGTTTTCTTGCACCTCAAGAAATTCCTGTCCTGCGGTGAGCGTTTTGGCAACGACGAAGAGCTGAAGACGTCTGTCACACGCTGGTTCCATTCACAGGCGGCAGAGTTCTACGACAGTGGAATCCAAAAGTTGATACCACGATACGACAAGTGTCTCAATTCTGGTGGTTGCTATGTTGAAAAATAGCTGAACCTTTGCTGTACCTGTTGCCAATAAATGGTTTCCTGAAACGGTGTTGGTTTTTTTTAAAAAAAATAGGGAAACTTACTTTCTGGATGCGCCTCGTATATTTAAAAATGAATGTTATATTGTATTTAATAGTAAGATTGCAATGCAAATTAGTTAAATAAAAAGTTCTAATTTAGAGAAGTGACAAGGAAAAGGAGCTGGTGACAAAACATAGAATAATTTCAAGCTTATCTGCATCCTATCTGTATCTCTGTGAACTGCAATCTATTCCCTTTCTGTTTATGGCAGGTAGATATACCCAAGTCTAATAATTGATAATGAAGAATGTGTAATTCCTGGATTGTGCGCGTGTATAGGATATTATCGAGACATTGTCTTTGTCTCGTCTCGAGTTTTTAAATATCTGTCTCGTTCTTGGTCTCATATTGATTTATAAACTTTCATCTAGATCTGTCTCGTCTCGATTTATAAATATCGATACTGTTCTCGTCTCGTATATATTATACCCATAGACAGCATATGCCACAGTGTGTCACCACGGTAACTTTAACAACGCAGATAGGTAACTGAGGCAAACAGGTTTTCTTGACAATGTTTTTCTATTTGACGCCTTATTTTGACGCTACGAACCCTCAAAAAACGTAACCGCACTCACAATTGCCACCAATAGATTCACTTTGCAATTACTATGAATAAATATGTGACTTATCTATGAATATTTGCTTGCTGAAGAAGTCCTATGGAAGAGAAAATTTGGTTTGTGTTAGTCTCAATTGTGATTGAGAACTTTTAGACATAAACTCTCGTTCTCATCTCGATTTTCAGGAGGCCATTTTGGTCTTGGTCTTGTCTCGTCTTGATACCAACCCCTTTGAGTATTATAGTTTCTTACGACAGAAACTTAAAATATGTGTTTGTACGTATTTTACACGTTTATAGATACTTTGCGGTATTTTACAAGCGAAGTAGAAAACCTTTTTATTCGTCAACCTTGGTATTGAGTTAGATTCCCAATACAAGCATATTGCACAGTGATTCGGAACCCACTTTCAACTGTAGGTCCAGTCCACATTAACCTATTCGATCAACGTGTACTTAAAAACCATGTGTATACGTACAGAAAAAGCTTGTCTCCTTTCAGACTTTATCGTTTCATTTTACTTCCTAAAATAAATACCGAAAAAGCACTTTCAATTAGTAATTTTATTACTCATTTCCTCAAAATGGAAACTAATTGAGATATCATCACAAATACCGTTCCCCTTCCTTCGAACTACTTTGGCGTAAGCTGCGTTCCGCTTCCCATAATTATCAGCAAACCTAGTAATTTATCGCACGAGTAAGCCGAGGAACACCGTAATCTTTGCATCCTGTTGGCATGTTATGCGGAACTTACTACACAGAGATCTCATCCTACAGCAAACATGAGAGAGATGCATTGCAATTACGTATATGTATCACAATGCAACGCAACTGGGACATTCTATCATCCTAAAAATATAAATGATAAATGAGACATTGTGTACTTCGTGGGTGATCTGAAGGAACCCTTTTCGTTAGTATTCTATATTTATTTGTTCAAGTGTATGTTGTTCAGTTTTGAGTAGTTTCCGGTACAGTATGAAGTTCATTTTCCGTTTCGAAGCCTCAGAAAAAAATATTTTGTTTACCCTGTATGTATGCAGACATGCAGCACAAATTCATGGTTGCCACTGTCATTTATTTTTCTGTTGGATAACATAAAGATCGATAATATTCTTCAGAAACAGCATGATGCCAGAAGGTACCGCCCAAGTTCCTGGGTTCGAGCCCTAGCCTTGGGGCTAGTGGTCTTTGTGACGTCCCTCCATCAGTTTCATCTAATCATCTCATTCTCATCTTTGAGATTGACCAAAAGTGGCAGAAAAGCGACGTAAAACAACCAAAATACAAATACAGTCATGTCCATTCATTATGTTGAACGCCCTGCTTTATTTTCTTACATTAAATAAGGTCTTCTTACAATTTGTCTAAATGTCTTCACACTCCGGAGGTGGCATGGGTCTCACAGCCCGTTTATAGAATACTAAAACTTTTGTCCAACAGAAAAGTAAATGTCAGTGGCAACCCTGAATGTATGCCGCATGGATGTGGATAGAAAATGCAATTTTTCGAGTGCTCGTAGCGTCAAAACGTGGTCTCAACGATCAAAACATTATAGACAAAAGTTTATTGTCTTGATATCTTCTAAGAGACGTAAAAGTTTATCGATGTTGCACGTGGACATCTTGCATGTAGAATTTGATTCGCATTTGACATACATGAATTATTCATTGCTTTGAAGGGGGTAAATTGATGTATTCAATACTTTTTTAATGCAACTCAAATGTTATTATTAACTATTACTCCAGTATGCTCATTCTAGTGATCCCTGGGTTCATTCATGATATAGTCCTAAAAGTAAAATTAATAGGAATAAGAATCTGAAATTTTTAATATAATTTGTTCTTTATTTTTATTAATTCTATAAAGGGGGTACACCATCCCTCAACTATGAACAATTACACAAACTATCCCACCCGTATGCTACCGTTACGAGCTACGGTATTGCGCCAAAATTACAATAACATTGATATTTATGAAGATTTTTGGAGGATGTAGTGGAAAGTTTGGAGTGTTGCTATGTGTGAATAAATCACTGCTTCATTATCATCATTTTGACCATAGACGCATTCCACACCTATTCTCAAGACTGGAGCAAAGAAGATTTTCCCTCCCGCGCGTAAGCAAACAACAACAAATAAAGCTCGATAAGTAAATTAAGTCCAGAAATAAGTCTTAGCTGCGCAACTTTTCCAGCTAAGTAGCAGCCGTCATTCCGCACATTCGGATTTTCAGCGCTGACTTCAGCGCTTAAGCATTTTCATTCGGATATTCACCGATGGATTCAGCGCTGAATCCATCAGATTCCACCTCTTTCACCACAAACAGGGTCTGGTGCAAGCGGTGGATTTTAGGAATTGTGGGTAATTGTAGTCTGCTAACGATAAGCTACAATGGCGTCGATGAGAACGATGGAAGTGAATTACGGGCCAGAAATCTACAGAATAAATGTGTGTGTTCTGCCATTGCACTTGTAAGTAGAAATAAACCTTCCTCTTCCTTCGTACTATCTTTAGTTGTTCTTTTAAATTCATTCAACAACGGTGTTTCCAAAAGAACCGAAGCAACAGCCGAAACTGCAGAGAAAGAGCAAGTGTAGCCTCCATTTTGAAACAATTTGTGATGAAAATTCGAACGTTAAGTGGCGGAATAGGCGATGACGTCAACTGAAACTTCAGCGCTGAACTCAGCGCTGAAAATCCTAAGGTACTGATAGATCTGCCCTGTCCTGGGGCCAGATCAATCCAACCTTGAACATACTAGCTATTCCTACGGAGGTTAAGAACCTCAATCAGGAGCGAACAACTGTCTCTGTCTAAAATACGTAGGTTAGCTTATTGCAACCGGCCAATTGAGCCCTGTTATGGCCCCCAGAATCGGAAGGGGAACGTCTTCACGTTTTTAAGGAAGACATAATAGTGAACTTTAGTAAATTTTACCTTTTAGTAAGAAATGGAAATGTACTATACCAAATCTGTTCTGGTTTACCAGAATATACCTATACAATTAACAGAAACCATATAACCAGATTTTTTTTTCGATATTAGTATATCAACAGACAATGTTAACATATAACGCACATTTCAAAGTATGTGGAATAAATTACAATTCACGCATAACCAAATTCACGAATCAAGAAGAAAATAACATAAACAAATAACTCATTTTTACTACTAATTCTTCAATTACTAACTTCTAATCCATCCAATATATATAAAGCCCCAATCCCACCACTCACTCACTCACTCACTGACATAAATGTTCTCCATGAAGGAAGCCCCGGAGGCGAAAAACGCCCGATTACGACCCCCCATGAAATCGTCCCAAAAGGCCGAGAAAATTAAAAAATCTCTCAATCGGCCCTTCCTTAAGGGTGAAAATGCCCTTTTCTCACGTCCTTAGCAACCGTTGCCACGGGCATTTCTTTTGCACACATTGTTTCCTTCAATTCCTAATTGTCCAGCTACATTATATTTCTCACAGATCAATAGCACACAGATGAATGAACTCATGGTTTTGAAAAGGTGCCTGAAACAAGTGTGAAATCTACATAATAAGGAGTTTCAGCCCAGATACAATTACGTATATATTGTTATACTCAATGCGTAAATATCTGCATCGTGCTTGTTTCAACTAAATGTTTTGGGGGTATAATGACATGCAATTCCTTAGAGCTTGCCGTGCTTGTTGTTCACCATGGAAACGGACGTTGCTAGGGAACTTAAAGAAAGTTTATTTTCACCCCGAATGCTACTGTAAGGGAATTATGCTAGAGTTTTCGATTGATTGATTGATTGATTTGGTGTTTTAAGTCCACTTTGTGCACAGTATTAGAGTTTTCGAATTTTAAAATGTGAGCTTCAGAATTCATTGCAGAGGAGAGATAGAAATTTGCGAAGAATGAAGGAAAACATTTCTTTATTTCAATTAAGTTTAAGAATGTAAAACTGACTACAGAAGTAAAATGTTACTTTTCCAATTTAGTGTCCTATTGAATTCGTTTACATAAAACATCTAACTAACTATCCTGAAACTGTTATTACTTACCCAGCTCATTATTAAGAAAGAAACCAATAATATTTTGATTATTTGTATAGTGGAACCACGAGCAAAACAACCTGCGCAGACCCGCGGCTCCTGTGCACCGTACCCCCGCTAGTAGGGGAGGGGGAGAGTGGACAATGCTTCCTTATGGCTCGAGGTGGAGGGAAGAAGGGAAAGCTGCGCGGGGACTTCTCATCCCAAGGTTTTTTTCCTTGTGGTCGATCTATACATATTACAGCGCATACACACATAAATTTACGTTCAAAACTTTCGAAATAAGCGAACCACGTCGGCGAGCGCACGAGACGTGGCCACAGGCCACGTCGAAAGTGCGCGAGTCCAATATATATATAGCCCCAATCCCACCACTCACTCACTCACTCACTGACATAAATGTTCTCCATGAAGGAAGCCCGGAGGCGAAAAACGCCCGATTACGACCCCCCATGAAATCGTCCCAAAAGTCCGAGAAAATTAAAAAATCCCTCAATCAGCCCTTCCTTAAGGGTGAAAATGCCCTTTTCTCACGTCCTTAGCAACCGTTGCCACGGACATTTCTTTTGCACACATTGTTTCCTTCAATTCTTAATTGTCGAGATACATTATATTTCTCACAGATCAATAGCACACAGATGAATGAACTCATGACTTTGAAAAGGTGCCTGAAACAAGGGTGACATCTACATAATAAGGAGTTTCAGCCCAGATACAATTACGTATATATTGTTATACTCAATGAGTAAATATCTACATCGTGCTTGTTTCAACTAAATGTTTAGGGGGTATAATGACATGCAATTCCTTAGAGCTTGCCGTGCCTGTTGTTGTCCATGGAAACGGACGTTGCTAGGGAACTTAAAGGATGTTTATTTTCACCCCGAAAACTACTGTAAGGGAATTATGCTAGATTCTTCGAATTTCAAAATGCGAGCATCAGAATTTATTACAGAGGCAAGGTAGGCAAAAGAGGGGAATGACGGAAAACAGTTATTATCCAATTACGTTCGAAAATGTGAAAATGACAAAAGAAGTAAATATAACATTTTCAATTTAGTGTCGCAATTTAATTCGTAAATGCAAAACATCCAACTAATTATCTTGAAACTGTTATTACTTACTCAGTTCATTATTAAGAAAATAGACAATAATAGTTTGAATATTTGTACATTATTAGAGCCCATACACACATAAAGTTACTTTCTAAACTTTTCAAACTTATACATATGTTCCCCATCATCCAATACAACATGCAGACATTTTAAAAGTCATTAAGATCTATGAAGAGCCCCATCTATAACATGATTGCGACCACAACGTGGCCGAAGGTCACGCATGCGAGCGTACAAGACGTGGCCTTGGCCACGTCGAAAGTACGCGAGTCCAATATATATAAAGCCCCAATCCCACCACTCACTCACTCACTCACTGACATAAATGTTCTCCATGAAGGAAGCCCCGGAGGCGAAAAATGCCCGATTACGACCCCCCATGAAATCGTCCCGAAAGGCCGAGAAAATTAAGAAATCGCTCACTTTGCCCTTCCTTAAGGGTGAAAATGCCATTTTTTCACGTCCTTAGCAACCGTTGCCACGGGCATTTCTTTCGCACACATTGTTTCCTTCAATTCTTAATTGTCGAGATACATTATATTTCTCACAGATCAATAGCACACAGATGAATGAACTCATGGTTTTGAATAGGTGCCTGAAACAAGAGTGACATCTACATAATAAGGAGTTTCAGCCCAGATACAATTACGTATATATTGTTATACTCAATGCGTAAATATCTACATCGTGCTTGTTTTAACTAAATGTTTAGGGAGTATAATGACATGCAATTCCTTAGAGCTTGCCGTGCCCGTTGTTGTCCATGGAAACGGACGTTGCTAGGGAACTTAAAGAATGTTTATTTTCACCCCGAAAACTACTGTAAGGGAATTATGCTAGACTTTTCGAATTTCAAAATACGAGCATCATAATTTATTACAGAGGCAAGGTAGGGATTTGACGGAAAACAGTTATTATCCAATTACTTTCAAAAATGTGAAAATAACAAAATACGTAAATATTGCATTTTCAATTTTGTCGCTATTCAATTCGTTTATGCAAAACATCCAACTACTTATCTTGAAACGGTTATTATTTACTCAGTTCATTATTAAGAAAATAGACAATAATAGTTTGAATATTTGTACCTTATTAGAGCCCATACACACATAAAGTTACTTTCTAAACTTTTCAAATTAGCGAACTTGTACACATGTTCCCCATCATCCAATAGAACACCATCTAAAACATGATTGTGATCACAACGTGGCCGAAGGTCACGCATGCGAGCGTACAAGACGTGGCCAAAGGCCACGTCGACAGTACGCGAGTCCAATATATATATAGCCCCAATCCCACCACTCACTCACTGACTCACTGACATAAATGTTCTCCATGAAGGAAGCCCCGGAGGCGAAAAATGCCCGATCACGACCCCCCATGAAATCGTCCCAAAAGTCCGAGAAAATTCAAAAATCGCTCAATCGGCCCTTCCTTAAGGGCGAAAATGCCCTTTATTGACGTCCTTAGCAATCGTTGCCACGGGCATTTCTTTTGCACACATTGTTTCCTTCAATTCTTAATTGTCTAGCTACATTATATTTCTCACAGATCAATAGCACACAGATGAATGAACTCATGACTTTGAAAAGGTGCCTGAAACAAGGGTGACATCTACATAATAAGGAGTTTCAGCCCAGATACAATTACGTATATATATTGTTATACTCAATGCGAAATTATTATCTACATCGTGCTTGTTTTAACTAAATGTTTAGTGGGTATAATGACATGCAATTCCTTAGAGCTTGCCGTGCCTGTTGTTGTCCATGGAAACGGACGTTGCTAGGTAACTTAAAGAATGTTTATTTTCACCCCGAAAACTACTGTAAGGGAATTATGCTAGACTCTTCGAATTTCAAAATGCGAGCATCAGAATTTATTACAGAGGCAAGGTAGGAATTTGAGGGGAATGACGGAAAACAGTTATTATCCAATTACGTTCAAAAATGTGAAAATTGAAAAAGAAGTAAATATAACATTTTCAATTTATTGTCGCAATTTAATTCGTAAATGAAAAACATCCAACTACTTATCTTGAAACGGTTATTACTTACTCAGTTCATTATTAAGAAATTAGACAATAATAGTTTGAATATTTGTACCTTATTAGAGCCCATACACACATAAAGTTACTTTCTAAACTTTTCAAACTTATACATATGTTACCCATCATCCAATACAACATGCAGACATTTTCAAAGTCATTAAGATCTATGAAGAACCCCATCTATAACATGATTGCGACCACAACGTGGCTGAAGGTCACGCATGCGAGCGTACAAGACGTGGCCAAGGGCCACGTCGAAAGTACGCGAGTCTAATATATAAAAATGGAGGTATGTGTGTGTTTGTTCCGGCATAACTCTCGAAGGCCTGGAGCGATATCAACCAAACTTGGTACACGTATCACTTGCAATCTTGAAAGAAATACTGTAGTGGTATGACACCCCTGGCAGCCCTAGGGGTGGGGGTAGGAAGGGGGTGACGTAAAAATAATCGAAGACGACCGATATTAGTGTGGAATCCATAGTTTTCAGTGTCTCTAAGATGAATAGTGACACTCCCAATGCCGTTCAACTTCAAGACACTCCTGGCACCCCTAGAGGGTTGGGGTGGGAAGGGGGTGACATGTAAAACGACCGATATTAGTGTGGAATCCATAGTTTTCGGGTTCGCTAAGATGAATAGTAACACTCCCAATGCCGTTCAACTTCAAGACACCCCTGGCACCCCTAGGGGTGGAGTGGGAAGGGGGTGACATGTAAAAATAATCGAAGACGACCGATATTAGTGTGGAATCCATAGTTTTCAGTGTCTCTAAGATGAATAGTGACACTCCCAATGCCGTTCAACTTCAAGACACTCCTGGCACCCCTAGAGGGTTGGGGTGGGAAGGGGGTGACATGTAAAACGACCAATATTATTATGGAATCCATAGTTTTTGGGGTCGCTAAGATGAATAGTGACACTCCCAATGCCATTCAATTCCAAGTTCATTTTACACTATAGTTAGAATTCATTATTTTCCTGTCTAATAGAAGATTTGGATAAATAATTACCCAGGCAACACCGGGTAATCAGCTAGTTAATTACAATTAAACTCTATTAACCAACTTATAACTGATCATATTCTATAAAGCCTATATTAACAAAATTAATTACCGTTCTGGCTCCTAGAATGGGTTAACATAAATTTAAATGTTTAAAACCTCACAAACAATATCGTACTACCATGTTTTTATAATAATATAATAATAATAAACAGGAAAGAAAAGAGAAAAAAGGCGGGTGAATCGTTTACATTCAGAGAAACCGACGTCCTGGTATATTTTAAGGAACCAGGACAGTAAGCGCATACCCTCGAATGTATGCGGGTGGAGGCGGCCTTACTTCGGGAGTTCCCCTCCTTTATTCATATTCCTACAGGATTCCATCTCAACTAAAACAAATGTACAGTCACCGGCAATACAAATGTAACACCTAGATCCTGAGGTACTCGCTTCTCTGCAAGGTGTTGTGTGGGTTGCATAACTCTACGGCAAAAAAAGGATTTTAATAGCAAATCTTCAATGGCAACTTCTACCACCGCCATGGAGTTAGACAACACACATAACTCCTTGCAGGGAAGCAAGTAATTATTTCAAGATCTACAAAAAAAACCGCCCACCGCTCAGGAGAAGATCCCTGACGGAAGTCAAGTGACGTAGTGGCAGACGACTCCACTATTAGGGTTGGGGGAGTGCACCCTGGGTCAGAAACAATCGCTGTGATCTCGCTGTAAGCTTTAAGGCTTTACGCTCAAATCACGGTCCGCGTACGGTCAGGGGAGTATCCACATTAGAGGTAAGGTATGATCATCGTCAATGGTGTTGATTTCTTGACAGAGTACACCTACTTATTATTTTCTTATTATTTTAAATAAAGAGCCTGCCGATTGTACTAACTACAATGTTTAAGATATTTTCAACGACGGAATTGGCTGTTACAGTAGGCTACTAGCGTTCGAAGCAAATGGAAAAGAAAAAAAGAATTGCGAAAGCGGAGAACGTTTATTTGCACTTAAATGTGCAAAGCTACAAATGTCAACAATGGTAAACATTACTTTGTCGGTCTAGGTTTGGCATGAACATTCTCTGGCTGATTGTTTCATATCGACACTGTTGATCATTTCTTTTATTCGAACGTTTCCAACACAACACGGCTAAATAATGTATAACTACCATAACTCTTACAACACCACGAAAAATCCCAAAGAAATCACAATTAAACACCCACGCACAAGCACTTCCCCGACAATGACCGCAGCGGAAGACTTCCTGCTACCCATAAAATCTTCAAATAGACCGGTCTTCCCCTGTCCCTCTGCACGCCCTCTCCCCTCATTTGGGGATCTTCTCGTGAGCCGTGAGCTTTAGTTGTCCCATTTTTATTGCAGGTGACTATACTTAAAAATTTACAGGCCGGCAAACGCATTAGGGAGAATAATGAAACTCAAACAGCGTCGGAAGGTACAAGTAACGAAATCTTTGAAGTTTTATTATTTTAAACGTTCACTTTATGCACAGATAGAATAACCAGGACTGTGCGTACAGTTAAAACGAGATCCTCAGTCAGGCATTGAACTCAGACTGCCCCCTCACAATATATTCCCGCCCGCCTTCTGCATCCCCATCCAGTTTTTCCTGCGCAGCACATGAATATTTGAAATAAATATTCAATTAGTCCATGAACTTGCACATGGTTAGATTTCCAAATGGCGTATATTTCAGAATTTTGGTTTCCACACAACCAAGATCCCGATTAATTCCTGTCCAGTGGCGCCAATTTTTGAAAAATAGATTTGTTGTATAAATTTATACAATACATAACACAAATCATAAGCCCTTGTCCTCCATTATTTTCGTAATAACAACATGTCCAAGGGTAGTGTAAACAATATGGAACATTGACAAGGATTTTATTTCTAAAATGTAATAACAATACGAGGCAAATTATTGGGTAGGCTAGAGTTCCACAAGCACATATACTACGTTGGCGCCACTGTTTCTGTGCATAGGTGAATTTTAAAAAAATGTATAAGGAACATTTATGTGCGTAAACTTATACATTTTCTCTTAAATGTTGAGCTTTAAGTCTGGTAGAGATGTATCCAATCGATGATGAGTTCAGGCAGGCCCCTCTCAAAGACATTTAAATAATTAAATGTGTTAATGTGATGTGCTCCTGCTTCTACAGGAACATGAAAAATAACAAGATCTATTGGGAGAATATGAATACCTTAAGGTTGAAACCAGAAAGCAATCTTTTTAGAAGTGTCTAAAATTTGTCTACATCGGCAGAAAAAAAGTGAATGCGGAAAGATAGTGTCTTTATAAAGGATCAGCCACGTTTAATATAATCCTAAATATTACAATTAAAAATGTGCATTACTGCTTTTCTCCCTTTCTTTTCCATTGAGAAAGCAATAATTTTGTATTTGAATTGATTTTATTAAGTCCGATTTATGCACAGGCAAATCGGGACTGGACCTACAATCCGAACCAATGTGCAATGTGTCTCTACAGAGTATCGAACCCGGGATCCCTTGATTACAGGGCGATGAGGAAGCAGTAAGTGCTGGTCGACTGAGAAAGGCCTGTCCTCTTTTACGCCTGTGTCTGGCATCGCCATACCTCTACGAAACTCTCTATAAATACTGTGCCCCTACAGTCAAATTGCTCACTTCCCCACCAAACCTTTATCTTCCCTCCCCCGTCCCCAATACGTATAAAAAGACAGCAATAATTTACATATTCATTTGAATAGAGTAATTTACATACGAAAAGTGCTTCAGGAGGCGTATACCTTTATGAATAAACAAACAATGGGAGGTGAATGGGGAACACGCAGCTGTATGAATTATCGATAACTTGTCGTCAAAATTAACAGTATCTTGAAAACAATAAAAAGAAACTTTTAATACACGAGTCAGGTCTGAAGTAAATTTTCATTAGCACCTTTGCCTATTCATACATCCGAGTTGGGAAGAACAAAGAAAATATTACAGGAAACTGCGCATTGGAGGGAAATAATGCCTGAACAATCACGGCCAAGGGAAAGATAGCGTCATTGCCTTGTAATCAAGGGGTGGAGGCACAAGTGGTTCGGATCCCACTTTAAACTGTAGGTCCAGTTCCGATTAGCCTTACTGTGCATAAAGTGGACTTTAAAACAGCAACTAAAACCAACACAAACCAAACAACCAAGGGAAAAAACAACAACGAATTGATGTCAAGTTCGAATGCTTCAGTGAACCAGTGTAGAAAATAAATAGTTATTATCGTTCTTTAAAGGTTGTAGTGAAGTTAAAAGCCTTGCTATTTTCAGTTACTACACGTGAAGGTAATTTCGATGATATTTTGTTTACAGATCCTCTCGATTACAATCTCACGTATTTTCTTATCAACTCTTAAGCTTAACAACTTTAGTGTTTTCATTGTTCTTCTTCCATTCTTGTATTTGCTCTCTTTGTCACATCAAGCACATTTTTTTATGTTTATAGTTCGTTCATATGTAATTGTCCGTTTCAAGCTTTTCTAAGCATGAAGACTTGATGAGCAAGGAATTTCAGAACACAAAAATGGAGGATGAAGCTTGAAGGTTTGATATTTTACGAATATCAAGTCTTCTTAAGGCCTTCATATTCGTGAAATTGGCTCGTCATATCCCATGAAATTTTACAGTCGCTAACAATTCATTCAGTGTATCATGCCGTTATTTTATTGGTTTAAATTTTTTACTCACGGCAGCTTACAAAACTGACCAAGAGCGTCTGTCATTTGGTGAAGTCAACTCCTCACATGTAATATTCTTCTCTGATCCATCTTCTGTATTTATAATCTTTACTTTCCTCAAAGCAGCGGCGGCTCCAGGATTAATCATCTAGGGGTGCTGAGAGGGTGAGGGATGAATTTTGGGGGTACGATGTTCAAAATATGGAAAACATTAAACATGCATGCATTTTTTCTCGGGGGGAGTAAGATTTAATTTCTTTCCAGAAAATTATATTTAACCTTCATTATTGTTGCCATTGTTATACAAATCTTAAAATTGAAATTCAATTGAAAATACTTTGGCGTTGGTGCGAAGTTCAGGCTTGAGTCCACTATTTAAATAAAAACTGGATTCACCTTATATCCTTTCCATAAACATCTAACATTTTGTTTATAAGCAGTTCGTTGTCTTTTTGTACTTTTTGTACTGTATCAAATCCGGGACTCCTTGATTATAAGGCGACGATGCTAGCACAGCGCCATCGGGGAGGCCCACAATACGAGTATGTTCTGATATTTTTCCATGGATAGTACTACTACTACTAATAATAATAGCAATAACAACAATAATACTAATAATAAGCATCCGTGGCTATTGTTCTATTTTTTTCTCTATTCTAGGCACTAAAAATACCCAAATAGGTAACAAAAGGCACTAAAATTTAATATGTAAAACGATCGATATTAGTGTGGAATCCATATTTTTCGGGTCGCTAAGATTAATAGTGACACTCCGAATGCCGTTCAACTCCAAGTTCATTTTACATTATAGTTAGAATTCATTATTTTCCTGACTGGGATAAAAAAAATCCCCGGGCAACGCCGGGCAATCGCTAGTATATCAATAAACGTTTCCCATTATAAAGAATAACTCTTGAATATAACAGTGTCTGAATCATTTAATAGACTTGGATTTCGGTATGTCGCAGGTTAAATTTATGAATATGTTGAAGGGCTTTTCATGGTTTAATAATGGATTATTAGGCCTTCCCGATGGCGTAGTGGTAACGTCGTCGCCTTGTAATGAAGGGGTCCCGGGTTCGATACCCAGTGGAGGCACATAGTGGTTCGGATCCAACTTTAAACTGTAGGTCCATTCCCGATTAGCCTTTCTGTGCATAAAGTGGACTTAAAACAACAATTCAATTCAATTCAGTAAGATATACGTACACGTATGCTACATGTGTGGGGGAGGGGATGCAGGAGGGAGATGCGGTGAGACAGAGGACGAGAGTGTGTTAGTTGTGTATATCTTGTAAATATAAATACATGAACGTAACTTGGGGCCTAAGTTTGGGGGGCAAAATCAAACTTGTGACCTAACTTTGAGGAGTGGTCAGAATCAAATTTGGGACTTAACTCTGATTGGGGGGGGGTGCAGAATCAGACTTGGGACTTAACTTTGGGGAGGGCAGAATCAAACTCGGAACTTTGATGGCAGAATCAAACTTTGGACTTAACTTGGAGGTGCAGAATTAATAAGTTGTCCATCTCATAAAAATAGCATCCATAACTATTTTGCTAAATAGGTTACATTTGGGCACTCGAAAAAAAAATACACTTCAGTACTTTTCTACTCAGACCCCAAGAGGTTAACAAAAGTATCGTTAACTTTAAAATTTAGTAACCTTAAAATTTTGGGTAGGGGGCAATTGCCCCCTTGTCCCCATCAAGTTATGCCTGTGTAAATATTATAATGTTATGGTAGCTTCTGCAATTTTGACTTGTCTCTGTTGAGAGTAAATAAAAAAAACAATTACAGAATGTAAAAAAAAGGTCCTAAATTGTGTTCAATCGAGTGACAACTGTGGACTGTCGACAGTCTTTGATGTGGATTTCTTCTGCCTTTCTGTGAGGGTAGTACTTAAGGAAACGAAGGCTTATAATAGCGGAACCGCAAGAACCACGAGCGGATGCGTTTTTCTTTTTGGTCTCACGAAAACCAATTCTTCCGTGCAATCCAGTACGACCTTGTCGGATGCGTGAAGGGGCGCTGAACCGTAACAGGATGCCGATGGTTGCCTTCCACTAGCCTTGGACAACCGCGAACCAATAAGAACTAACAGAACCACGGGCGTCGTTATGTATAAGCAGTGGGATATTTAAACCTTCTCGTATAATATCTATTAAACTAAAATTTTAAATATACAGAAACAGTAAAACTTCCTGTAGTATTATATGGATGTGAAACTTGGTCCCTTAAATTAAAAGGGGAACATAAATTAAGAATATTTGAAAATAAACTCCTTAGAAAAATATTTGGACCTAAAAGCGATGAGGAGACAGGTAAGTGGAGAAGGTTACATAATTTAGAACGGGATAATTTATATTCATGTCCAGATATTATTAGAATGATTAAATCAAGGAGACTTAGGTGGGCAGGCCATGTGGCACGAATGGGAGAGGAAAGAAGAGTTTACAGGACTCTTTGGAAACCTGATGGTAAGAGACTTGTAGGAAGGCCAAGATGAAGTTGGAGGGATAACGTTGAGATGGACCTAAAGGAAATCTGTAAGGATGGGAAAGATTGGATTAATCTTGCCCAGGATAGGGACAGATGGAAGGCTACTGTTGCTGCACCCATAAACTTTCGGGTTTATGAATACTAAAGAGTGAGTTAGTGCGATATTTTAAAAATTTCTATTGGGGCAAATTATACTACTCTTGAAGCATCGAGGGAAGAGACTATGTAAATTATAAGTATAATTAGCTCCCCCCCCACCATACAGCCAAAAATTAGCAACCAAAAGGGAAGATGCAAAAACCAGAGGGGAAATTCCCTTCACTCCCTTCAAATTCCACCGTGTTCATATGTAAGATATTGGCGTATTATATGGTGTGTACCCCCAAAGACTCAAAGGTAACGTATCACCGCGCTACGACACCAGGGATCCCGGATTCGAATCCAGGCCTGGACCCAAAAGTCGCAGAAAAGCGAAGTAAAATAAACCAAACCAACCAATCAAAGGTAACGACGCGAAGGTGCAGTGTCCTGCTGACAGTACAACTTGATATCTTCTCTTTTCTTAGAAATTATTATTATTTATTATCTTAATAGGATTGCAATTAAGCCATACAATATTTCCTTTGAACAATATTAACACAAATAATGGCTTGATACTCGCTGAATGTCCAAGATGACGAATATTTGTATGGAACATTTAACATCAGTAAAGTGTACTCGCGTCTCAAGTAAATTCAAGAGCACTTCTCAGTCATCACGCCGCATCCTGTTAAGCTGCTAACATGAATATATTTATAGGTACGTCTGAAACACATTCTGGAAGCAATTTCCATGTAAAAAAAATAATAAATTTGACAATTGCCTACAGAAATTAAGTCATAAAAATAATAACGATAATGATAATATATTACGGTTATTAACAGTTAACATTTGACTTATAGCCTATACACATTTCATTGGTCTTCATTAGAAACAAGATAGATAACGGTTAATGAATTACGATCTTCCATCTCATTGCATGCATGTAACAAAAGATTTTATGTTTCAAATGAGGTGTTGTGGATAAGAAGCGCGAACTCAACAAACGTACATTGTGAGGGAAATGCGTTTCAAGTTGTCAGGCACAGTGCGAACTCCAAAAAACGTGGTAAGAGTAGATCGGAATGTTTCCTGCGTGATTTCCAAAGTAGTTTGTTCAGTTTTCCCCTTGCATCACAACTTTAAACACATTGCCCTCACAATGTACGTTTGTTGAGTTCGCCCTTCGTATCCGCAACGCCTCAAATGTTAGTTACTATGTATACAGCTCTCATGGACTGTACGATACGCATTCGTTACATAACTTGGTTATGATATTAACTCTCTAGAAAAGTGTTCGGGATCCGCCACTGTTTTTTTAATTCTGCTTCTCTATTCTGCTATTCTACTCCTCTTCTATCTCTAGTAGAGGAAGTGCCCGGGTTCTGCGCCCTCTTGTGAGGAGCTGAAGTGAGGAGCAGTGTTGCCAACTCCTCACTCGAAAAAATCACCAAGGTTTTTGTTTTTGGGTATAACCTAACCTAAAGCAAGGAGCTGGCAATCTTGCTTGAGGTATTTTCTCGCAGTGTTGCCAACTCCTCACTCGAAAAAATCACCAAGGTTTTTTTTTCTTGGTCTAACCTAACCTAAAGCAAGGAGCTGGCAATCTTGCTTGAGGCTTGTCTTACAGTGCATAAAGCAAGGTTGCCAACCCACTGGTACTTTTGCCATAGCCTTTTACAAGAAAAAAAAGAGAGGGAAGAGTTAAACAACCGACAGCTTACCCACAGCCTTTTTTGCTCTAACCTAACCTAAAGCAAGGAGCTGGCAACTTTGCTTGTGCAATCAACCCGGTTGACCGCCCTCAAGTGGAGATCAGCGTTGCCAACTCCTCACTCAAAAAAAATCACCAAGGTTTTTTTTTGGTCTAACCTAGCCTAAAGCAAGGAGCTGGCAACTTTGCTTGAGGCTTGCCTTACAGTGCATAAAGCAATTTTTGCCAACCTACATATACTAAACAAGGAGAGCCGGCACTGCCGTAAAAGAGAGAGAGATGGGTGGATGGCAATGCAGTATGTGTGTGCGTGTGTGTGTATAATATGTAGCATTATTAACTAGAGTGTGTTGGCAATTTACTTACAACTAAAAAAAAAATAGAAATGCCAACGTTAGTGTAAGATGAAGAGAGAGAGAGAAAAAACTTATAGCTGGGAACAGTAATGAGCGAATGCGCCATATCGTAATTTTCCAACTCCGTATATCACAACCTTTGTAAACCCCTCTCTCTCGGGGGAACGACGTGCCGCGCACACACACACACGCACACACACGCACGCACGCACACGCGCATATGTATTGTAACACAAACAAACAAACAAAATAATAATTGTTGCTGGCCCCTATAACCTCGCCAGGGTGCGTGGTGCCCAACCAAAAATGTAAAAGTTTTCTAACGGCTGCGGTTATAGATTACCGCACCTCTGTAGAGTTTCACGTGTTTTTTTTTCTCAAACTTCTTATATATTTTTTTAAATTTTTTTACAGGGTTTATTAAAGTACATATTTGAGGAAAACAACGCCACCCATATATAAATAAACCCCTCAAACTAACACTAATTAGAATTAGCCTACAAAATTTTTCTCGTAAGGTATTTTTTTTGTAAACACTCTACCACCAACAGATCACATATAAATAAACATACCCCCAAAAAAATGCGCTCCATGAAAAGTTGCCCTGTGTGCAAGATAACCATATCAAGCCAAAATTTTGCAAGACATTGTCGTACCTGCGCACCTGGTAAGCGTGTAACCGCTAAAAAATCATGCCCCAGGTGCGGTATACCTATTACTATTAATAATTTAAAGAGGCATATAACATCATGCAAAGTTGTCGTCGGAGCACCTGTTCCCCAACCGTCGACCAGCTCGACCAAGAGGAAAGCGGAAGCCGACTCGCCACCATCCGCCAAACGCGTCAAGTCTGTGGCGAAAGCGAACCAGTCTGCTTTCCAGCGGTTGTTAGAAGATTTTGTCATCACTTCGGAGGGCTCATGCGACGTGCGTAGCTTTTTGGAGGAGAAGCGAGCAGAGATTATTTCCATCCTCGGTGATACGCTTGCAACGCACTCCACCAAATTCTACGCATCGCTACGTTGCCAGTACAAGAAGCCGTCCGATGAAATTTACAGCTTCTGCCACAACACCAAGGCGAAGACGCTGCATCTGGCGGATGTCGACAACCTCGAGGTCATCTACAACCAGTTTGCCGATGAGCTGGTGGCAAAACAGGAGGAACATCAAGCTAAAGGCTCGGGGGGTTCGCTGTGTGGCGAGCCTCACGAACTGTGCGTCAAACTTTGTAAGTTCATACCTCTCTCCGCCTCCAGCTACGTCCCCTTACCACCTACTATTACGGCAAAGAAGGCCGTCCTGAACATTCAGAACAGTGACGCCAAGTGCTTCGTATGGTGTGTTCTGGCAGCGTTGCACCCAGTTGAGCCAAAAAACCATCCACACCGAGTTAACCACTACCTACCCTACGAGTCAGAGCTGGAAGTTGCCATGGCTGGGATTGACTACCCGGTAGAGGTCCCGGACATTCGAAAGTTCGAGGCTCGCACGCGGTTGGCTATCAACGTTTACGGTCTCACTGACGAAAATGCGGTGTACCCCATCCGGGTGAGCGACGTAAACGTTGATGGTGCGCAGGAAATTCACCTTCTGCTCATCAAGGACGAGACCCATCACCACTACACTCTTATCCGTTCCCTCTCCCGGTTGGTGTCGAGCCAACAGAGCAAAGACAAAACCCACGTCGAGGTGTGTCGCAGGTGCTTGTCAATATTTCATAATCGAGAACAGCAGGATTATCAGCGCATCAGAGGCCCCAACATCGCTGCAGAGAAGCTTGCCAGCCACAAGATCTACTGCAATGCCAACGAGCCGGGTGTGGCAGTCTTGCCCAAACCTGGCACTGTGGAGCGTTTCCACATGCACGGTGCCATGGTAGAGCATCCCGCTATCATCATCGCGGATTTCGAAGCCTTCCTCAAACCCCTGTCCACTTGCGATCCTGACCCCGAAGTTTCTTCCACCACCCCTTACCAACTCCACGAGGCCTCGAGTTATGCCTACGTTGTGGTGCGACGTGACCAGCACATTGCTCCCGAGCCCTACGTGTATCGCGGTCCCGACGCAGCCAAACACTTCCTCGAGAGGATGGTTGTCGAGGCCAACGAGATAGGGAAGGTACTGTTGGCCCCCAAGTCTATGCTCCCACTGTCCCCCGACGATCAGCGTAGACACGACGAGTCCATCGCTTGCCCTGTCTGCGTCAAGGAGTACACCGCCAACAACCGTAAAGTCCAACACCACGATCACTTTAACGGTAGGTATGTTGGTCCTTGGTGCAACGGATGCAACCTCATGGCCCGGGACCCGCGATTTATCCCTGTGTTTTTTCATAATGGCTCGGGGTACGACTTCCACCACCTGATCAGGCATCTTGGATACGACAACAAGGGAATCAACGTTCTTGCCCAGAACGAGGAGCGTTACATCAGTGTGAGCAAACGAGTGTCGATCCCAGGATCACACTCTACCGTCGAACTTCGCTTCCTCGACTCCCTGAGGTTCCTCCCGGCCAGCCTCGATGCTCTCGCAGGGAAGCTTAGCGACGAGCAAATGCTCATCACCTCCGGAAACTTTCCGAAATTGGACGCCGGCCTCTTCAAGCGTAAGGGGGTCTATCCCTACGAATATATTACAGACCCTTCCAAGTTCGCGGAGACGACGCTACCTCCCCAGGCGAAGTTCTACAGTCAGCTGCGAGGCTCGAACATCACCGACGAAGAATATCACCATGCCCAGTCCATGTGGCGCGAGCTGAGCTGTCGAACTCTCGGGGACTACCACGACGCCTACCTCAGACTTGATGTGACGCTCCTCGCCGACGTGTTCCAGACGTTCCGTGCGACCGCCATGAAGATCTACCAGCTGGACCCTGCCTACTTCTACAGTCTCCCCGGACTGGCGTGGTCAGCCATGTTTCTGGTGACGAAGATCGAGCTGGAGCTTCTTTCGGACGTGGACATGATGCTGTTTGTGGAACGTGCAGTGCGGGGTGGAATGGTCCAGGTGTCGCAGCGACACTCGCGCGCCAACAATCACCACATGGCCACCGGTTACGAGCCCTCACAGCCGTCCAGCTATATTATGTACACGGACGTCAATAACCTCTACGGGCACTCCATGATGCAGTCACTCCCCTTTAGAGGCTTCGAGTGGGCTGACCCTTCCAACTTCGACGTCGAAAGCTTCGACGATTCGGAACATGGGTTCTTCGCCGAGGTGGACCTTGAGTTCTCCGAGAAGCTGCAGGATTTGTTCAGCGATCTTCCCCCTGCACCCGAGTTCAAGTGTCCACCCGATTCCAACCAGAAGAAGCTCGTCATGGATTTCGAGCCCAAAGAGCGTTACGTCCTACACTACCAGAATCTCCGGTGGTTGATGCAGCGAGGGGTCACGGTCCGCGCAGTTCACCGCATCCTCAAGTTCGAGCATTCTCTGTGGTTGCGTCCATATATTGAAGTCAACACCAAACACCGCACTGCAGCCACGTCCGAGCTCGATAAGGATTTCTTCAAGCTTATGAATAATGCGGTGTTTGGCAAAACTATGGAGAATGTACGGAATCGCATGGACATAAAATTGGTAACGAGGAAAGCACAATGTCGCAGGCTCGTAGCAAACCCGTTATTCAAATCGAGGACCATTTATAACGAACAGCTTGCTCTGGTGCATATGAGGAAGAGTGAGGTGAAGCTCAACAAGCCAATTTATGTTGGTGCCTCAGTATTAGACCTGAGCAAGCTGCACATGTTCGAGACGTACTACGACATATTACGTCCACATTATAGCCACAACATCTCGCTTCTCTACACGGACACGGACAGCTTGGTGTACCACGTCCACTCAGCCGATGCATACAGGGATATAGTCACGGTACCAGCTTTGGTTAACCTCTTCGACACCTCGGGCTATCCCCAGCCGAACCAGTACGGCATCCTGCCCCGAAACAAAAAAGTACCTGGCAAACTCAAAGACGAGAAGGACGGTGATGTAATTCTCGAGTTTGCAGGTCTTCGCGCCAAGGCCTATGCCATCAAAGCCGAGGGCAGCGTTACCAAGAAGGCCAAGGGTGTCGGCAGACAGGTGGTTCGGGAGCATCTCGCATTCGAGGACTTTGTCGATTGCCTCAAGACCAGGTCGTCGGTTCTAAGAGAAGAACAGCGCATCCAGAGCGTCGACCATATCATCACCACAAACAAAGTTAGAAAAATTGCGCTGGATCCCAACGACGACAAGAGGTGCGTTCTCGAGTGTGGTATTCACACATTGCCGTGGGGGCACTATCGCTTAGCAAAAAGCAAAACCTGCAACATATGTCCATCTTCAACAGAAGATTCATAAAAACAAAAACAAACAAAAAAAAAAAAACATTTTGACTGTCATTACAAAAAACTTTGACTGTATTCTTAAATAACCAGCATGCCTATGAATTTGTTCGGTTTCAAAAAACAGATTATTATGGAAACCATACCAGATCATGAAGTCTTACCTTCCGTGTTACCTAAACTCAACGGTCTGTTGATCATTCACCTCAACAGCATTTGGACGAAACTGAATGACGATGTGGGCAAGATGTTTTATGTTTTTAATAACAATTTAGATTTCTACGAAATTCCGATCGACGGGAAACTTCAAATCACCGTGAATCCGGAAAACGCAGGCGAAATCAAAATTTCTACCGGCAAGAACATTTTTCGAATCAAGCACGACAAGATGCTTTCTAACATTACGTACGATGTGTCTGCAGGAGATTATTTTTACATAGAACTCCTCGGAGATTACGACAAACTTATTCCTCTCTTCGTAGAATTACGAATCGTCTATCCTATTATAAATAACCGTTAACCAAAAATGCCTAACGACATTTTCGGCAACACCAAGCGTGTAGACCATGCAGAAGAGATTCTCATGTTGGACATTCGAGTTAAGAAGTTGAGGACCGATTTGATCGCTTTGCAGGAAACCTTAAACAAAAGTTTAGAGTCGGAAATCGCTACGCTCCAAACGCAATGTCTCGACCCCATTCTGAAAATCGATTCCGAACTGAAGACGCTGATAAAAAATTATGTCGACGTACCTTCTTACGACAACGTTCAAAATATACAGTTGAGCGTGGATTCGCTTCAAAATGATTTGGCCAAATTACAGCAATTTCAATCGAAAAATGAAGATTTGGAAAAATTGAAACTCGAAATCGAAGAACGAACTTCCGCAATAGAAAAGAATTTCTCTGAACTTCAAACCGTTGTGAACGATATAGACGCAGAACGCTTGCACGTCGTCGTTTCCAAATTACAAGAAGAGTTCACCAGCACGTTGGAAGAAATTAAATCCAAGTTGCAGACTTTGGAAGATACAATGACGAACCTACCATCGTCGGACGAACTGCAGGTCATCGGTAAAAGCGTCGCGAACATAAAAATTCAATTGGAGGCCTATCAAGATTTCGAACACATTCAAACCACCATCGCTACGCTTCAGGCGTCTCTGGAATTGATCAACGAAGAAATTAAAAATATTCACGCTGAAGCGAGAGCGTTGACGAGCATTCAAGACACGTTGAGCACGGTTCAGCAGAAGATCGAATATTTAGAAAATTTGAACGTCGAAACGAATCTCGCTCATTTTCATCACGTACTCGACAACATACAGGGTGACTTGGAATCGTTACGGACAAGCGTGCCTTCGAGCGAAGATTTGGAAAAATTGAAAACGGCGGTGACGGCACTATCCGATTCGAGCGACATCAAAAATTCATTGAGCGATCTCGAGAGTAAAGTGGCCAATCTCCCCACCTCCAAAGAATTGCACGCTTTGAAAAGGAACATATCTCGAATGCTGAAACGACTGGAAACGGAAACGGCGAACGTGGAACAGATTCGAGACGAAATTAGTTCGCTGGTGTCGACGCTGCCCACTTCGCAGAGCGTCGCCGACCTTCACACGCAGTTTACAGAGATGCGAAGCATCGTGAACGATCTTACCGAGAAGAGCTCGAAATTGAATCAAGTCGAGAACCTTCAGAACATCGTCGTCAACATCAGAGATCAAGTCGGAGTGCTGGAATCCACGCAGGAATCGACGCTGGCTTCTTTCGGTGCCAAGTTGCAAGAACTCAACGAAAACTACAAGCAGTTGAACGTGGAAGTGAAAATCAAACCGTCGTTTTCTGCCGTAACGGATACCATAGTCGAGCATTTGCTGCCCATCGAAAATAAACTCGGACAAGTTCACAGTAATCTGCTCGGCGTCGACACTAAATTCGCTAAACTGCATTCTCTGCAAGCCATCGAAATCAACAGCGTACCCAATCAACAGAGAATCTCCACGTTCGTCGAAGGCAACAAACTGTACATGTTGCATCCTTATCATCCGTACTACAAGTTTCTCCTCGATGGCACGATTCAGATAAACGAATTTTCGTACTGGTCTCACGGCAGAAAAGCTAGCGTTCCTACCATGACTTTGATATCGAATCGTGGTGTCCAGAAAGCAGGAAACATTCCTCTGGCACGTTGGAACGAAACGCGCAACATATATGAAATACACGAAGACGAAGATCTCACCGTTTTCGACGTGAGTGCCGGCGATAAGCTGATCATTCAAAACACGAGCGAAGTGCCACCCTCTTTGAATCCCATCACGCTTGTGCTTCTCTTGAAACGTAATCTCTAAGAAAAAATGTCTAGGCAAGCCATCGTCGAAGAATTGCATAAACCTGCACGCCGCAACTACGAACGTTTGGCTGTGGTAACCAAGGGCATCGACGACCTCTGGCAAAGCGACCTCGTGGAGATGAGTAGCGGCAATTTGAAAAACATACATAAATGGAACAAGGGCAACAAGTACCTCCTCACCGTCATAGACACGTTTTCGAAATTCGCATGGGCTCTACCTTTGAAGGCGAAAACGGGATCGTGCGTCGCGGAAGCATTCAAATTAATTTTTCGCGAAAGCGGTGGCAGACGACCACGGTTTCTGCAAACAGACAACGGTAAAGAATTTTACAACGCCGTATTCCAAAAGTTTATTCAAAAACACAAGATTCGACATTATTCGAGCTTCAGTCACATCAAAGCCAGCATCGTGGAAAGATTCAATCGAACCTTGAAAACACACATGTGGAAACGATTCACGCTTCGGGGAAATTACAAATGGGTCGACATCCTGCCGGAACTCGTCGACACCTATAATGATACGGCACACAGAACGATAGGCATGAAGCCAGTTGACGTTACCAAATCCGACGAGCAACGTTTAATTTCTACCGTTTACTGCCCAAAGTACACTCCCACGACAAAAAAAGCTAAATACAAAATTGGAGACCAGGTGAGGATCAGCAAATTCAAACGCACCTTCGAGAAGGGATTCACAAAAAATTGGAGCACGGAACTCTTTACGGTGGTTCGAGTTCTACCCGGAAACCGACACACGTATATAATAAAAGATAGTAGCGGCGAGATTTTGAAAGGAAGATTTTACGAAGAGGAACTCTCTAAAACAAAACACCCCAACACGTACCTCATCGAGAAAGTATTGCGTAGGAAAAGTGACAAACTGTTTGTCAAATGGCTGGGACTTCCAGAAAAGAGTTGGATCGACGCGGACGAAGTGATCTTGTGAGTATGTGGAACGTGGTGAAGCGTCTACCGGATCCGGAAAGTCAAACGAAGAAAAAGAACGGCAAGTTGCTTCCCGACAGCATCCGCTGTCTGATCGTAGGTCCTTCGGGGTGTGGGAAAACGACACTGCTCGTGGACAATTTTCTCCTCGCACCGAATTGGTTAAATTGGAAGAACAGGCACCTGTACGTGTTCTCGAAAAGTTTGGAGCAATCCAAATACCAGCAACTCATGAAACTGTACGATGGTCTGGACATTGCAACGTTCGCATCGGAAATAAAACCACTCGACGATTGTCGTGAAAATTCAGTTGTTGTGTTCGACGACGCCATCCTGGAAAATCAAAATGAAATTCGCAACTTTTTCACGCAAGGTCGTCACAAAGGAATGGATTGTTTCTACCTAGCTCAAACGTTTTCCAAAATTCCAAAACAGTTAGTACGTGACAACGCTAATTTCATATGTTTGTTTCGTCAAGATCACACCAACCTCAAGCACGCGTACGATGACTACGTAGGCGGAGACATGAACTACAATCAATTTTCGGAAAGCTGCTGCTCTACTTGCTGGAACGGTGACGATTTCGGATTCGCGACGATCGACATGACGAGGAAACCCAACGACGGAAAATACAGAAACAAAATCAACGATTTTCTAAACGTTGCAACGTTGTGAGAAACGACGTATATAAATAACGTCATGACGAAACGAAAAATCGAAGACGAAAATCTCAAGCTTCGCGATTACCTCGCGAAACGCTTCAAAGGTTGGAAATCCGAGAATCGCGGATTCTACGAAGAGAAGAAACGTCAGGATCAACCTGTGATCGATGCCATCAGCGGTCTAGGTAAAGAAATTAAAAGTGTCACGGAACAAAATAAAAATTTGATTAATGAACTCGTACCGCTCGCAGCTAAAAGTTACGCCGTACCCACGCCTATTTCGAGCATTCCTTCGACACCGTTTGAACTGAAGGATGCACCGGCACGACACCGAGCTATAGGTAGCACGTCGTCGTCTTCGGATAAAATCGAGTTGGGACCTTTGGCGCGAGACTACCTGAGTACGGGGAAATTCGACAAGGATGAAGTGTTCGGATTGTATCCCAGCATGGAAACCAACGAAGGCGGCGGTGTGGTGTGGAAGATTGGGAAATCGAGGGTGACCTTCGAAGGCAACGACATTAAAGTCAATTTAGGCGAGAAGGATAGTTGGAACAGGTATCCGGGTACGGTGGGACTGTGGGAACTCGTTGCCAAAAAGCAGCCGAAAGATTACACCGACGAAGATTACCAAAGTTACAAGGAAATTCTGATCATGACGGATGCGTTGTACCAGAACAACGACGCCTCGCAGAATAGGGTGAAATCGAGCAGCGGCGAGAAGTACAGGAATCTCATCAAACCGATTTGGAACCAGGTCAAAACAGGCAGCGGCGTCAAACGCTACAACACGTTACCCAAAGAATTCGTTTGGGTGGACGACGTTAGGAAGCTCGTGGACCGATTGTTGGTGATAGCCGGCGAAGAGAATGCAGGCAACCGTAATTTCTACAACGAGAAGGTTGGCATCGTGGACATGATCAGCACGAAACTTTCCAACTTCATCGTGAACGACGACAAGGGCATAGGTTACCTGATCAAAATCATCAACACGCTGCCTCCGAAATTTTGGAACGTGGCCGAAGGAAAGGGACTCGTGAACGACATCATCAACAAGTTACCTTTCGAGATGCATCTACCTGGCTACCAGTACTGCGGACCGGGTACCAAACTCGAGAAAAGATTGGAGAGAGGAGACAAGGGTGTGAATCCGTTGGACGCGGCATGCAAAGATCACGACATCGCCTACAACACCACGCAGACGGATCTGGACGCACGTCACGAAGCAGACAAAAAATTGGAACATGCAGCTTTCGAAAGGTTCGTGAGCAGAGACGCATCGCTGGGTGAACGGGTCGCCGCACTGGGTACCACCATCGCCATGAACACGAAACAAAAATTGGGGTGGGGTATATAAATAACATACAGTAAAAAAAAAAAACATGGCTTGCATAACTGATTTGCCACCCGAGCTACTATCTAAAATATTCAAAAAGGTAGTTAACGGAGATGTAGGGAAACTTGTAATCATAGCAAGAACGACGCCGGAATTTCGCATCCCTTGTGAAATGGTTCTCAAGGACCATCTTCGGGGGATCAGCGGCCTGAGGTGCAGTGATCTCAACATTCTGCTTTCGGCTGCAGGGGAAAAATTGAACGAGAGGTCGGAGGAACTGCACGAGGCGATGCAGGGAAGAAGACGGTATACTGATGATTGGTACAAGTCTATGCAGGAGAAGGAAGATATCATTACGCACATCATCGCGTTTTCCGAAGCACGGACTTTCTTCCTCTGTTAAAAAAATAATAATATATATACGTGCCAAAAAAAACTTGATATATAAATAACACACATCGTGAAAAAAAAATAATCTTCGGTATATATAAATAACACACATCGTGAAAAAAAAACAATTAAATTTCTCTCTAACACTCTGAAATTTTTTTTGATATGACGACCGAAAAAATAAGTGATCTCCAAGCATTAAAACAAATGCTAAATTTGTCAGTTGAGTATGTAAAAATTCAGGAATTGGAAGTCGACAAACCTTACACGATAACTTCCGGTTCAATCGTTTCTACCCAGTATGGTCCCAAGGTACGCCTGTTGCTCAACGCACAATACAGTCTATTTTTACCAGATCGATACGCTAACATGTTATCTGACGAGAAGCTATCTATTTTAATCGAGAACAAAACTCGAATTGTGTACAAGGGGACAAAGGAACTTCTTGGTAAGAAAACGAAGCACGTAATAGAATTTGTGTAACGACTGCGAGGCCTTGAAAATATATAAATAACATACCGTAAAAAAACTACACAAGAAAAAATCTCAGAATATATATATAAATAACATACCGTGAAAATAACACATAGAGCATCAACATGAAGCCCAAGGGTGTCGTGTACCAGATACCATACTCCAATCTTAAAAATCTAGGTGCCCTCGATGGGTTACTCACCAAGAAACAACGCGAGAAGAAACGTTCTTGCTTGTCGAAAGGACATGGAATGAAATTGCTGCTCAGCACACCTCAATTGAAAAGATTGCAGCGTTCGCGGAAACAGCAAAAGATCGGAGGCTTCATATTCAGCATCCCGGCCATCCTGGCAGCATTGGGGGCCGTTGGAAGTTTGGCCGGCGGAAGTGCCGCCATCGCGAAAACCGTCATCGACTCGAAGAAGAACAAGGCCGAGTTGGAAGAACAGAAACGTCACAACCTGGCCATGGAGAAGAAGGGGAAGGGCGTGATGAAGAAGTTTAAAAAAAAGAAACAGAAGCACTCACCAACCGAGACATTGAATCTCTGATCGGACCGTTACGAATCAAACACTTCAGAGGAGTTTTCATGTCCGACTCGTTACCTTCAACCGTCAAAAAAAAAGAATGCGGAGTAGTCAACTTGGACGGTCAAGAAAATCCAGGCACGCATTGGATATGTTACCACAAAAACAACAATGATAAAGCATTCGTTTTCGATTCTTTCGGAGGTGTTCCACCTACAAATTTAGTCTATTATCTGAAAACGAACAAAACCTCTATATACTACAACGACGAACGCATTCAAAATTTCGGAGACGTGAACTGCGGTCATCTCTGCCTTTCCGTGCTCGCGTTTCTCTCTAAAATAAATAACCCTACGATCGAGGATTTCCAGAAAGCATTGTGGAACCTCAAACAGCATCACTAGGATGGGCGTGTTCCATCTCACGAGCGAATCTTCAATCTTGAAACTCACGCTGCACGACGACATCGTCTATCCTAAATCCGTGGCTCTGCGTGCATTCTACAGCATGTACCTCATACCCAATGTTACGCAGCACAACAACAAAATTAGCGTCGGAAGCGAACACATCGTCGTCACGCCAGGACAATACAATCTTTCCACTTTGCAAGCTCAATTACCCAAAGGCACATACCTTTCTCAAAATTCGGTCACGCACAGAGTGGAAATCCTGTCCGCGACGGAGACCGTGGACCTGGGCACCATGGGAGAACTTTTAGGTTTCGAGAACGACACCAAACTCGAAGCTGGCATCAAGCACGTAGCAACCAACATTCCTAAATTCTTGGCCATAGAGACTCTGAACGTACACTGTAACGTGGCGGAAGGCATGATCACGAAATCTTCGGACGGATTGTTAGGAAGTCACAAGCAGACGGGAATCATAGCCACGTTCAAACCAAGTTCCGAGTTCATGGAACCGATCATCTACACGCCCTCTTCGCCGATCTATTTTCCAGTATGTCGCAACCGCTTAGACGACATAGAGTTGGTGGTGACGAACGAGAAAGGAGACGTGGTGGATTTCGCAGGTGCCACTACGACGGCCATCGTGGAGATCAACGTATAATAAATAACCATACATAGTGAGAATGGAGCAAATCGAAAGTTACGAATTGCAATCTTTCCCTCCCAACCGTCGCACGTTCGCCAATCTGAACGAGGCGAACAGGGAGATCGAATACGACGTGGACGTAGGCGACGGGTTCGTTCATCCTCACAGAGCGGACCTCTACCTTCAATTCGACGTGGTGAAGAAGGAAAGCGGAGACGCGTTTCCTGCAGCAGCAAACTTGATACTCGTGGACAACTTCGTGCCTCACCTGTTCTCGCAGGTGGAGGTGAGGAAACACAACACCGTCATCGACAGAATAGATTATCCAGGCATCACGTCGACGGCAGTGGGAACGTTGAAATTATCCAAAACGGACGCAGCGTACTACCAGGCCGGGGGATTCGAAGCCGGGACCAAAATATCGACGAGAAGTCACACGGTGCTCTTTCCCATGCGTCTGCTGCCGGGTTTCTTCTCGAACTACAAGGAGATCATGTGGAAGGGAGGACTGAGGATCACGTTTCGAAGAGCGGCCAACGACAACGACGCACTGATGCGATACGCTACTTTGGGTCCGGACGGCACCACGCCGATAGCCAACACTCTACCCGAAGCGGCCAAGTGCGTCATCCGGAGCATGGAATTGAGAATGCCGGTGGTGGAATACGAAACGAACTACGCCCTCAAGTACAAAGCGGAGATCTTGAAAAGTCCGCAGGTGTCGATTCACTTTCACGGTTACCAGTGCGTGCAGAAGGTGGCGTCGGGAAGTCACATGGAATTCGACGTGACGACGCAGTTCAACAACATACAGTTCGACATGCCAGATTTCGTCGTAGTGCTCTTTCAGACCGGGAGGGACAAGAATCAGGAAAAAGATTCCAGCAAGTTTGACGACTGCAAGATCAAGAACGTTTATCTGAAGAACGGACGCAACGAAGTGTTCCCGCGCGAGAATTACAACCTCGACGTGACCAAAAACGATTACCTCAAACTTTACGAAGCGTTCTCGGCTTACAAACGCGTGACCGAGGGAAGCGTGGACATGTACTACACGCCCAGCGAATTCAAAGCACGGAGGCCGATGTTCGTCATCAACACATCTAAGAGAAAGAAGGTTGTGGTCAACGATCGAACCAACATCAAGGTCGTCTGCGAGTTCCACGATGCCTTGCCCGAGGATACCCTATGCAGTGTCATCCTGATTGCAGAGAAGTCCTTCGCCTACGACGTGAAGAACGAGAGGGTCACAGAGCAGTTTTAACAAGTTTTTAACATCTATTTTCTTGCACAAATAAGTAATTTTTTGTACTAGCACAATCAGTTACAATGGCACAATACGAATTTCACTAGTTCAGATCAGTTACAAATGTCAATTTCATTAGTTATCAGTTACAATATCTTTTTTGCACTATAGCACGAGAGACAATCAGAAAATTTGCACAAAAAAATTTGTTGTTGTTTTTACACGTGAAAATTAACAATAAAATTTCTTTTTTATCGTTTCAGATGCTGTCGAAACATCAAAAACACATACACACACACTAGAAAAATAAGCATGCAACTTTATTTGTAACACGCACATACATTCTCCATCTTCATCAAGAAAATATTATAATAAACATAATTATTTTTATCTATATCTCACAATAAAACTCTATATCCAAAAATATCACAACATCAAATAACACTAGAGTTGTTAGTACACGTTGCATGCATTACGGAGGTCCTCTGTAGGGTTTCATGGAAGTTTGGGGGAAAAAAAAAAACACGTGAAACTCTACAGAGGTGCGGTAATCTATAACCGCAGCCGTTAGAAAACCTTTTACATTTTTGGCTGGGCACCACGCACCCTGGCGAGGTTATAGGGGCCAGGCATCCTAAAAAACAACAATTATTATTATTTTGTTTGTTTGTTTGTGTTACAATACATACGCGCGCGCGCGCGTGCGTGTGTGTGTGTGTGTGTGTGTGTGGCACATCGTTCCCCCGAGAGAGAGAAAGGTTTACAAAGGTCGCGATATACAAACATTGGCCCCCGGGAGTTGGAAAATTACGATATGGCGCATTCGCTCATTACTGCTCCCAGCTATAAGTTTTTCTCTCTCTCTAGCCCTTGCCAACTAAAAAAAGTGTAGGTAGGAGTTGGCAGCACTGCGAGAAAATAGAAATCATGCCTTACAAGAAAAAACCATTAAGGCGATTTTTATTTGATGACGTTGAACCCGTGCAGTGTTCCCATCCATCCATCTCTCTCTTTTACGGCAGTGCCAGCTCTCCTTGTTTAGTATATGTAGGTTGGCAAAAATATGGCAAAAATACCAGTAGGTTGGCAACCTTGCTTTATGCACTGTAAGACAAGCCTCAAGCAAGGTTGCCAGCTCCTTGCTTTAGGTTAGGTTAGGCCAAGAAAAAAACCTTGGTGATTTTTTCCGAGTAAGGTGTTGGCAACACTGCGAGAAAATGCGACTTATGCCTTACAAGAGCAAACCATTAAGGCGAGCCTCAAGCAAGATTGCCAGCTCCTTGCTTTAGGCCAGGTTAGACCCAAAAAAAAAGCCTTGGTGATTTTTTCGAGTAAGCAGCTGGCAACACTGCCAGATCAGGGGGCTCTTGCCTTACGAGAGAAATCCATTAAGGCATGAGCCCCCTGAGCCCCAATAGAGGGCGCTCAACTGTCTAAACTGGACTACTATCTCTCTTTCTCTCTCTCTCTCTCTTTCTGCCTGTTTTCATCTAAATTTTCCTTTTCTTCGTCGCTTTTCTACTACATTTCTCTCTCTCTCTCTCTCACTTCTGTCTATCTTTCTTCTCTCTTCCTCTGACTTCTCAATTTCTCTCTTTTTCTCTCGTTTTATTTTTCTCCCTGGCTTTCACTTTCTCACTTTCTGTCTTCGTTATTCCTATATCTTTCTCCCTCCCTTTCCCTTGCCTATTTCTTTCTTTCTCTACCTCTGAGCACACGTGTATGTCGTCTCGTTTCTTTATTCTTTCAAACGTATGTTTTCTTTTTCTTCCTCTTTCTCCCTTTGTGGCTTCCTTTATTCTTCTCTTTTCTCTCATTTTCTACGGCTTCTTTCATCTCTCTTTTTCTATTTCACTTAAAGCACTTTCTTTCTTATGATGAGAATTTAATGTCAAGGGATGAACGATATCGGAAATTTGATATCGCGATATATCGTCAAGAAAATATCGTCACAGACCATACGATACGATATTTTTTCCGTATCGTGATATCGGCGATATATCGCCGACACGATATATATTCGCCAAAATATCGTGACGATATATCGTCTAGTTGATATCGCCCTCACGATATTTTTCAATGTCGTGGACGATATATCGCCCAACACTAGTGTCAATCAATATATTTAACTTAAGGATGGAAAGTTCGGAAATTGTATGTGATCGCCCATGTAAGAACTACTCGTATTATAATCTCTTCTCTCTCTATATATAAAAATGGATGTATGTGTGTGTGGGTGTGTTTGTTTGTTCAGCAAAAACTCTTGAACGCCTGGAGCGATATCAAGCAAACTTGGTACACGTATCACTTGCAACCTGTAAATAAATACTGTGGGGGTAAGACACCCCTGGCATCCCTAGGGGTGAGGTGGGAAGGGATAATATGTAAAAATAATCGAGAACAATCGATGTTAAATTCCGCACAAACAGACATCCGTGACTCTATGCAATCCGCACAACGATAGTGTTTCTCGGGTTGTCTAAAATTCAGGCTGGGTTGCGAATGGAATCCATAGTTTTCGTGACACTCGCAATGCGGTTCAACTCCAAGTTCATCACCTATCGGCATGGGGGTGAGAGGGGGTGAAAAATAAAAAGCCACAAATGACCTAGATTAGTGTCGAATCCATAGTTTTCGGAGTCGCTAAGCTAATTGGCGACATTCACGATCACATTTAAAATTAGTTACATTTTACACTATAGTTAGAATTCATATTTTTCCTATCTAATACAAAATTGGGATAAATAAATACCCGGGCAGCGCCGGGTAATTAGCTAGTATGTTCATAAATGACCGTGCATGCATACATTAATTCCATGTGCACACACCCACACACACACTTATTCGTTAATATAAAACATTGATCTTAGTCTTAGCTATAAAAAGATTTCCTTACGGCGTACTGTTGCGTACTGCCAGAAAAAAGCAGTATATGTGTGTGTGTGTGTGTGTGTGTGTGTGTGCGTGCGTGCGTGCGTGCGTGTGCGTGTGTGCGTGCGTGTGCGAGCGCGCGCGTATGTGTTTTTTTTATATGTACACACACACAAAGCAGAATCCCCGTTGGCGTACTGGAAACGTCGTCGCCTTGTAACCAAGGGAAGGGATACCAACTGGAGCCACATGTTTGGATACAACTTTAAACTGTAGGTCCAGTCTCAATTAGTATATCTGTGTACTTAAAACGAACTTCAACAAAGGACATGCAACATAAGTTTGCATGATTTAAGGGAAGGAGTTAAACTCTGTGACTTTATCCTGCTGCCAGCAGCGTCCAATCGTTTTAGTACTGTTTGCAACAAAAAATAAGTGACAGTGGCAACCATGAATCTGCCCTGCATGGTTGCATACATACAGGATAAAAATGTCGTTGTTGTAGATTTCGTAGTGACGAAACGAGCCTTTAACGAGAATAACGATGCTAAGAAACGTTGCTCGTTGAATGAATGTTAAATGATTTGGTTTATATTACTTTGCGTTTGTACCACTTTTGCTTAATTGCGTAGTTGATGATGAAATGGTGATAAGACGAAATAGATGAAGGGACAATCGTAAACACATATGGACAGCACACGACACAAATCCTATAGAGGATGGCCATCTGTCCAGTCGCCAGAGCCTCGTTAGTCTGCAAAATGCAGTCAAGTGTGTACTACGTTGAAGTGATATGACATTTGGGTATCCTGAGAAAGGGTCATCCTTTAGAACCCCCGAAAAGTTCGTCTTCATGTCTTGTTAAAGGTTATTTTGTTTCACGGTCACACCCTGTATAATATACATAAAAATTTTAGTGTCTCCTTAGGAAACAAGGCATTGACCTTGTTTCTTTTTGGCATATTGGGGATTTACGTTACAACTAAACTAATGTCTCTCAGAATGTTGAAATGTATAGTTGAAGTCCTGATTCGAACACTGCACTGTTTAGACATCCAACACGAACTGCGACCACGTTACACTTACAAGGTCTCCACATTGTATAAAAAAAAAGCACAACATAATAACACAACCTAGCAAAGATAACCGTAACCTCACGTTATGAAATCTCTAAAAGAAAACTGAATTGGCAACGTCTCATTTACTCTAGGTGGACTTGAACTTATGGAAGAAATATAAACTGTAAACTGGAACAGTAGAATTAACACTAAGCACGCTACCTGAATTTTTTTCTTATTTTATTATAATACTATCTGATTACCCGGCTTTGCCAGAAAAATAATGAATTCTAACTATAGTCTAAAATGTAACTAATTTTAAATGTGATCGTGAATGTCACCAATTAGCTTAGCGACTCCGAAAACTATGGATTCGACACTAATCTAGGTCATTTGTGGCTTTTTTTATTTTTCACCCCCTCTCACCACCCCCCCCCCCCCAATGCCGATAGGTGATGAACTTGAAGTTGAACCGCATTGGGAGTGTCACGAAAACTATGCATTCCATTCGCAACACAGCCTGAATGTTAGACAACCCGATAAACACTATCGTTGTGCGGATTGCATACAGTCACGGATGCCTGTTTGTGCGGAATTTAATATCAGTTGTTCTCGATTATTTTTACATGACACCGTTTCCCACCCCACCCCTAGGGGTGTCTTACCCCAAAAATATTCTTTCCAGATTGCAAGTGATACGTGTACTAAGTTTGGTTGAAATTGCTCCAGGCGTTCGAGAGTTATGCCGAAACAAACAAACATACACACCCACACACACATAAATCCATTTTTATATACAGGGTGACAATTAATTAACTATATGAAAGAAAACCGTCATAATTTCTGAACGGTTCGCGTGATGACGTCTAAACTGCGTGGCTGGCCACAGGGCATGATGGGAATTCGTATGCGCATGCGCACGCAACGTGTTGATGTCGGCCATTTGCAAGTAAAATTGGCGCATTTGGGGGACTGAGAATCCGCATTTCTCAATCGAGAAGTCTCTCCACCCTCAACGGGTGACGGTGTGGTGTGCAATGTCCAGTCATGGAATAATCGGTGCGATATTCCTTGACGGCACGGTGACTACTGCACGATACGTGACGGTTTTGGAAAATGATTTCATACCCATTATCCAAAGTGACCCTGATTTCGACAAGATGTGGTTCATGCAAGACGGAGCTCGACCCCATCGGACCATGAGAGTGTTTGACGTCCTGGAGGAGTATTTTGGGGACCGCATTCTGGCTCTGGGATACCCAGAGGCCACTGGAAGGGGACTCGCTTGGCCGCCATATTCGCCGGATCTGAACACATGTGATTCATTTTTGTGGGGCTATGTTAAGGACAAGGTGTACAGAAATAACCCCAAAACCATTGCCGAGCTGAAAACTGCCATTCAGGAGGTCATCGACAGCATCGATGTTTCGACACTTCAGCGGGTCATGCAGAATTTTGCTGTTCGTCTACTCCACGTCATCGCCAGAGATGGCAGACATATCGAACATGTCATAACCTAAATCCGAATGTCTGTAGTGCCGTTTAAATGTGCAATACAGTTTGTGTACTACGTGGTTTGTCAGTAATTTCTATTTTATTTCATATAGTTCATTAATATAGATTAATTAAATAATTAATATAGATTTAATTTTTGAAGCTAATCAAGAAGGCATGGATAGTGATTATACACTGTCCCGGTTATCTGGAGCAAGCGAACGGAAACAAGTCCCTGCGCAAGTAGTGACGCGAGACGGCACTACCAATGAACACCTGAGAGGGAAAGGGATTGCGTGGAAGGAGGGAGCTACTGCAGTTACCAGCCTTCGCAGCAGCGTGCACTGCTTCTCTGCCCACCCGATTCTCTACCGCAATGCGCGGCTTTCCTCCACAGATTCTGGGGATAGAGTATAGATGAAATCGACGAAGGGACACATGAAAAGAAACATCAATGCCCTGGACTATATTCCAACCCGGAACCAATCGTGAGTTATGTTACAGCGCCCTCAGCCACTGCTGTGACTGCCGTATTCATTTTCCGGGTTGTACGGAAAGCTGTATCCTATTCAATTGTCGCGTGCTACTCGATTTCTATCAAGTACATTTCAGTAAGTAGAAAGATTTCCCTATAATGCTGTAATATTAGTTTATTTCCTTGCCGCACATTATTTCCTTCCGACTCCAATCTACCTCAAAACTAGCTTCCACGACCCTAATTTGGTTCACGAACACTGCACTATCCGTGAAGGTTGGTAAGAAAGCTCAAGCATTATTCTTAAGGCAGAATCACACGGATCTGGAAATCCAGTATGCCCTAGATGGCGCTGAACTCGCTACCTGGATGGAAATCATGGCCGCCGGGCTGGCTTCTTGACTGGTTTTGAGGAATAGGCCATGTCCTATATTGCAACTGGCTTTCCTCAAGTGGATTCTGTGGAACAGCCAATCAGAGTGAAGTTTGGCCATGTGATGATAATCTGTGAGTTTGCGAAAGGAAAGTTTTTTGTCTGTGGTTTCCGAGTGTAGGTTGTATTTGTTCTCTTCTCGATAAAATAAAAAGTAACAGAGATGATGTGCATTCGTGTTCAGTTCATTAATATTTAGCTATTTATGCATTTTTTCTTTTTATGAATGAATCCTGCGAATATGCATACCCGAGTTCATTAAAAAGCTTGTTCAGTACGAATTGATTACCATATTTTCTTTCGAGCAAATTTCTAGTCCACACTTTTATTTTTCAATTCTTAATAACAGCAGTAATTCCCCTACATCGTTATTCAAATTGGTTGTTTAACTAAAGGGTGTTTTTTTTAAGAGTAATAGAACTTTCGATAGGGATAGCTGTCATTTGTTTTGTTTTGATGACATGTTGTTTTGTCATTTCATATCAGTGAGCATTGGCAAATGATCATGGAAAGACTGACGCCGCAACAACGTTTACGAATTGTGGAAATATATTTCCAAAATCAATTTTCTGTTCGCCAAACGTATTGACCACTTCGGAAATATCGGTGCTGTCAGTGAATTGGCCTCCCAAGATCATGTGACCTAACGCCACTGGATTATTTTCTTTGGGATATCTAAAGTCTCTGGTTTATGCTGATAAACCAGCAACAATTGACGCTTTGGAAGCCAACATAACTCGTGTTATTAACGACATACGTCCCCAATTACTTGAAAAAGTGGTTCAAAATTGGACTGATCGAATCCGGTTCATCACAGCTAGTCGTGGTGGACATATGCCTGAAATTATTTTCAAAAAGAATGTCAGAAAGTTATCTTTCAAATAAAATCACAATTGGCTTCAAACTTATTTTTGTATGTGTTTTATTTGAATTCAAAGTTCTATCACTCTAAAAAAAACACCCTATATTTAGCAATTCATCTGCTCTGCGCAATGTCTTATGGGAACAAAACGACAAGCACGGTAACAATTATGGCGTGAGGCGAAAACTTTGTCAAATCGGGACATAGCCTTAGGAACTAAAAAGAGTGTCAGAAGAAGCGGTTAGGTTGAGAAAGTTGAATCTTCGATTACACCGCAAAAGTCGAACTGGAACGCGAAATCGGCAAAATGCCGCTTCGAGGAAATTTGATTTCGCTGACGGAATCGACTACACTCGCAGAAAGTCGTCGTGAATGAAACTCGGTGTGTCACTGGTCAGGAGTTAAGACCTTCAGAAGAACACACCGTGATGCGTGACGTCATTCTTTCACAGCCCTGTACCTCGTGGAAATGTTAAAGAGCCTTGCTCCAGTGGTGCCACTCGCACTGCTCGTGACTTCCGCAACGCTAAGAAAAAAACATTACCTACGCCTCTTTTATCTGTCTCGCTGTCTGGCGAGCAGCGTATTCAGAAGGTCATTTAAGAACCATGAATTCAGTTAATCCTACTTTACGACCATAGGTCTGGCTTCTGATTGTAACTACCAAGCTACGAGCAAGCCTGTTATCTGATACACTGGACTAACACGAAGGTGGTGATGTAGCGAACACGTTTTCGAATTACATTATGTAAAGAAAAAAAAACCTTATTTATGTAAAAACCTCCTGAAATCAAAAGTTCTAAAATAAAGTAAGTACCTTGAATACAGTTGTAGATTTGCATGCGTATATTGGTTGAGTTGGTGTTTTAAGTCCACTTTATGCACAGTAAGGCTAATCGGGACTGGACCTACAGTTTAAAGTGGGATCCGAACCACTTGTGCCTCTACCGGGTATCGAACACGGGACCCCTCGATTACAAGGCGACGACGATATATTGGTTGAGTCGTGCATAATATTTCAGCAACGAAGTATCAATATTTAATTTCATCAGATGTTGATAAGTATATCTTCAGAATGTGTTGTCTAGTCTATATGATTTCTTCTTTTCATCTATCATCTACGAATCGTTGCAACTACCTTTATCAACTGTAGCTTATATAACGGTGAAAATATGTTAATATTTATGAAAGTACTTTCTTCCATGCATGCATAAAACAGATGTAAGTACCGTGTAAGTCCGTAGCCAGAATTTTATTTCGGGGGGAGCTTTTCCCTTATCAACAGCCGCTATTTAAAGGCGATAAAGTGGGGGTAAAAGCCCTGAAGATAAATTTCTCAGTATATTAAAACTTATTATACAGGATGGACACTCACGAACATGCTTGCCCAGGCCGAGATTCAAACCCGGAATCCCTGGCGTCCATGTGCTAACCACTCCGCCACGTGGTCCGGCGGTTCTATAAAAGAGATTGGGCTACTGGCTACAATGAGAGTTTCACAATCAATATCAGAACAATTTATGCTACAAACTGCACCTTATATAGGAACTTCAATGTCCATTTAAAATCATCAGTTTAAAAGTTTCTCCTTTGGATACTTATCATGAGATTCATCGCAACTGACAAGTGTTGGATTTAAGATATAATAACGGCCGATACATATTCGTTGATATCAATCGAATAGAATTGGAAGGCAAGCTTGCGTATCTTTCTCTCCTCTGATACAGCAGAACAAACTAATTTCTCTTTCTTCGGTATGTTGCTTGAAGCGTATTTCGTACAACGAATCTAACGACATACATAATCATTACAGCGAAGTAGATAGGAAGCCAGATAAGGATACTAATTGTTGAATTGGTAGCTCTTAGCTGGAATTCCCATGATTCACGAAAGAGTGGAGCCTCACGGAGCACTTAGTCAGCCAAGCCGAACTTCTTACGTTCCTGAGTAATAAACCAATCACTTCTTGCGCTGTCCAATACATGGTTTTCTTCAGTAGACACTGGTGTTAACTGAGCTTCCGTAAGTTTAGCCGCACGGTTGTTTAGGGCGCGAATTAACCAGAAAGGGAAGGGTGATTCGTCCTTTAGATCAGTGGCGTATTCTAAAACTTTGACCTGGTTTACCGAAACAATTCTTATTTATTGTACACATTTATCACCCGGAAACGGATTTATATGTATTATGTACATATTTATATGTATGAAGCTGGAATCAGTTATATTTTGTATTATCTTTGCGCATTGTGGCATGTAGACTCAGTTTATATTTTCCATATTTGTGCATGCATTAGATTTCGGCTCATATTTGACATATTTTAGTTACTTTTACATATTATTTTCATATATTTCAGAACATTTCTCAACATATTCGCGCAATAACTACATGTCCCCGTGTGACCGAAAAAGTTGGGTGAATTTCTTGCGAATAACTGCTAATTTTGAAATACACTCCCATTACTTCTTGCGATATAGTTTTAGTCAATATAAATCCATCTTAAAAGAGAACAGAAGGAAATTCACGTTGGAACAATTACAACAAAATTTTGTTATTCGTTGTTTTGGAAAGAGAAAGTGAAAATACATTTTGTGTTGTTTTACGATTAATGTCAATGTAAGCATACTGCATTTTATGTAGCTCGTGTAGTGTCTTATATTATGAAATAGGTAAATTTTTACAATTTTAAGTCCATATTTTGGTGAAAATAACTAAATATGTATTTAGCACATTCTTACTACATATACATCCGTTCCCTGTTTACTATACACCTCATCTAAATAGCCAGCTGTACTAGAAATTAAACACTAATGCAAGTAAAAAGAAACTAAATCCGACAACTTCAAATGTTCTCGGAATTTCTATATTTTCATAAAATTCCCTCTTTACCTAAAATTGGACTTAGATTTCCCTGCCAAGGGAAATTTCCCTTCATGTAGCAACAATGACTGTCAAGCGCGGCAGAGAAAGCAGGAAGGAACAAGCAATGTTCTCCCACCAACGCTGTTTGAAGCGATATTCCTTGCAAAGAAGGCAAATTTTCATCTCTATAAGAGATATGGTAGCTGTTCAAATATTGTTAAGTTATGCTTGTTCATGAAGCAAGTATCGTTTCGTGCTTTCAAATATTGTTAAGACAACGACATACACGCGCGCGCAGACAGAGAGAGAGAGAGAGAGAGAGAGAGAAACAGAGGGAGGGAGAAAGAGGGGGCGAGAGAGAGAGACGGAGGGATGAAGATAGAGGGGGAGAGAGACAGATTGAAGGGGCGAGAGAGAGAGAGAGAGAGAGAGAGAGAGAGAGAGGGAGAAAGAGACAGAGGAATGTATAGAGAGAGGCGGAGAGAGAGATACAGAGGGAGGGAGAGAGAGACACAGAGGGATGGAGAGAGAGAAAAAGAGAGACAGAGAGGTAGGGAGAGACAGAGGAAGAGAGAGACAGAGGGATGGAGGGAGGGAGGGAGAGAAGAACAGACAGAGGGATGGAGAGAGAGGTAGAGAGAGAGAGAGAGGGAGAGATAATTATATGGAAGGGCGAGAGAAAGATATAGAAAGGCGAAAGAGAGAAAAAATAGATAAGCAAGAGAGAAAGAAGTAAAGAAGGCAGAGAGAGAGAAAGAAAGATAGAAATAGAAAATCGAGAGAAAATGGAAAGAAGTTTAGGAGAAAGCAGGCAGAGAGAGAGAGAGAGAGAGAGAGAGAGAGAGAGAGTGAGTGAAAGGGAAGAGGAGTAGCAGAAGTCGATAGAGAGAAAGAATAAAGAAGAAACTGACATAAAACGTGAAAGAAAACAATAGAGAGAAAGAAATTGTCCAGAAGGGAGGAATGCATGGGGTTCTAAAACCGAGAAATGTTGAAAAGCTAGAAAGAGACCAAAACGTTGCAAATAAAAGAGAGAGAGGAATGAGAAGTACGTTTTTTTCATTATTCTAAGTGGATTCAAGCGAACACAACAAATCTAGTTGAAAAGTACCTGAACCTGTCTTCCCAGAAAAAGCACTACACACACACACACATACATATTTAGAATTACAATTTAGAGGAAAATAAAATCCATAATCAGTACAGACAAACAGTGGACTAGTGAACGTGAGGAAACGTAGTTTTTATTGTTTTCATAGTTATTCTTAATAATGAGCACTTCTCTTCCCTGAAAGAAACAGAGAGGGTTTCCTTCAAATATATGCAGTTCATGTTTCCCTTCCAACTAAAGCAAAAACTACAGGGTGTCCCAAATAAAAATATACCGAACCCAAATGTGTGGATTTTATTTGTGATAATAATTGGTCGTTTTTGTTTTGTTCATTGGTAGTAGCACGGTAGTGAATATTGTTAATGTTATTTTGGTTATTTACATGTGACAACAGGTCAATGGGGAAGAAGATATACCGTCAACGAAGATGGTGTTAACATTATCCCCTGCCTTGTCTGTGTGGGACTTCTTCTTGTGGGGAGCACTTAAGGGCCTAGTGTATTCCTATAACGCTAGAACCATTGACGAACTTAGGTTAACATCATATCAGCATTTCAAACATAATTCAGCATCAGCTGCAGAACACATTCCAAAATATGCTTGAAAGAACGGACCTGTGTCTACAGATGCAGATGGAGGTAGGCCACATCCAACATCTCCTGTACTGGCATATGTAGATGTGCACTGTAAGGTAGGGATGGCCAAACGGATCCGGATCCGAAAAATCCGGATCCGTTTGGATCCGGATCCGAGAAATCCGGATCCGGATCCGAAAATCCCGGATCCGGATCCGAGAAATTCGGATCCGGATCCGAAAATTCCGGATCTGGATCCGGATCCGAAAGTTCCGGATCTGGATCCGGATCCGAGAGTTCCGGATCCGCGGATCCGGATCCGAAATTTCCGGATCTGGATCCGGATCCGAGAGCTCCGGATCCGCGGATCCGGATCCGGGTCTGAAAGTTTCGGATCTAGATCCGGATCCGAGAGTTCCGGATCCGCGGATCCGGATCCGGGTCTGAAAGTTTCGGATCTGGATCCGGATCCGAAAATCCGGATCCGGATCCAAGAGTTTCGTATCTCAATCCCATTATAATATTACCACACCTTAGTCCTACAAGAATTTTTTTCAAGTGTTGTTCCTAAAATACTTTGCTACGCATCGGCTAACACACTCGTGCACAAATGTCCGAAGTGATTTTGTAAATGCCATTGAAACGAATATGTATTCATTCGAATGTATTGGAAATGAAAACACACATAAATGTGAGACATTCCATTCCAGGATGAAACCTTTAACACATATAACAAGATAGAAATGTTATAGAAAAATTATACAATTGTTCTACAGTTACAGTTTTACAAATTAAAATAAAACATTATAATATATGTAGTGTTAAATAATTACAAAGTGTAAGACTAACAAGGGAGGTTATCTAAAGGTCCCCCTCCGATTTCCATGAAACTTGGCAGGTGTATAGTGGGGCCCAATGGAAGAAATACGTGTTTTTTTGTTTCAGATAAAAAAACGGTTTTAGGGGGCAAAACCCCCTCAAATGTCAAGATGAGGAAAAATTGAAGTGAGGATCTGACCCTGTGTCCCCCTCCGATTTCCATGATACTTGGCAGGTGTGTGTATAAACGGGCCCAAATGAAGAAATACGTGTTTTTTTTTTGTTTCAGCTAAAAAACGGTTTTAGGGGGCAAAACCCCCTCAAATGTCAAGATGAGGACAAATTGAAGTGAGGATCTGACCCCTGTGTCTTTCCGATTTCCATGAAACTTGGCAGGTGTATACTGTATAGTGGGGCCCAATGGAAGAAATACGTGTTTTTTTGTTTCAGATAAAAAACTGTTTTAGGGGGCAAAACCCCCTCAAATGTCAAGATGAGGACAAATTGAAGTGAGGATCTGACCCCTGTGTCCCTCCCATTTCCATAAAACTTGGCAGGTGTATAGTGGGGCCCAATGGAAGAAATAAGTGCTTTTTTGTTTCAGCTAAAAAACGGTTTTAGGGGGCACAACCCCCTCAAATGTCAAGATGAGGACAAATTGAAGTGAGGATCGGACCCCTGTGTCCCCCTCCGATTTCCATGATACTTGGTAGGTGTGTGTATAAACGGGCCCAAATGAAGAAATACGTGTTTTTTTTTTGTTTCGGCTAAAAAACGATTTTAGGGGGCAACCCCCCTCAAATGTCAATATGAGGACAAATTTAAGTGGGCATTTGATTTGTGTGTCCCCCTCCGATTTCCATGAAACTTGGCAGGTGTATAGTGGGGCCCAAAGGAAGAAATACATGTTTTTTTTTTTTGTTTCAGCTAAAAAACGGTTTTACAGGGCGAAACCCACTGAATTGTCAAGATGAGGACAAATTGAAGTGGGGATCTGACCCCTGTGTCCCCCTCAGATTTCCATGAAACTTGGCAGAAGAAATACGTGTTTTTTTGTTTCGGAAAAAAATTTGTTCTAGAGGGCAACCTCCTCTCAAATGTCAAGATGAGGACAAATTGAAGTGGGGATCTGACCCCTGAGTTCCCCTCCGATTTCCATGAAACGTGGCAGGTGTATAGAGGGGCCCGAAGGAAGAATTACGTGTTTTTTTGTTTGAGCTAAAAACTGTTTCAGGGGGCAAAATCCCCTCAAATGTCAAGATGAGGACAAATTGAAGTAAGGATCTGACCCCTGTGTTCCCCTCCGATTTTCATGAAACTTCGCAGGTGTATAGAGGGGCCCAAAGGAAGAAATACGTGTTTTTTTGTTTCGGCTAAAATACTGTTTTAGGGGGCAAAACCCGCCTCAAATGTCAAGATTAGGACAAATTGCCGTGGGAATCATCTGACCCCTGTGTCCCCCTCCGATTCCCATGAAATTTGACAGGTGTATAGAGAGGCCGTATGCCCCCTGTTTCTTCCTATGCCATATTTACGTGGTTTCGGGGACTTCAATTTCTCCTCATCTTGACATTTGAGGGGGGGGCTCTATACACCTGCCAAGTTTCATGGAAATCGGAGGGGGAGACTTAGACCTCCCTAGTAAGTAAGTGTATTAATTAATTACAAACCGCGCACGCGAGCACACACACTATATATATATATATGTGTGTGTATGTATATTATATATATATGTATATTAGCAGGTAACAATATGTTATAAGCACATTCTTACTTTCCAAAGAAGCGCATGTGGGATGGCAAAACGGATCCGGATCCGAAAATTCCGGATCCGGATCCAAAAGTACCGGATCCGGATCCGAAAGTACCTGATCCGGATCTGAAAGTACCGGATCCGAAAGTTTTGGATCCGGATCCGAAAATTCTGGATCCGGATCCGAAAGTTCTGAATCCGGATCCGAAAGTTCTGGATCCGGATCCGGATCCGAATCTGAAAATTCCGGATCCGCGGATCCGGATCCGAAAGTTCTGGATCCGGATCCGGATCTGAAAATTCCGGATCCGGATCTGAAAATTCCGGATCCGGATCCACAGATCCGGATCCGAAAAATTTTAGGATCCGGATCCTAAGGATCCGGAACCAACCGGATCCGGATTTCGGATCCGCCAGGATCCGGATCTGGCCACCCCTACTGTAAGGTATTATGGCACATTTCCTTACATGTTGCATTTGTGGATACTTTACAGAAAAACGTATAAACACAGTATTATAATTGCCTTTGATCTGGGTATACTTATTTTTGGGACACCCGCAGGCACGTATCTAGAAATATATTTCGGGGGGGGGGGTCCGAACCAAGTGTGTCAATAATAATAATAATAATAATAATAATATTTAAATTAAAATAAGTTATATTTAAATAAAATATCGATTAAAATATGTAAATTTATTAATATTGTATTATTAAACGAATACGTAAAAAGATGAATGGCCTGCCCCCGTGGCGGAGTGGTTAGCACACCGCGCTACGAAGCCAGGGGTCCCGGGTTGGAATCCTGGCCTGGACATTGATGTTTGTGAGTGTCCATTCATCAATTTCATCTTATTATCACTCATCCCCATCTTCGCAAATTAGCCAAAAGTGGCACAAAAAGCGAAGTAAAATAAAGCATTTCAATCAATCAAAAACGTAAAAAGCTGGTATACGAATAAAGATATAACATCATATATTTATTATCTAGCTTGCGGGTACTTACGATCGCCAAAATTTGTGTCAGATTAATATCAAATAGATAAAGAATTGAATATTTATCAAATAATAAAAATTTTTACTTCCCAAAGGGACTTACAAATCAGTCAAATTAAGCTATTTATTTTTAAAAATGTGGCAGCTACTGCTATGTCCCTCGTGATGCCAAGCGAAAGCGGGTTCGGCTGGTGTCTTATGGCCATCCCCTTTCCCCTCCGACCACTTTGTTTCCCGCTAACACTTCTTCAACCCTCTGCACATGTGTGAACTTGGTTGGGCCAGCTCTTGGAGGGCTCGGACCGTTGCCTCGCAAGGGTACGAAACAGCTGGCGATGCCGCGTGGAGGTTGGGGTGGTCGTCAGCTTCACCGATTGCGAGATTAGAATTAGAATTAGAATTAGAATTGCTTTATTCATGGGCGAAGTTCAGCCTGTGGCTGCTCTACCACTTAACCCGCAAAATCTACTACAATAAAACAGACAAAATACAATTACTACTATAACATACGAATTCCATTACATTTTCACTTCTAAATATTTCAGTAATTAACACACTAAAAAGATTTTTTTAAAAAAAACAATTTCGAATCTCTTTGTATGTGTTTCTTCTGAGGGTAGTGCCATGGCACGGCGGCTCTGCCCTTCGAGCCGCCACTGCCCTAAATATGTCCTCTGGACACCCGGTAGAACGCTGCGGTTGCTACTCGGGGCGAAAATCTACTACCTAAGCATTACCTTGCATATTTGAACCACTCCCTGGAATGTGCATACACAGTACATTCAGAATGCAGTGGTAACGCAAATAGTAAAGTAAGTTTCGGAGCTACATCCACTAAAAGAAGAACGAAACTGAAAAATATCGGTACAATTAAACTATTTGAACGGCCTTCATGCTATTACAATCCTAACTCTACCGAACTGGGTTACTGAAAATATCGATTATGCGAAAAAACAGATACCGGTATTTGAAAATATCGAGAGCCCGGGTATTCTCCATACTGAAATATAGATATCTTCTTCTTTAAAAAACATTTCGGTATCCTCTGTAGGAGGTGAGGTGGTTCAGTCTTGCTTATTGCCCCAAGGGATACAGGTTCGATTCTCGGAACGACTCTAGTTAAGCAGTGAGTACATAACATTAGATTAGCCAACAATGGCAGGAAATCAAAGTAAAATAAATCAATTGAATCAAATATTTTACTTGTCGACCTCTGTAGAGGACTGGTTATTACAGCTCGCCAAGACCCCAAGATTTCTGGGTTCGAATCCCGACCTGGACATGAGAGTTCTTTGTGAGCGTCCCTTCATCAATTTCATCATATCATCACTCATCCCCATCGCCGAAATTAGCCACAAGTGGCATGACTTCAAGCAGCCAATCAGATTTCATCATAAGAGTCTCCTCAAAGCGAATTTCCCTTTGGAAATATGCTAGGTTGATACATCTTGTTCAAGGCTGTCAGCAGTGAATCATCTTATTAGAAGCGTGTGCATCAAACAAGCTGTGTAAATATTAGATTCGTGATTGATTACACTGTTTCTATATTAAGTAGCATTGTGTAAACATCTGTTCGTTGGGGAAGAAGCTGATTAGGTAGGCATTGTTCACATTTGCTCTGCACTCCACGCAGTGGCGGCTCGTTGTCTGGCTCTGTGGGTGTGCACTTCAGTCCATCGTCCAGAAGTGTTATACCACCCCTGTGAAATACTCACACCCGTTTTTGCGTACATAATGAAGCTTAATATATTGGCAACCCAAGATTTGATCACCTTTCACTGAAAATGGGCTATGATTTTTTTTAACACGAATTTTCTTACAAGTTTCAAATATTTCTGAAATTATCCAGTCAATCACGAGAAGAGCGATATTATTGTGCAGTACGTAATTCAGCATTCGATAACCTGACAAAATCACTCAAAACATAGAAATACCGATCTACAATATCAATACTATTGTCGATTTGCAAAATATTTCGTAAAAACTTTCTCCCCGGCTCTGCTGATATTAATGAACAAGGAGAATAATAACATTGGCGGACACCAAAGAAGCCGATCCAACTACCACATGGAGGAAATCAGTTGTAATCTATCTAGCTGTTGTTTATTTCTAATGACAGCCTGATCAAACCAACCAAATCAACCGAAATCAAGAGAATAGTAAATGTTAAAGAAAATAACAGTACTCACTAAGTTCACACTGCCCTGCTTCGTAATCGTACTTCAGAATTTTCCTTCTCTTCCGCCGTATCCATATATTACTGCAGTTGCTACAGGCTTTGTAGCTAACTTCCCTCCAAAAATTCAATAACGTTAAGTCTGCTTTCGCTATGTACAGTTTTCCTATTCATAATGAAATCAAACCCTTTGCACTGAAACAGGAACGACCTTTTGACAGCGTTAAATAATTTTGTAACGCAGTAACAGCCACACAATGCAAAACAGCTGACTATTTGATGCACGCTGCGTCCCCGCGGGTTGATAATTCGGCTATTGCGCCACAGAGACCGTTTATTTTGACCCAGATGCACGAAGCAAAGGTATGCTTAAAACACCCGTTTTGTTTTCAGTTTCCCTCCCCCCCCCTCCTTTTCTTCCCCTGTTATGCTCGGGACAATATACCATGGAAATTTCCCTTTCATAAAATAAAATCCCTCAATTTGCGATGATGTATGGGTTGCATCGACTGCGTCACACGATCTCCAATGGAGTGGGTTTGCAACACTACATTTTCTCGCACACAGATCGCTGCGTTCACAGCCTTCCTAAATGATGCAACCTCCTCTCACACGGCGCTCAAGCCACACCCAATCAGCGTCCTATACGCGACTGCTCCAAAAGCGTCATAGCGAGCGAAACTACCATTGCGTTCCAGCCCCGATCGCGGCCTGGTCTACGCGGGTTGATATCACTGATCGCAGACTTCTCCACCATCTCTCTTGGTGGAGCGGCGTGGGAACACTTGATGTTTCGAAGGAGATAGAGTTCAATAAATAAGTATAATAATAATTATTTGCATTACAGATTTATTTGGGTGTGCACGTGCGAATGTGCGAATAGGCACACGGTGTATGTAACATAGGTCTTGTACAGTCACGGACACTTTGGGTTTTAATGATCCCATTGAAAATCAATGGGCTTGTTACAACTCAGAACTCTAAGGAGCGCGAGCAGTTGAGACAAAATTGATCTAATGAAGGGAGACTTCAGATTGAAGCGACAAGCAACACGCGACGGCGAGAGTTAACAGTGGTGATTCACACCGAAAGGCAAGCTACTAATGACACAGACGCCTTCAGTCTAAAAGCGGGCATTCATCGAGCATACAGACGGAGAACACAATGCTCGCCATTGTGAAAGCAGTCCAGTCTGAGCACCACGTGTAGCTTCGGTTCGGAAGGTTTCATTCATTACTTCATTACCGAGGGTCTAAAAACCAGGGTCCTTAAAGGTCCCAGGAATTTTAAATAAATCCAATTCCGGTCCAGGTCAGAAAATCAGCACCCGTAAATGGGTTCTGGACCGTAAAGAATCTTCTTATCCCTAAACTTATTTCATTTCGGTCCAGAAGCCTTTTCTCCGGATCAATTTAAATACGGTCCAGGGACCTTCTTTCAGGATCAATTTAAATACGGTCCAGGAAACTTTTTCCGGATAAATTTAAATACGGTCCAAGAACGTTTTCTTTTCAATTAAATAATACACAACTTGGACCGAATTTAAATTATGCGAGAAAATGTTCCGGTCCAGTTGCGGAGCTTTAACAACCCTGCTGAAACTCCCCAAGGGAGAATTCACACCGAAGCGACAGGCGGCACGTGTCGCTTGGGAACGAACCAATCAGCTGCAACGTTTCATGCCGTAGCGGCATGACAGGTCGCACAAACCTGCGTTCTATTGGTGAAGTCCTCAAATTACACGTGTCCCCTTGTCGCTTCGGTGTGAATTCCCCACAAGCGACACGGGCACCTTCAGTCTAAAGCAAAATCTTCACCGCGCACGCGCATTCGCGAACCACAGACTGATGCACGCTATTAGGACAGTTAAGCCCCTATCACACGGAACTGGATTTCTAGTTAGAATGCCCTAGTTGGCGATGAACTGACTTTCTGGGTAGTAATCATGGCCGTCTGGCTGACTGCTTGACTGGTTTTGAGGAATAGGACATGTTCTAATTGCTACTAACTTCTTCGACTAGATTCTGTGGAACAGCCAATCAGAGCAAAGTTTGGCCATGTGAAGATATTCTGTGAGTTTGTAAAGTAGCCTTTTTTTTGTCTGTGGCTTCCGAGTGCATACAACACGAAAGGCATGTTTACAATTGAAAAAGCTAAAATATTCTTCCATACGTGTATAGCAAACGTTGTAAAGTATGTATTTAATCAGCGCCGTTCTTCTCTACCTAAAACCATTTAATGCGATGCGATATTCCTCTCGGTTGGATAGTTATCGTATTTTAAAAGTGTGAAGTGATACGTTGTTTACATCTCGCGCGGCCGCCATTATGGGAACGAAAGATTAACGACAAGTACGGTGTAACAAGTACCGTGTGAGGCGAAAACTAGCAAATGGGTAGCCAGTCCAGCGTCAACTAGAGCATTCCAACTAGAAATCCAGTTCCGTGTGATAGGGGCTTAAGAAAGACACGCAAGCGACAAGCAACACGCGCACCTTGTCGTGTGGTTTTGGTTCGATTGATGAATTCATTGATTTTGTTTATTTTACTTCGCTTTTCTCCCACATTTGGCTAATTGCGAAGATGGAGATGAGTGACGATATGATAAAATTGACGAATAGACACTCACAAACAACCATGCTCAGGCCGGTATTCGAATGCGGGACCCTGGCGTCGTAGCGCGATGTGCTATAACCACTCTGCCGTTTTGGTTCGAAAAGTTGCATTAATTTCTGAAGGTTTGTTTCAAGGTTTCGCTTGATGCTTGTTGCCTGTTCCTTGTTGCTTCGATATGAAAGCTCCATTGTGGAGTATAAACTAGGAGAATAACAACGTTTGCCTCTAGCTATTGTAGGGGAGGGGGGGGGGGAAGGTGCAAGTCATCGCCCGGAGAATGAAAATAGCTACGGCTTTGGCATGGCCACTACATGCAAGTGACTTGCAAAAATAATTTCTATTTTCTTGCAGATCAAGCGAAGCGACGTTAGGAAAAAACCTATTTTTGCAATATTTGTTGCAATACAAACATTGGAGGTGCATCTCCTTAGATAAAGCGGGAAGTAGGTCAAGTGTACTGAATCAATATGTTTGTTTTCTTTTTAAGCCCAAGGCATTCGGAACGACGTGAGTCAAGTAGGTCACTCTATGTCAGTGTGTCTGCAAGGAAGAGAAAGGAACTCATCCTTATGAATCTGCAGTTTGTCGTTGCGTTTGTTAAATGTGATCATCACGGAGCATTCTGCTGGTAAGCAGGTTTCCGAGTCAACACCCTATCATACGATATTCATAACTTTCATCTTCATTACTCCATCTGCCTTGTTTCTTATCAAACATTCCATTTCTTCCCCTCCTTTTTTCCCCTACCACCAGGCTCGTAGCTCTGGGGGCTAAAGCCCCCCCCGGAAATCCTACAAATAAGGTAGGTGAACCAAAGGTGGCCCAAGTTATGCTTCTAGGGTAATTTACAAATCTCTAATGAGAGATAAATTTCTGAAATTAAAAGAAATAACTCCCATAACTAATTAACAAGGTGTACAAAATGGATATTTTGTAACATTGCTTGTAACTTTAAAAAAAGAAGAATAATAATTACAAAACCGTTAGAGACTTGATTTTGCCATGCCATTCAAGCAGTGCCTGTTTGTCCTTCGAAGAACGTCAAGAACAAATCAAGCAATTATAGATGTTTTCTGTGTACAGGTATGTTTGTAAATGTAATCATGCCCGTATGTGTGTATATTTCTTTATGCATGAGTATATATATGCGTATAGTTATGAATGTCTGCATATAGATATGTATCAGGGGCGTATATTCTGGGCTAGCTAGGCTATCTGCGAAGCCTGAAACATAGAGAGTGAAATACATAAAGAAATATTGCTTAGAAATTATAAATAAAAAATACTCATTTCAATAAGGAGGTCAGCAATGGAATTTCATAAGGGTTGGCAACCTGATTCCTTAGGAATTGGCAACCTAATTTCTTTGGAGTTGGTAACCTGATTTCTAAAATGTTATGCAACCTAGCTGTTGTTGGCATGGCAACGTGACTTCCTTAAAGTCTTCAGGAATAAGCAAAATGAGTGTGTCGAACCATGTGTCATTGTGAGATAGTCCACATCTTGGACTCAGCATACGCCACTGATATGTATATATCTTGTTATACTTCTGTAAATGTCATTTTTTGATTTATGTTTTCTATCAAATTTGTGCTAATATTCTTTACGCAATGATTAATGTAGTTATGCTCTCTTTCTTCTTCTTTTATTTGTATTCTTCTTTTGTTTTATATTGTTGAAATTGTAATTTTTTAATTGTTTATAATATATGCAAGCCTATTATAATTGGAGCCAAAGCTCTGTTATAGGTGAAAATAAATAAATCTGTTCGCAAGGTGGTCCATGTGTCCCAAAGGTGGCTCACGGTTTAGAGTTGGCTTAGAAAATGATGCTTGTGCATATTTATTCGTGTTTATTCACGTTTCTACATCTTATTAGAGAAAATTGTTGGTGTCAAACTTTTGATTGTTGATATGCATTATATAGAGTAACGGCGAATAGCCGACCTCCGTGGAGGACTGGTCTGCCCAGTCCCTACGACGACAGGGGTTCCACAATAACTTAAATAAAATGGCTGCTGGCAGCCCGAGACAGTTCGTTTTCTGCATGGTGCACCTGAGAGAGACTGGGTATATTAATGTAGTGTCATTTGTTAGATGTGTGTAATACTAATATGATTTTCGTAACGTGGTTCACCTTAGGAACACGGACTACTTTTGACTCACCCACATCATCTAATTTAAATAGTGTATAGTGGTCATTAATTTTAGTTCCTTAGCAGGATTAAACATCTTGTATAATAAGTTCTAATATACTGAGAAGGTACATCTTCAGGGCTTCTATCCTCCAATATTTTCGCCTTTAGTTGGCGACTGCTGATTAGGGATGGCTATGGGCCTGCCTTCCACGCAACCCTCTGTTGAAGTTGTCGGTGTTCCTTCCTTTTATGTCCTATCTAGTTCCTTTTCCTTCCATCCATCACTTTTAAAATATATTTCCTTTAATTCACACCACATTCACTTAACTCCCTCTATGACAAGTTACTCTCTAAAAATAACTGAGTTACATTTATAGTAACTTTACTTAAAAAGTAACCCAGTTTGCAGTTGGTCGAAGAATGATACGTAAATAACCACTAAAGAAATTAATGATTGTAATAAGTATTTTTAGAATTTATTTCCCGATGGCGTAGTGGTAACGTCGTCGCCTTGTAATCAAGGGGTTCCGAGTTCGATACCCGGTGGAGGCTCATAGTGTTCGGATCCCATTTTAAACTGTAGGCCCAGTCCCGATTAGCCTTACTGTGCATAAAGTGGACTTAAAACACAAAATCAACCAACCACCCAATCAATTAATAAGTATTTTTAACCTTTTCCTTTAGTCATCGTTACTACTAGTAACTTGTACTACTGTTACTACGAATAATAATAATAATAATAATAATATCTTGGTATTTAGTGTTGAGCACAGCAATGATCAGATTCGGTTTGAATTTTGTTATTTGGCGTCGCTTTTCTTCCACTTTTGGTTAATTGCGACGTTGAAGATGAGTGATTATATGATGAAATTGATGGATACTCACCAAGAACACCCATGGCCAGGCCAAGATTCGCACCTGGCCACTCAGTTACAGCAACACGTTATTAAACTTATCTATTGCAGTTTTTATCACTCCACCGCCTTTGAACTACTACTACTACTAATAATACGGTACGTGCATTTGCTCAAAAATACTAAAAAAAAGGTATAAGGTTTCTAAGGAATTATATATATGATGACTTGCTTTATTTTACTTCGCCTTTTGTGCCACTTTTGGCTAATTTACGAAGATGGGTATGAGTGATATATATATATATATATATATATATATATATATATATATCCCCCTTAGAAACCTTATATATATATATATATATATATATCAGCAGATTTTCTAACCTCCTCAAAGGAAAAGTATTTCATTCGTGCAATTTTTATCTCAGGATATATTTTAAAATATTTTCTGTGTAGGAGTTTAGAACTACAAAAAATTTGTTTTAAAGAAAAATCTTCACTCTAGTAACATAGGAGTGGCAAAACGAACCCAACAGTGGTTGACCGGACCGGTCGAGGAGAGGAAGAGTGTTATGAGGTGGTCCTGTACGAGGGTCAACAGAGGTCACGGTCATCTTGTTTGGAGGGTCAGGCATTACGTTCGCTTAGCAATAGCTAAGATGCTTCAATTTATTTAATTTTTTAAACGTAGTTCCTTGATAATGTTTATTTCACTGTTTCTATACACACAGGTTTATTTTCGCAGAGGGGGCATTGTGAAAGTGGATAACATATCTATTTTCTAGTTATGGAAGGGATAAACTATAAAATAATTTGCAATTATCGGTCTTAACCTTTGTTTTAACAGTTGTTCAAAGACATAAATGGTGTTTGGTGGTCATTTCAAAGGGAATTAGCATTTACCACATTGGTTTTCCCAATTTCGTTTCTGCTTTAACTTGAAAATTTTAATTTTCTCGTAATTTCTGGAAGGGCTGTAGCTCCTTTAACTCCCCTGTGCCTACGCCAGTGTCTACACATGTACAGTATTTCGATCTTGCATATTTCTTGACGAATAATAGCCTCGTGCAACTTCTATCTGGCTTTACGCAAGCTGTACGTGCCACTTGAAGCTTGACGGTCGCTCTGACAGGGTCGTTTTTCTATACTTAACGTGCATCGTGTCATCTCGATCTGGTATTCAGTCACACACGCTCAGTGAATCCTTTTTAAGGAGCTTTCAGACTGACACGACAAGCGATACGGCGGTGGTTTCACACCGAAGTGACAAGCGACACGAGCTCCCTCAGTATACAAGCAACCATTTAGTGTACATGCGTGAACAACAGACCGAAACGACACGATGCACGGTATGGAGAAAATGTCACTGAGCTACACAAGTAGCTTGTCGTGTCTCTTTCGTTCGAGAAGTTGTACATACTGCGAAGGGTTCGTTCGCAAGCAAGTGCGAGTATATTCGGTTCGGTCTGAAAGTCCGCTTACAGATGGTGGTGAATTGTCGCCACCTTTCACACCGGTGTGAAACTACCGTGTCGCTTAGATCTGAAAGCTCACTAAATTATGCCATAACTTCCCGAAAGATCTAAGCAAGCCTCCAGACTGAAGCGACACGCGACAAACGACACGGCAGTTTCATACCGAAGTGAAAAACGACACGCGGTCCATCACTCAGCATGCGCAACCAACAGACCGAGGCAGTGGGTTCGAGGGGGAGGGGTTGCCTTCACCCAACCTTTTGCCACTTTCGCTCCCGCACTATGCTAAACCTTATCTACCAAGGGAAAGTAAACTGTCCTTGCCCCCCTCCCACAATTGAAAACCCTATCACTGCCTCTGTACTAGTGTTGCCCACGAGACGAGACATGTCCCGTCTCGTCTCGTGTCTCGTCTCAAAAACGAGACGGGACAGGCTTTTTAAAGTTCGAGACGGGACGAGACTGACCCCCTGTTTCGTTCGTTTTCGAGACGAGGGACGAGACGGCTCCTGAAAAGTCTCGTCTCGTCTCGAAAGTCTCGAAAAAATGTAAACAAAATAACTAATCAATTGCAAATATTTATTTATTCGGAATAAAGCATTTTCTTTGGAAACCCAAAACAGCTTCTATTACATGAATAAAGATCTGTAAGATTCCTCCTCGAAAAATCCTAATTCGTCACACGTTGTCCGTAACGAATTTGCCGAGACTTTAGACTGGTGTCCCAGCTATCTTAACTTGCAAAATCCCTGTATCTTTCTATTGACATTTCCTCAGAATACCTTAAATCTGGCAACTATCTGCTACCCCAAGAGCTCTCTTCCATTCATCCTTGCGGAAAACGATCCGTAGGTAGTCCTGCCATTGTTTACTACGCCCCTGTTCCAGCCATACTGGCGACAATCGTCATAAAATTTCTCGCCCAAACAGACCCTTCGTTCATTTGCGACCCTCTTCTCAAAATCCACACCAGCCTCGAGTTCCGGTTGCAAACTCCTAAGATTTCGCACTAAAAACCTAGGTAAAGGTAAAGTTCCAAGTGCATATAACACAGTGCCATGAAAGCACATTTACAGGATGTGGGGGAAAGGTCCTTCTGGAGGGGAAGTGATCAGCATCACACTCCGACCGTTTTGGCCCTCCAGGATTGCCCCCATGCACCCATTGATATGAGGCTGTTGAGCCCCGGAGCTGCTTTATGCGGGGACACTGCGGAATAATTCCGATCTCTATTCACCCACTCCGGGAATCGAACCCGAGTCTCCTGCCTGGCAGTCAGACGCCCTAACGACTACACCACCGCGGCTCTAAAAACCTAGTAAAAAGATAGTGCAATTAGATACTCAGCTTTGACGTAACGAACATAACAATGCCTGAAGTCATAGGAGTAATAAGCGACATGCGACAGCAACAAGTGTCGCTTGGAAATGAATGGCAGCGACTAGACCGGCAAGCGGCACGTGTTGCTTTGTCGCTTGCGTGTCGTTCGGACTGGGCCGTTTTTTAATAGCGTGCATTGCGTCGCCTCTGTCTGTTGGTAGTGAATTCTCAATGAAAGCTTGCTTATAGACTAAGGGAGATTTCACATCGAAGCGACACGCGACCCGTAACACGTGTTGCTTCAGGATTTCACCAATCGAACGCAGGTTTGTGCTGCCTGCCATGATCCTACGCTGTGAAACGTTGCTGTTGATTGGCTTGTTCCAAAGCAACATGTGTCGCGTGTCGCTTGTCGCTCCGGTCTGAAATCTCCCTAAAGGAGCGTGTCGCTTGTTGCTTTGGTGCGAAAACCCTGTGTCGCCTGTCGCTTCAACCTGAAAGCTATCTTGTGGAAATTTCACACTGAAGCGACAAGCGACATAATCCCCTTCAGTCTGAAGGAAAGCATTCACCCCGCATCCGTGAACAACGGACCGGAGCGACAAGAGACACGTGCAGCTTTTCGTGCGTCTTCTGTTCGAAAGGTTGCATTGACTACTGAAAGTTCGCTTCCAAGCAACTCGTGTCGCTTGTCGCCTGTAACTTTGGTGTGAAGAAATCTTCCTCACAGGAAACTCTTCGAACCGAAGCTGCACGTCTCGCTTGTCGCTTGCTTGTTGTTCTGCTTAGGACGTTTTCTGGATACCGTGTATAGTCGCGAGGATTGTTATCCGTGCATGCGCGATGCTTGCTTATAAACTGAAGTGTTCCTGTCGTTCGTTGCTTCAGTGTGATACTTCTGTGTCGCTTGTCACATTGACCAAGCCACAGGAGAGAAGCGACAAGCAACATGTTTCGCTTGGATACGAACCCTCAGTAAAAGGAACATTCCGAACCGAAGTACCACGTGTCTCTTGTCGCTTGCGTGTCGCTCAAATTGGGTCGTTTTCTTAATATCGAGCGTAGAGTCGCCTCGATCTGTTGGTACTGCCCGTGCGGTGAGTACTTTTATCATAGACGGAACGGAAGGAGATCCTGTCGCTTGTCACTTCTGTGTAAACCCCCGTGTGGCTTGTCGTCTGTCGCGTGTTCCTTCCGTCTGAAAGCTCCCTTTGTTGGCATAATATCCTGCATTACTTTTACGAGACGAGACGAGACAAAACGAGACGGGACGAGACGAGACAGAACCCTTCGAGACGAGACACGAGACGGGACAAACGAATATTTTCGAGACGAGATAGCATTTCCACGAGACGAGACAGACCAAAGTCTCGTCTCGTCTCGTCTCGTGGGCAACACTACTCTGTACGGACGTGATAACCAACCACGTGCAGCTAGCCCGGGTTCAATACCAGGTGGAGGCACATAATGGGGTTTCCACTTTAAACTGTAGGTCCAGTCCCAATTAGCCTATCTGTACATAAAAGTGGACTTCAAAAAACTCAAACAAACGTGCAGCTAGCTATTGATTATTTGATTTGATTTATTTTACTTCGCTTTTCTGCCACTTTTGGCTAATCGCGGAGATGAGGATGAGTGATGATATGATGAAACTAATGAAAAACCGCAGAAATCTGCGTTCGATTGGTGAAATCCCATGTCCAGGCTGGATTCGAACCCGGAGTCCCCGGTGGTCGTAGCGCGCTGTGCTAACCACTCCGCCAGTGAGGTAGGTGTGCAACCGTGTCACTCCGGTAAGAAAGGTTGCATTTATTTCTGAAGGCTCGCTTGCATGTCGCTCGAACTGGCCCGTTTTCTCGATGGCGTGTATCGTGTCGCCTTGGTTTTTTTTTTCGCGCATGCGTGGTGAATGTTTTGGAGATTTCACACCGAAGCGAAATGCCGCACGTGTCGCTTGAGGATTACAGCAATTAAACACAGGCTTCTGCGCCTGTCATTGTCGCTACAGTGAGAAACATGGCTCTTTCCCAAGCGACGTGTCACGTGCTGCTTGGAAGCAAGCCCTCAGTAATGAACGTAACCTTTGAAACCGAAGAGAAACGGCAAGCTGCACATGTCACCTCAGTCTGTTGTTTGTGCATGCGCTGTGAATTGTTGCTTATAAGCTGAAGGGGTTCGTGTCGCTTGTCGCTTCTGTGTGACATCTCTGTATCGCTTGTGGCTTCGGTCTGAAAGCTTCCTAAAAAGATAATGTTAATTGCCTTAAAATTAAATTGGCTACCACCCTCTCCCGTTAACATATCCTTCAGACACTTAAGGAGAATTCACACCGAAGCGACAAGCGACAGGCGATACGTGTCGCTTGAGGATATCACCAATCGAACTTAGGCTTGTGCGGTTTATCATGCCGCTACGGTGTGAAACATTGCTGCTGATTGGCTCGTTCACACGAGACACGTGTCGCCTGACTCTTGGGTGTGACAGTGATTATTCGTGAAGCTAAATTAAAGTCATCAGCCACTATATTCTCAAAGTATAGATTGGCCATCTTCTGTGGCACAGTGGTCTAACGCCCTACGAAGCTAAAGATCCCAATTATTCGAACCTTGGTAACTCATAAAATATATTTTTGTTACATCAGTTCATCATTCATCCTCATCGTCGAGATTAATCCAAGACAAAGTTTGGAAGCAACATAAAGACAGTACTCTTTCGGTACATGGGCTAGTAACTCGTTGCTGAAATTGTAATTGTACTTTGTTACTTTGTGTTACTCAGTGGCCGAATTGGAAATAAATTACTGCCGGTATGCTCGTATGTACAGATCTGTCTTTTGCTACAATCTCTTTTTTCTTTTTATTTCTTAAACAATACATCGATTCTCATTCTCCCTCTTTTATCACTACAAACTGTACTCATATTTTATTTGTATCACGCATGATTGATTGATTGATTGACTTGGTGTTTTAAGTCCACTTTATGCACAGTAAGGCTAATCGGGACTGGACCTACAGTTTAAAGTGGGATCCGAACCACTATGTGCCTCCACGGGGAATCGAAGCCGGGACCCTTTGATTACAAGGAATCACGCATGAATTGTAACAACTAATAATGCAGAAGTTCCCAAGACAAGCTGCGTAATATGAGTGACGGACGTGTCATGTTTTAGTAAATAGGTAGGCCTAAATAATAAACAAATAAATACACTAATTAGTACGCTTACTAATAACTGGACTAGCCTATTTTAGCAGTGTTTCCTAGTTTCTTGTAGACGAGGATCTTGCTCTTCATCCTCGAAATGAGTACATTGTTGGCCCTTGAGTAGCTACTTAAGCGATCAGCTCGAATAAATAAGTACCAATTTTAAACATTACTGCCGGTATACCTTTTGGCATCCTAATTTACTACCGGTATGCCATACCGGCCCAATTCGATCACTGATGTTATTTTATTTGGCGTCACCTTGAATTCAGATCCGAAGGATTCATTTGCCAGGACGAAACACTGCGTACGCAAGGGGGAGCTGATGAGGCTACAGCCCCTCCACCTCCAGAAATTTTGAAATGAAAGTTGCAAAGAACTTTGGGAATAACCAAAGTGGAAATACAAACCTCCCTTAAAATGACCCTCGATTGTTTTTTAACAACTTTTAAAATGAAAGTTTATAAAATGGTAATGACGAAATATTTTTGTAGTGTATTCTCCTATAAAGCAGCTACGTAATATATACCTTTGTAATTCCAGTCCCCTCCGAAAAATAATCCTGCGTACGCTACTGGGACGAAACATGCTGTGATGTGCTGTGAATGTAAAGTTACACAGAGGAAGGATCAAACAACATAAATGAATGGATACAAGAAGTAAAAGGATAAGCGAAAGTAGACTTCAAATTACAAATTTGCATTGAAGACTGCCGGGTGAGTTCTATTTTTATCTCCTGCGCAAGGTAAATGGAATGAAGAAACTATCCAGGTAAATTAATAATTTGCACGGGCTACAACATTTACACTACGGAATTAGCTTGCATACAACACAATTCAGCAACTAACAGATCATGAAAAATTTACTACGTGTGCTTCTTATTCCATATCAACTCAATAAGAGCATGCCACAGGTTCTTAACACCCGAGTCGAGACACCTCCCATCACGTTTACAGTTTGTATATTGCGTGTTATAGCGCGACCCAAATCAAACAGCGTGGCGGGTTAACCTTACCATTCGAAAACACTTTTCGACTGCAGACTTCAGACTCGACCGACTTCCTCCAGCTGTTTTTGACGTAGGAACTGTGTTGCTGTCAAGAATCCCCGTGCTTTAATCGGAAGAATGTTCGGATGAAGGAAATCGCCGGTAGCTTGAACAGAAAATGCGTACACACGTAACGGGCGGCCAAATTCCTTCGACATCCTATTACTAGTCAAGTCTCGTTTGTGGCCCTAGGCTACAAGCATGAGTGCTGACGATGCATGCAAGTTGTGTGAAGGCTTAGTCTGCAGTGCGAAGGAAACGATGATCAAAAAGTTGATTACAAACGAAGTGTGTAACAAAAAGTGTAGTGCTACGTAAGGGTAAACAAGACCGCAATCTTTTTTGGACCTTATTCTTATTTATATTTTATGGAATACAGGAATCAGGTATGTATCGCATTTATGATTTCATTATGTTGCATTGACACTGACAGGTTTTACGTGTACCTTAATTCTTGTGACCAGTGACGTACTTCAGAAATACGCTAATTGTGATAAATAACATATTCACTAGCTTCTGGATTAATTACAATATATCAAATTTCACATGGCAGTGCTGCAGTAACGCACTGGAAAATACGAAAATATATTATAACAATAAGTAACACTACTATTATATTGCCAAATTATTATTACTTTTGTTAATAAAAATGTTGTTATAACGAAAACAGTTCAATAGCCACCTGCTGAAAACATTCCTGTTCAAGGATATATTGCCACTAGCGCAATGAATGAGAGTTGTCACACCATTGGCAAATTTGTTAGGATGTTTTGCACGAAATGTATAGAAAGCTCATTGTTGGGTATATTTTGCAAAAACAAACAATAAAATTACTATAAATAGAATAAAAATATGCGATATTCGATACGTGTCCTTCATAATAAATTATACATCAATTTATCGTCACGAACTCGACTAACTTGTCGTCGTTCCCCAAAGAGTGGTAGTGGTGAAATGCAACCTGTCCAGAGCTTGATGCGGGTCTCCTTTATCGCACAACGCGCTACCAACTTCGTGTTCTGACGTCATGTGTAGAATGAGTATGATGTTACGTTAGACCTGTTAGGTTTAGGTCTCTTAGCAAAAATACACTGCGAATGTATTTTTTACGATAAGAGAACTAAACTTAACAAGCCTAATCTACAACTTAGACGTTTAGCCTGAATAACAATGAAAGTATTTCGCGGTGACGTAGAACTCAAACTTGCTGGTCCGTTGTGCGATAAGGTAGACCCGCTCGATGCTTCCGAGTCGAATCGCATACGAGCGACTGCTCTGCCCCCTGAAAGTCGCTACAGAAACTACACAACTCACAGAAAGAAGTACTTTCTGCAACAGAATCTATGATATATATATTTTTGATGTATTTATTACTTTAGGCAAACTCCAATTGTGTTTGTGGCATTTAATGTTATAAAAAGGATATTCAGAAAATGACTGTAAGTAGTATTAAATACTGTTCGTAGTTTATTTTGAAGTACCAAGTAAAATAAAAATGGTCAACGTCATTGTAGTCAAAGGTCACTTCGTGCTGTCTTTCAGTGACAACTGTGATTAGTTTAAAAACTGATAACAGACACATTGATTGATGACACTTGCTAAACGTTATTCTACAGTATAATATGAACTGCTGAAGTACACCATATTCTAATAATTATGGACGATAGTGGCGTTGTTATTACAGGTAAATTCGATTATATGCATTCGTCACTTTTTTTTATTATACATGTTTCAGTAAATCGAATGTGTGACATATGTTACAGAGATTATACTTAAACCACCATCCGCAAGAAATGCCACATGACTTAATTGATACTTACATTTAAGTAAACATTACCCAAAAAAGCAAGGTACATTTAATAACAACACTTAAATTAATATGTTACACACATACATGAAAAAAAAAATCAGTATTTACTTAATTTCAAGTATTCATATAAGTATCAGCTTAGTATCACTAAACCACACGTTACCTTATGTGGTAAATATTTTATTTGTCTCATATGAGCATACACTTACCAAACAGGACCCAAAAGTATTACAGTGAACAATAAGATGAAATCGAGGGTGTAGAAAGGGGCACCGGAGCCTTGTAATGTTTCAGAAGAGTGAAATATTTAGATGTTACGAAAAATCTGATCAAATAGAATAACAGTGTTTTTTAAAATTAAAAATATTTTTAAAACCTTTATATGTTTTAAGAAATTCTAACAACAAAAGGTTTTTATTAAATGTGTATGCTTTAATTCTACATCAGTAATACCACAACAATAAATATCAAATTTTGTTTCAATTGGGTCTGTGTTTTTGCATGTGTAATTTGTTTATGAGGTAAATATGCTATATCGCCCGAACGGATTTCTTCAAATTTACAGGAGGAACTACTTACTGAAATCAGTTTCTGTAGCATTGTAGAAGTTCTTCGAGGTATTTTCTTTCGCGGAAACTGAAAACTTCACCATGGAATGCTGCAGAACAAGAAATAATCACTTTTTATGTGAGGAACTTGCATTTTCTGTAAAGTGACAACATTATGCCGTTGTTTCCATTATGTACCTGCAGATGGCGCGAACGTCGAAAGTCACGCGGTCTTGCCAGTGTTTCCAAACGTGCCTTTTTTTTTTACGAGATTTTTTTCTTTTTAACTATGCTTACCTAACCCAACCTAACCTAACCTTGCCGGAAACAGTCCGTGGGGCTATCGTGAATGGTTTTTGGGGCTGTCCGTCAATGGTTTGTGGGGCTATCCATCAATGGTTCGTGGGGCTATCCGTCAATGGTTCGTGGGGCTATTGTGAATGGTTTTTGGGGCTATCATGAATGGTTTGTGGGACTATCGTGAATGTTTTTTTGGGCTATCCGTAAATGGTTTGTGATGACATAATGAACACCAAAGTAGGTATTTTTTGTTGAATGTTGAAACACTGCATACCCACTCCAAATCGACAAGCACGATGCGCGATGATCCATGACGAGTGCATGCCATATTGTCTGTTACCCAAGCGGAACAAGGAAGACAAATAATGACTCGTAATATGAAACGTTGACACTATTTTATGGAAAAAGGCATAACTTCACTTTAAAGAATCTTCTGCAATGCAGAATAGGTAAGTATCAATGCTAAAATTAACTAAATAAATGAGTGAGAGGTGTTCGGGCAATATCACATAATTACCGTTTATTATACTTGCTTGGACCCCAGAAAAAAAATGTTGTACCTATCTGAAAATTGGGTAACAGTTCCGTATATCGGAAACACATTTCGGTAAGACTTCGGTATGGTCCCAACAGATTTCTTCAGTTTTACACAAGAAACTGCTTACGGAAATGAGTTTCTGTAGCATTTAGAAGTTCGTGGAGGTATTTTCTTTCATCGTGGAATCTATTTCACCGGGAAATCATGTATTTTTCAACAGAAATATCTCTCCAACGCACAATTTCTGTTGCTTTCATTTGCTTGCACTACGTGAACCAAATGTTGCGAACGTTTGATGACAACTCCCTGTCGTTGTTTCCAACCACGCCGTTTTTTTTGCAAGAAGATTACAATTTTAACTTTGTTTGCCTAACCTTGCCGTGCATGGTTTGTGGGGCTATCCATGAATGGTTTGTGGAGCTACACATGCATGGTTCGTGGGGCTATCTGTGCATGGTTCATGGGGCTATCCGTGAATGATTCATGGGGATTTTTCGGTTGACAAAGTTGGAAACACTGCATACCCACTGATGATCTACCACGCTAGTCAAGGTGTCTCGCCATATTGTGTCTTACGGAAGCGCAAAACAGGAAGAACAATAATTACTCGTCATGTCACAAATTGAAATTATTTTTGTGAAAAAAGCTAAATAACACCTTGATGAATCTTTCACAATGCAGCATAGGTGAGTACAAATGTTAAAAATGACGAAATAAACGAGTGAGAGGTGTTGGGACCATACCGAAGTTTTACCCACATTTCTTCATTTTTACAGAAAAACTACTTACGTAAATGAGTTTTTCTAAGGTTTCCAACGTTCGTGGAGGTATTTTCTTTCATCATGGAATTTATTTGACCGGGAAATCATGTATTTTTCAAGAGATATATCTCACCGACGAACAAGTGCCATTGCTTTCGCTATGTGAACCAGATGCTACATATGTAAGATGATGTAATCCCCTGTCAGTGTTTCTAACTCCTCCTTTTTTTTAACTGGGCTTGCATAACCTAACCTTATTGGAAATGATTTGTGGGGCTATCTGTCAGCTACCCGTGCATAATGTACAGTCAACGGCAAAGATAATTACTTTTTATTCTACATCCTGTGTTGTTTTAAAAAATGAAAATATGTTGGTTCAAAGCAGATATTGTTCTTTGATTATTGTAGTCATTATTTCAATTCATTGTCATCATATTGTGTAATTCAGACCGAATGATAATGGTGGTGGACAATTTGCCTACTGTTTCTTTCGCCTTTGGGTGTACAATTTGCACACGTGACTAACACAATAGTAGGTATTTTTCAGTAAAGAAGGTTGGAAACTCTGCATACCCACTATGGTAGTCAAGATGTGTCCGCCATATTGTGTGTTAAGGAAGCGAAAGAAGGAATAAGAAAAATTACCGTCTATGTGAAATATTGTTTGTTTTTGTGTAAAAAGCATAACACAATTGGTAAGTACGAACCATGCAAAACACAAAATATCCAATTTTAATGTGTTTCCGATATACGGAACTGGTACCGAAAATTGTGGTAGTTGGAAGATTGTGATCATGTCATTTCAATTGTCACATTGGGTAACTCTCTTAATTGTGCTATGTCTAAATTCTAATTTCTGCATACATTCACTACATGAATCCACTACATATACATGCTCATGCTACGTGGCCATAATGAATATTGACTGTGTCCTTCTTGCCAAATGATTTTTCTGTCCCATATACTTCCATATGCGTGTTTTACTGAGAGTGACTATTCATCAAATGTTGCCTAGATAATGGAGTAATGCTGCCATTTTTTAAAAACATATAGCATTATTCACATTTGGATTCTCTTCAAAAAGAAAATTCTGTGTCAACACCATGTAGGCTACATACCATTTTTAATCTTACATAAGTAGGTTAGACAGGCTTGGTTCAATTGCCTGAGTATTTTCACACTTTTTTCCTTACATATTCAAATGTGAAAACCCAATTCCAGCAGCCAAAATTTAAGACTGACAATTCTGCAACTTGCTCTCCAGAATAAAAACTCTACAATTAAGTCCTTTCCAAATGTTCAAACTAGAGTACTGCAATGAACATTTTTCGCTCGTGCGGCAGATGGTTCACACGGGCAGTGCTAGATGGCATTCAGAATTGATACTTCTGCTCGAACGAACGAAATATACTCGAATTCTCGAACTCTATTAGAACACGTATTTCAGTCATTTCTCTACTTGTACTCAAATATGCATCGTGAAGTAAAAGACGAAGTGAAATTGAAAAATAAGTTAACATAGTCAGTCATCATCTCCATGTTAAAATGCAGTTTTGTACATCTTACCGAGATATGTGAAAATGAAATAGATGATTATGTGCTGAAACTGCCTAGATTTATGTTTCTATGATTATTGTAACATTAAAATGATGTTCGACTGAATGTTCACATTTTATTATTTCTCAAAATATGATTATCCTTTTCGGTAAGTGAACAGTAATGTACACGTACTTGTTGCACTGTGATACAATATTCGTAATTGCTTAGGCAGGTCTGTCAGCATATGTATCCATTTTACATTTCGGTCTGTAGATATTATAGTGGCCACGGTGGCTCAGTCTGTAATGCGTCTGACTACCATGCTAAAGATCCCGGGTTCGATCCCTGGCCAGTTCAAATCCTGGAACTTTTCTAACGTTGGAAGCGGCCCCGGTGCCCACCCAGCGTGGAATAACATGGGTACCTGGGGGAAACCCTGGGAAGTAAAGACAGTCAGGGGCGTGATGCTGATCACATCACCCCCCACTCGCGACCGGGTCAAGAAAGTGTGGGACGTTACCCCCACACCCCCTATATGCCTTCATGGCGTGGTGCTAAGCACAGGGGTGCACTTTACCTTTTTTCCTGTAGATATTGCATAGCTTCATATTTGTTGTATTTGAGTCTCATAATAATATACGGAATTATTATTTAGAATTGTAATTACATAGAGTGGTTTCCTTCCATTGATGTATGTGCTTTGGGTTGACAATGCTGCTTATTAGGCTCTGAAATATAGGATATTGTCAATCATTCCACTACGAGTGTGGTATGCCCGAGCATGGGAGATTCGAACGAGTTTGAGCGAGCGAAAGTGATCCTATGCAGTACTCTAGTTCAAACACACTTATACATGTTCTACAAACTCCAAATATTCATTGATGCTCATGTCGAAAAATTGCAACAGTTTTCTCAACCTCTTACAAACCTTCTGAAAATCATCTTGCTTTTGCGACTGACAGTTTTCATCTGTAATAAAATTTACCACTTCAATACCATAGAAATTCAGTCACTGTAAGATCAAAGCCTTCATGTAAAAAAAAACTCACACATAATATATTAAATAAAAAGAATCATCACTCTTGTAATTAGAAAGACTCTAACTTGAAGATCAAGTTAAAATTTAAATTCCTGTGAATTTTACACTAATATTTGATTGACATTTTTATAAAAGCAATACTACTTGTTGCATACGCAGATAGAATTGGAAGTTGTTAAAGCCAAAATGAAAGTTTTTAGAAGCTTTGAGGTTTATAATTTGTGTCACTCTTGTGATATTTTGTGACCAAACAAGATATTGAGGCCCAAATTCCTATTTCGATTTCATCATGCTACGAATACAATTTTTACATGGTTCGATTTCCTTCTGTTAACACACAGTGTGGAGTTTTACTGATTACTTAAGATTTTGTCCAATATATGCTTTCGTGGTTAGGCAGGTCAGGTTTGGTTCTCTTAGCATTTAAATAAAGTCCCTAAATGCATTCTACCAAGGTTCCGATTTACTTCAACAATCATTCCCACTAATCTACGATACTTTCTGTTGCTTCTCAATGAAGAATACCTTGTCCATGTGAAGCGCTCATGCTTGTGTAAGGTAATTTTTTAGTTATTTTTTTCCAACATGTGTAAGGGGCGACCTTCCACATAGTACACCCAAATGTCAACCTCACTTCCACGTAGTACACCCTGGACTGCATTTTGCGGACGAACGAGGCTCTGGCACTATGGCCAGTATAATTTTGTGTGTGTTGTCCTGTTTTTTGTCCTTCTGTGTGTTGTGTGCCCCTTTACAGCCTCAGCTTTTAACTAAAGTCGGAAAATTTTAATGTTCTAGTAACATTACACTGCATTTATTCTATTTTAGTTAAGGTAAAAGGCTGGACCCCGTATAATGTGATGGGTTCAAAATAGCCTAAGTGCTGATGCACCCATAATTATAATTTGAATTTGAAATCAACATAAATAAATTCTTTTTTTTTTAAATCCAAACAGTGCTCGTTACTTTAAGGAAGGTTCAAATTTCATGTGAAAATGATTTCCAAAATTCTATGATAATTAGTCTTTCTGCTCTTTGAAAACAATCATAAAATGATCAGAACTGTTACCGATATGATGTGCTGTGATAGTATTGGAGAGAACTCATTATTTGCAACACTGTTACAAATAACTGTTACTTTTATAAGGAAGTCTTAACTGTACCAGAGGTACTTTTTTGCAACAGAAGTTACTAGGCTATATTGCCGCCCCTGTGGCGGAGTGGTTAGTACATCGTGCTACGATGCCAGGGGTCCCTGGTTCGAATCCTGATCTGGGCATGGATGTTTGCGAGTGTCCATTCATGAATTTCATCATATCACCCATCCCCATCTTCACAAATTAGTTAAAAGTGATGCAAAATAAAGCAAATCAATCACCTGTGTCTCTGCAGTCTAAGGCTCAAGCTTTTGGCTCTGACTACAGGATGCATTCAGGTTTGAGTCTCCCGGGGGAAGCGTAACAACTTTTCCTGAGATTTCGGCCTGCTTATTGGACTTGTGGCCACCCACCGTGAGAAAATTGGGGAGATACGAAACAGTTATTGTAGCTCGTTCATGGAAGTCTACAACAACTGAAGGTTCTTCGTGCTGACCACACATCACCCCGTAACTAGTTGGATAATGTCTCACCTCTGATGGGAGTGAGACTGACAGTCGGTAGGTAGGCACTGGCTGTTATGCCACATATTATTATTATGTACCATAAACAAACTGAACACATGTAAATCTTCATGTATTAATTTTATTGCAGTTAATGATCATTGCTTGTGGGTAATTTGTTTGCAAGAAAATTTCCAGCAGAAAATAACCAAAAAAAAAGTAACTTAGTAACTTTTCAAATACCAGTAATTGTAACTGAGTCAGTTTTCAAAATGAGTTAATGTAACAGCTAGTATGGTGCATGGTCAGAAGTGTTGCCACCTCAGAAGGAATTCCATTTGCACATTTCAAATCTACATTTGTAGCAAAATTAATTGACACTCCAGAAACTTAAATCAGTGTTACATACTTGCAAAATTACAGAGGTCTAAAAATTTTCACTAGATTTAGAACATTACCAGTGTTATCACCAAATATCATCCAAAAAGAACAAAATACAGATTGCAGGTTTTCTACAGAAGTACAAAAAAGCATAATATATTCCACTACTTTTTAATGATACAGTATTGCCACAAAGCTTTCCTTCCAGTATTGTATCATCTTCATGTTATTTACCCTGCTCCCCACTATACCCCCTGTAAGAAAATACATTTTGCATGTTTTATGAAGATTGTGTTTCACATGAACTAAATTCCCTGTTGCTTTTAGCTTCTTGTTATAGAGAAATAATGAAAGGTTGTGAATGAATATATTTTATTGTAAAAAAATACTGTGAAACTGCTCCGGGATACAAGGAATTGGACAAACAAGTTGCACTTTATAGTTAAATGTCTCAGTTGTTGTGGTTTCTGCATCTTAAAATAACTTATGTTATGTAGAACACTGAAATTTGTTCATTTTTTAAAAACTGCAAAATTTTTGAACGTGTTTTGTTGGTCACAATTTCTCATATTGGGCCTTGTAATTTGTATTCTTGTATATAAAGTGTCATAGATCATGACTTACTGAAGAATAGGTAATTGTGCTCTGAATTCATCCTTAATCCAACATTATCTTGCACATTTTTTCATTATTTTTAAGTGTCATAGAATTGTTGCACTTACTAAATTTTAGTGATGGGACAGATTAAGCAGTACTCTATCGGTGCATCAGTAAAATTACTGATTATTTTACTAATCCGATATATCTATAAATATCTTATAATTTGGTGCAAAATTTTGCCATTTTGTTATAATTTTCAATGCCCTACTTTTTCAAAAAGTAACTGTCTAAATATGCAACTTCTTTTGCACTGCAGTCACCCGGAAACAAACATTTATTAAGGAGGTCAATGAACTAATCAGGTTATTCAAGGTCCATTTGGATTTATATATCGGATCGGTAGAATATCAGTTATAAGTATCGGTATATTTTATATCGGTATTGGCCAAAATTTCATATCCCTACTAAATTGTTGTCTGAGGTTTTAAAATTGTGTTATTTGTTTCAGGAGCCAGTTCCCTCATGAGATCCGCAGTAAGTGTGATCCTGTCCAGCCCACCGCCAGACACTACCATGTCATATCCTGACTACCAGCAAAATGCTCACGATCATCAGGCACTCCTCGTGCTGGTCAGGCATATTGGTGAGTAACGTCCTCTGTCTTGTTTTCTTTATACAGTGTGTTTCATAATGTTCCTTTGTGTTACGAAGATGTATTACATGTAGTGTACTTTATATTAAGTGTGTCATGGCACACCTAGTCATGATAATTCGAATTTTGCCACACATGTACCGACATGGACATGTCAAAAAGTAGGATACATTGTCCCACTTGTCAAAAAGTAGGATACATTGTTCCAGAAGGTAATAGAAATGTATTGCTAGAACGGTGATGGTGAATAAAAGATCGAGATTTCAGCACAAAAATTGGGCACATTTTGGGATCAAGAGTGGCATATAAAATGGCATTTTGGTGTTAAAATGGCGAATAAAAAGATTAAAAAACTACACATTACCCAAAATAAACATTTCCTGTGTACTACCACATATATGTAGCTATCAGAGTATTCCTGTGTAATTCAATTTTGCTTCTCAAATATTTACAGCAGAATTAATACATTTTCTATGAATTGCATAACTGGACTTCAGAAAATGTCACAACAATAAATAAACTCTAAATTTCGTGTTTATAAGTTTATTTTGCATTTTGCAATTCATTTCATGACTGTCCTGTCAAAAACGAAATTGCATAGCTCTATGTATGGTACAAGAATTCACAGTAAAAATATGTAATACTAGGACATGGCATATATCCAGGTAAAAAGTAATGATTTTTGAAGTGAAAAATCCCAAAACTTCAATAACACTACTAGATGAGCTTTCAAGATACTTATCCAAAGAGCATTACTTTTCCTTCCCAGAAAAAGTATTCCTGCAAATTATAGGTGTGAACAAATGAAAGAGAGAGACATGCAAGACACTTATCAACAACTATGAACAAACAAATGATCTGTAAAGTTAGAATGAATTAGGTATTGTTATGGAATTATTGGTAGTGAATTTCCTAAAATTTATTTTATTTACTCAACGAACAGCCTTATATGATATACCCCTTGATTTCTATTTACTAGGAATGGGACAGATTAATCTGTACTCTATCGGTATTGGCGAATATAGGCATATTGGTGTATCAGATTATCGGTAAAATTACCGATTTTTTATTTTTTTTATGGATAATCCCCATGCCCTACTTTTTAGAAAAGTAAATGTCTAAATATGCAACTTCTGTTGCATTGCAGTCACCTGGAAACACATTTAATAAGGAGGTCAATGATCCATTCAGGTTCTTGAAGCACCATTTTCAATTTTCTATTGATACTTTATTGGTATCTGCCAAAATTTCATTTTGGTCCATATCGAGTATTTACGAGGGTCACTATTTATATTTTGAGCCTAACAATGAAAAAACAGGAATTTGGCATTGCAAACTTCTTTATTGTTTTTCGAAGTATTCTCCTTTATGGTCAATACACTTTTGCATTCGTTCGAACCATTTGTCAAAGCAGTTTTTCCAATCTTCTTGAGACACCTTCATAATATGCTTTTTGAACGCATCAACGGCGTCTTCCGCCGATGAAAATCGTTTTTATTCTTGACATTCGGGAACAAGAAGAAGTCATTGGGTGCCAAATCAGGACTGTATGGCAGATGACCCATCAATTCGATTTTTTGACTGTTCATAAAGTCGGTTGTTAGACGAGATGTGCGACAGCTGGCATTGTCTTGATGAAGAATGATCCGACGGCGTTTGTTTGTTTTCCGTATTTGACCGAAGACCTCTGGCAAACAAATTGTTGTGTACCATTCAGAGTTGACCGTTCTACGTTCCTCTAAAGGCACAGTTGCCACATGACCAGTTTTCCCGAAAAAACAGGCGACCATTTGTTTCAATGTGCTTCGAGCACGAACAACTTTTGTTGGATTGGGTTGATCTTGAAACACCCATACAGTCGACTGCTGTTTACGTTCCGGCTCATATGCATATATCCATGATTCGTCACCCGTTACAATCTTATATACGTCTTTTGAAGCACCACGATTGTATTTATTGAGCATTTGTTTGCACCAATCGACGCAAGCGTCTTTTTGAGTTTTTGTCAAATTGTGTGGGATCCAACGAGAACATACCTTTCTCACAGCTAAATGATCATGTAATATTTTATATATGCTGGTGGAACTAATGCCTATGGTTGCCTCAATCTCACAGTATGTCACATAACGATCTTGCAGTATTAGGTTTTGCACAGCATCAATGTTTTCTTGAACAACAACTGATTTTGGACGACCTTCGCGAATCTCGTCTGTGAGCGAATGGCGGCCACGATTAAATTCGTTATACCAGCGTTTCACAGTGGCAAAGGATGGGGCTTCATCGCCAAATGTGGAAGTAAGTTGATCGATGCACTCTTGTCTTGATAATCCACGTCGAAAATCGTAAAAAATCATCGCACGAAAATGTCCATTTTATTGTTGTCGCGCAATCTCCAAGGCAACATAAACAACACAAATGAAGCTATTGATAAAACATTTGAAGTACGTTATGGTCAATAATGCCAGATGATTCTGTGCAAACGTCAAATCGCACCTAACTTCAATCAGTGTTGCCAAGGCTCAAAATATAAATAGTGACCCTCGTATAATTTGACATGATTAGAGACTTGTATTTCTTTCTACACAAAATATTTCCTATTTTTGCCTATGAAAATTATTGGGTTTTAAAGCAACAGAAATTTAGCATGTTGACAGTTTATAAGCTTCACCCCATCAGTACATATATTTTGTTCTGCTTTTCTTAGTATCTTAAGAGCTTAATAAACACCATTGAATGATTACAATATTAATGTACTTTCACCAAAAGTCTTTCTGATATCTACAACCTACTTATTTACATTGTTCTATAAATTATTTCTTTAAAGTGATTTAAATAATAATTGATTTAAAAAAAACACATGGTTTATATCTTGATTTAAATGCAAACAGGCAAGCATCAATGGAAACACCCATGTAAATCTTTTTCTACCTTTTAGTTTACAGAAGTATAAACCGTAAAATATGCTTTGAAAGCTACAAAAAAAAAATCCCATTAAAGTGTCTGTGTATATCCTTTTATTACAATGTCCTGGGAGTTCTGACTTCCATTTAATATGATGTACAAATATTACAATATACGAGTCAAGTGACTCAGAGATGAGACACAATCACTTTATAAGTGCATATTTACACATGCTAAAGGTAGATGCCCAGTTGGAGGAGAGAAGTCGGAAATGGAAAACGAAAGCAATCATGGGAAGAGGAGCATAATTAACCCTTAAAAACATGAATTATTATGTGCCAATTTTTTTTATTATTTATAGACTAATATCAGTAAGCGATTTTTAATCATTTTTAGAAAATTTTCATTCTCCCTTTTTGAATTATGCCCTATTACCATATGGTAACACTATGCGTTCACACCTACAAATTGATTTTTTTAAAAACTTCAATTTTTTTTATTAACCTTAAAATTACTTTAAAAATATGATTATTTATTTAAAAACTGTAAATATCATAGATCCATTGTACATTAATCTCACATTATCTGAGCTAAACACGCTTCAGTAACTATTCAATACATATTATTACCCTATATTCACATAGTGGTTATCACTCCTCAATATTCTCCTTGGAAACATATGAAACATGGACTGTTAATTCCAATACCATATTTGGCATATCCAATACGAACACTACTGGTGAACAACCAGCAATAACCACACATCTTTCAAAAATTTTGTCTGTGGGTTGCAAAGCTCCTTAGGTGGAACACTAAATGTGTTTTGACTGATTTCCCATCTAAATTCAAGCTGGGAGGAGAATTTTACATCGGAAATCATGTAGCACATGAATAAGAGGGAGGGGCTTCAGCCTTTCTAAATTTGTTTTCAATGTCAGTGGAGTTTTCTTATACTCTTGCCTTGATAGATGTCAAAACGAATTAGGTATCCATAGAAGGTTTTCAAGCACCAATCTTTGTTTACCAAATCTTATAGGTTTACGTCTAATAAATTGTTAAGGAATGTTTCCCATCATAGGTGATCATAGACTCAACAAAACTAAGCTACTGAACAGGCACAAAATGTACCATGAAGTGGTCATTTATTATTATTTATTATTTTAAAATTACATTTAAAATAAAATAAATATAATAAATTGAAAAAATATATGCTGTGGTAGCTCAGTCGTTAGGGTGTCTGACTGACTACCATGTGAGAGACCTGGGTTTGATCCCCGGAGGGGGAGAACCAGGATTTTTTCCACCTGTTCAAGCAGCTCCTGCGCCCACCCAGCATCGTATAAAGTGGGTACCTGGAGGAAACTCTGGGGGGTAATGGCGGCCAGGGGCATGGTGCTGATCACATCACCCCCACCTTTGGCCGTGATCAAGAAAGGATGGGGCCCTAACTCTACACCCCCTATATGCCTTCATGGCATGGTGCAAATAAGTATATCATGCAAGAGATTACAAAAGTCTTTATAATTTAATTTCCTTGCTTTACATGCAATAAAAAGAGTAAGAAATAGGATAAACGAAGTAATTATTGAAAGTAGCATGGAGACTCCTGTTGCTACTGTCTCTGCATTATGAGTAAAAATCGAGCAAGTTATGTGTGCCTCAACGATGGCGTAGTGGTAATGTCATTGGCTTGTAATCAAGGGGTCCCGGGTTCGATACTTGGTGTAGGCACATGGCACATTGGTTCGGATCCCACTTTAAAATGTAGGTACAGTTCCGATTAGCCTTTCTGTGCATAAAGTGGATTTAAAACAACAAGATCAATCGAGCAAGTTATGCAAACTCTTCAACAGAAAACATCATAGGTTTTACATTACATGTGTATACTAAATGTTGCAAGCATTCAGAACACCATAATGAAAGACAATCAGATAAAAATAGCATACGTATTTCCTTTCCAGTGCATGACATTTTGAACAAAAGAATTAAAGATCAAAACAAACACATCTTCCACAACAATGCCATCTCCTGGACTGAAACTAACGGTCTCAAACACAAGCTTTATGCATCCTAGCTATTCCTGGCACTAGTTCCGCCTACACGCTCAATGTAGACAAGCCTCTACCAGTAAAGCGTCTGAATGCTGAGTGTTACCATATTTTAATGCTATATGTTTAAGGGTTATGGAGACACTACACAAAACTGTGTACGAAATCCTGTGAGAAATTAGAAAAAATAATAATTTCCTGTACTGCTAAAAATGAGAACCAATATGGAGGAGCTCATGGATTAAATGTTTTGCTGAAATGGTGTAAAGTTTTATTAAAAATATATCTAATATTTTTGTTGTTATTAAAATACAAAATGCACCCATTTGAATATATGAGCATTGGTGTAAGAATGGAACATGTTACAATTATTTTTGCATTATGAACAACTAAGTTCAGGTGTTTGTGTCAGGGTCTAATTTTAATTTTTTGAAGCCTAATTCAATACTTTTAGGGTATAAAACTTATTTCTTATAGCCTAAAATTCCTATGTCTGATTATAACATGAAAAGTTATGCACATAATGACCTATAATCTCACTATGTCAACATGTTTATCAGACTAGTTACGGGATATACGAAAGCTGAATGTGTTCTTTTGATTGGCAACCTTAGATCAGTGAAAAACATACTTGTACAGATGATTTTGGTTCATTGAAAAGGAGGTTTTACATTCACTCTGCTTCTTAATGCAATTGGGTGTTTTGTAGAGCGATCTGTTTGAGATGTTGCAATAAGAAACAAAAGCTTAGAAAATAATCCACCTTATTACCAATTATTGGTATGTACATGTAGGAAGAACAATACTTTTGTGTCCAAACCAGTTATACATTGAAACTCTTGTCATTAACAACAGGGTACAGTAATCTACTACTAGAGGTCATCTTCATTTCGTGGTCTTTGTGCGTTCATAAGTGACTTGACATAACCCCACGCAAAATGGTCTAGATGTCAATCCTGGAGAACAGTAAAAATTTCACATAGTTCACTCTTCTCATCGTTGTTCCACTATATGTGTTTCTCATACACTATGTGCTTAATTTTACATTTATATTCTTTAAAGAGTTTAAGGACAGGTATTGCCACTAGATGGGGCAGATTAGTTGATGCTCTGCTCTTTTGATATATAAATATCGTGTAATTTAGTGCAAAATAGTCATATTTTTAATCAATAAAAGGATATAATTCATATATATATCCTGTTTTTAAGTAAATGCCCAGATATTATGGCTGAACCAGCACTGATACTAATGATATTGACATCAGAAAGTTTCGTTGAAATTTAATCATGGATAATTTCTGTAGTCTGGAGTGTGCAAGAATGCCATACAGCACTTTCACAGCCTAAATAATGAATTTTCCATTATTTTTGTAACAGTATTGTCTGGGAGAAATGGATTTTGTGTTTAAATTATTCATAAGTGAAATTAAGAGTATTTTAAAGCATGAAACTGTTAGTTGAATTTGTGCAGTTCCAATGGAATACTTGTACAATATATTAAAATTTATAAATAGTCGGAATTGCAGATTTAAAGTATTGATAAGAGTATCAGCACCGATATGGACATTGGTTCAAAGTAGTACCAGCTCAGCCCTACTAAATGTGTAGTTTCTTCTTGTAAGGCAAAATTCATTGCAGTCACCTGGTTACATGTATCAATTAAGGAGGTGCTTGGAGAATTGGAATTTTCAAAGAATGCTTTTTAATAGTTGTGGAATTTCTCTGCATAACCAAAGAGCAATATTCCTCTTTGATTATTATTCTGCATTGATACATTTCAGGCCAACAATTAAGACAGAAAAGCTTCAACAAAGTGTTTGAAAGGATATCTCGCCTCAATCATGTTAAGGTCTGCGATTCCCAAGGAGTGACCAGAGGAGTGTGGGCACGCTATGTGAAGAGTTACCCAGTGGAAAACAATGACTGGGGTGATTTCCAGACACATCGGAAAGTTCTTGGGCTCATATGTGTGGGTAAGCATCTTTTGTACTATATAGAAAATAGAGTTCTTGTCAGGGCTCGAAAAATCCCGGTCGCCATGGTGACTACAAATTTCAGCCTGGCGACTGTGATGTTATGCTATAATATGTACGAAATTTTGAAGATTCTAAGTTCAAATTGCAGTACAGCGTAAGTTAGCAAATTATTTTCTTTTTAAATCAACGTTGTGAACATTCCAGAGAATCAGTAATAATTTCTTACTCTTACTCTCGAATGATTTAACGATGATTTGAATACCGTGATGCTCAGCTTCTTATACAGAGTGTTTCAAAACTTGCACAACCCAAACTTTGAAAATGTATATCATGAAAACTATAAGAGATATTTACACCGGGTTTTCTGCATTACAAAGTCTCATTCATTGAGATATTTTTCAATGCTTAAAATTATCAGTTTTCTCCATACAGAAAATTTAGATAAATTAATAACTGGTGGAAGGCAGCGTTAAAATTTTCCCAGCAATGCACTTTTGAATGAGAAAAATATGTAAGAAATTATGGAAGGGTCATAATTAGATGTCTGATGCCATGTTAATCTGTCATTTGCGACCAATATTGGTCATGTGCAACATTTGATGGATTTTTTATTGGCGATTTTATGGGTTGAGGAAAAAAGTGCCATTTTTGGGACATATATGGCAATGCTAGCAGGTCGAAATATTGTCAACAGACGCACGGCACATGTGGTGTACTGTATTTCAAAGGCAACAGATGCCGTTGCGGTAGCACTGGCAGAGAAGATTCCATGTAGGTAAAACAGCGACACCGAAAAATCAGGCGAGGCCAGGCTAACTCAGTAGCTGTGTTTAGAGCAATGGCACGTTATATCAGAGATCCGTGTTCGAGTCCTGGTTGAACCTGCATTTCATGCTGAAAATTTCTATTGTAGAAAATCAATTCTCAGATGTTTTCAGCAAATTAACATTTTTTTTAAAAAAAAAGTAATTGCTTTTATTTGGATACATGCTAACATAAATTTACTAATGCAGTGATAGCGTCCATGATTAGTTTAGTACAGAAAACCTGGTGTAAATACCTCTCGGTTTTCATGATCTACATTTTCAAAGTTTGGGTTGTGCGACTTTTGAAACACACTGTAGTATGCACAATTGCTAGTAGGTAGTTTCCTGACACCTGATTTTCAGAGCTGATGTCTAGCTTTGAAGAACATTTTTCAAGCACTGGTTCTTGCCCACTTAACTACTAAGCAAAATCTTATTTTCCTTTCAGCTTTCCTAGATCTGTGTAGAAATTTAAGCAAAAAGTGCAAGTTTCGCCAGGTCTCTGACATGCTGTGTCATTACTTTCCAAACTGAGCCACTGTGCTAGCCCTGACTTCACCTCACTTTTCACCTCTGCATGCATTTTACTAAAGGTTGTCTTATGCTTCGCCAGTCATGCAAGTGTCACTTTATTCCTAATTTGTCACTATTGTTGACTTGAATTCATGAAATGAGAGAGAAAATGAGACATGCAAGAACCAGAAATTTTAAAAATTGACAGTTTTAATTCCATCTGAAAACTCAAGCCAGTTTTTTTTACTTTTAAAATAGCAGGTAATTATTTACTACATATAATAGATAAAATAATAGTCTCACACAATCACATGCTACATCAGGATTATTTTATTATTTTTAATCACCACTATTACACAAGTATACCATTTGTGTATTTTGTCAAGTTATTATGAACTTACATAAAATTGTGATCCCATGTAACCAGATAGTTACCCAATGGTCTTTAGTTTGATTCCTGGTGGGAGCCCCAGAATTTTGGTCTTGATCCAGCAGTATGAGGACAGTTGCAGAGCTACTTAACCTCTTGAATCCCAGCCTGTAGACTGAGCAGAATCCCACGACCATGCTATGCGGAGAGCATTAGGCAACACCTAGCGATAGTGCAAATCATCTATCATGTTGGTTGCTAATTCAATAATTTTTGTAATTCAAATGATTAGATTTTTTATTGTGATTGATTTGGTGTTTTAAGTCCACTTCATGCTTAGTAAGGCTAATCAGGACTGGACCTACAGTTTAAAGTGGGATCCGAACCACTGTGCCATGTGCCTCCACCAGGTATCAAACCCGGGACCCCTTGATTCCAAGGTGACAACACTGCCACTTTGCCATCGGGGAGGCCCTCAAATAATTAGAATTCACATTGTTCAGTACCCCATCAGACACATGTAAAGGGGTGTTGAAAAACAATTAAACACAAGAAAAAATGTGAAAATCCAAACTATATTGAAAAAACTGTCAATATCGGATTTAGCATACTCCATGTCGACTCTCTTGTTAGTAGTCCATGCAGACAAATATTTTACAACATGCGAAAAAATGCTTCAATACATTTGCCAGATCTTGACAGTTCTTCAGCCACGATGGCAGGATAAAAATCGTAGTTATTTTCAAACTTATAAAATGGATTTTCACGTGCATCACTGAAAGGATCGTTCACATACGTTCAATCTCCGACTGACTTTGCCTCGTCTTCCGCATTGGATATATCGTAATATTCAGACTCACTACAGTCACTCCTCTTCTTCCGGAACATAATCCGATGAACTACTATCCTTCTCCTCCATATTGTTCTGCTTTTGTTTTACGAAATATGCAAGAAAATAAAAAAACACAGGTCTCCTCAATAGCAGGGTTATGTACTTTCAGCAACAGATGGCATAACAAGCGTGCTTTGCTCATTGCTTGCGATAGTCGCATGCTCAAATGACGTCACAGCAACGTGTAGACTTTGGTCCTTCCCGACCAGAGGCATTCGTACGTTTTCTTGGCCATTACCATGCAAGAATATTTCCCTTTCGGCCAATAGTACCAGGTACATATGGGCTGTATGTAGTGGTAGGAGGGCATGCAGGCTCGACTACGTACGGCTCGTACGTAGTGGTAAAGAAGTAGCAGGCTTTGATCTAGAAATTAGTGATGGTGAAATTTGATACACTAACATATTTCACCCAATGAAAAACTGCTTTGCAAACCTTGGTCCTCATATGGATGTTATGCCATCGAGTTTCACTTAAGTTTTCATATATATCACATGCTCTTCTATATTTTATGTGCATTTTATTTATTTATTATGCTGTGCACATCAGGCAAATGCTCTTTTACAGTGCACATGTGGAGGATGTTATGAACAGTATTTGCTCCCATTTTTATTTACTTGCTATGTGTGTAATTACGAGGTGTATTCGGAGAGTAAGTACCGAAAGGGTGTAAGAAATAAAGTAAAATAGTTTTGTACCTTATTTTATTTGCATTGCATTCTACAGACCTTAAACTACTTTTCTACGTAGTTTCCACCATTTTTCAAGCATTTGTCATAGTGTGGCACTGGTTTTTGTATCCCATCATCATAGAATGTTCCCGCCTGTTATGAAAGCCATCCATGCACTCCTGCTTCGACGTCATCATCCCCGTCAAAACGCTGACCACAGTTTTCGATATTCCAGGCGATCTGTCGCAATTTCATAGTGAACTGTTTTCTTGAAATTTGTGGAAATTCCATGGAAAGTGACGACATTGTGAAGCGTCTGTTTTCACGAATTTCCACGTCGACCGCACGCACCAAATCCTCGGTCACAACAGATGGCCAGCCGCTCCTTGGCTCATCGTGAACTGTCTCATGACCTTCTTTAAACATCAAAAATAAAGACCTCTCACAGTTGATGGTGGATGTCTACCGGTTTCACATTTCATGCATTGAGAAAACGAATCGCAGACCAGACTTCACAGTCGGCAGGCCGATTGATTTTCTTGAACATTTCAAACCTTCATAAACCTACGAAGAAAAAGCATGACCTTCTCCCACGACTGCCTGTGGCTTATTAACGGATGAAGGACGTCAGCGAGAACTCACACGGTTGCGACTGCAACGCTACAGCGGCAATATTTGCAAACGGTACTTACTTTACGAATACACCTTATAATTACATACTTATGTTCTGTTCTCAGTTTGTGTGTGTATAATTTATCTGGCCAGATCATAAATTAGGGTGTGTGATTATATTTTTGGTTCAAAATGTTTTTATATCTAACTTCCTTGAATGCAAATGGTTTATTTCTTGTTTTCAACTTCCTCGTTTAGATGGAAATAGGATAGGATCAAATTAATGTATTAGAAATGTTTGCTACACCAAGTATATTCCATGTCATTTACATAGAAAATTACCTCTCCAACTCTGCATGTGTATGTGTGAGCGTATGGATTTAATTTTTGCATTCGATTTATGAAATAACTTCTGTATTACTAATTTAGTTTTTGTTTTGGTTCACTTTTCAGGAAAATGTAACTCTCAGCAGGAGTTGAATGAGCTGTGCCGTATTCATGAATCTCTCAAAGTAAAGTACTCATCAACCCTATTTGATTCTCGTTGCATCATATTTGGCCTGTATCCAGATGGCACCCCATGCACCCCAGTCACCGGTTCGACACCAGATCTTTCACCGGAGTCTGGTAGTGGACCATCCAGCATGCCTCTGGTTGTGGACTCGGATAGTGGCGTCTACGAGCAGACAGTACCCCCTCCAGTTCCGGATACACAGGATAATAGTGAAGAAATTGGAGATAAGCTATTTGTGGAAGATATTCCAGTGTTACCCACGAGTGGTCAGAGGATGATATGTGAAGAGCCTGTGTCAGGACGAATACCCAGCAGTTCATCTAGTGGCGACAGCAGTAGTTCCCCAGTCAGTGATAGAGCCCCCATGTCCCCGTTGTCAAGTGTAGATCAAAGTCCCGACTCACCAACAAGCAGTAATACTGATAATTTTTCACCGGCTGGTGATGCATCTAAGACATTAGCAAGTGGTCCTACGGAAAATGGTACTAGCAGTGGTGCAACAGAGAATTCAGTGAACGGTGTTCCTCCCCCTAGTGCAAATTCAGTGACACCTGAACCGACGTCAAATGGTTCGCTTTCCTCTAGCTCAAAACAGTCTTCGTTAGGAAATGTAACTCCTTTTACAACACCATCAAACTTTAAAACTAGGGCATTATTCTATCCCAATGTAGAAATGTGTGAAGACTTAGAATCGGATTTACAAGAATTTCTCTCGTCTTTGTTCTGGGTTCTAGAATCCAAAAGGTTGGAACGTAGCAGGGAAAAAGTGGAACGTGTGTCTTTAATTTATGCTCCCTTCGAAAGAAAAGACTTTGTAGGTTTGGATTTAGATTCAAGAACAAATAGAAAAAAGTGTGTAGGTCGAATGAAGAAGCATTTGGGAGATCTTTCTCTTCAGGCGGGCCTTCCAGGAGAAGCCATCAACTACTATGTGTCAGCTGTGGACATTCTCAAGTCAGTAAATGATTGGCTGTGGCTTGGAGGTATGTATGCTACATATATGATGAATACGTTAAAAATAGTGATAAATAGAACTTGTATTAAAAAAAGAGGTAAAGTGCTCCCCTGTGCTTAGCACCATGCCATGAAGGCATATAGGGGTGTGGAGGTAATGCCCCTGACCTCCTTTACCCCCAGGGTTTCCCCCAGGTACCCATGTCATTTTGATGCTAGGTGGGTGCCGGGGCCGCTTCCAACATTAGAAAAGTTCCTGGATTTGAACTGGCTGGGGATCGAACTCTGGACCTTTAGCATGGTAGTCAGATGTGTTACCGGGGTGTAAGGGGTGACCTTCCACGTAGTACACCCAAATGTCAACCTCACTTCCACGTTAGTGCACCCTGGACTGAAGACTAACGAGGCTCTGGCGACTGGTCCCATGGGCAGTATAATTTTGTTTGTATTGTCCTGTTCTTTGTCCTTATGTGTGCTGAGTGACCCTTTACAGCCTCAGCTTTTAACAGAAGTCAGAACATTTAAATATTTTTAGTTATGCAACATTAGAGTTGTTATTTGTAATGGTAAGGGGCTGGCCCCCGTATGATGTGACGGGAGCAAAATAGCCTACGTGCTGACGCTCCCAAAATTTTAAATTCAATTCAATTCAATCAGATGCGTTACCGACTGTATATTGCATGGATATTTTATAGAGGCTTTTCAATATTTGTACTGAGCGCACACAAAGACACCAGCTTAGTAATTTATGGAATAGTAAAAGTGGTGCATAGGCATAGTGGTCTAATCAGTAGTGTGCCATGCATGAGACCCAGATTCAATTCCCAGGGTGGTTGATGTAAGGTTGGAATTTTTCCGGCCTGCTCCCCACATAAAGCGGCTGTGGGGCACACCCAGTTTGAAATAAATGGTTACCTTGGGGGGGGGGGGGTAAAGGTGACTGGAGCGTGGTGCTGATCATGTCAGCTCTAAAATGGCCGTGATCAAAAATATGTGGGGGGTGCTACCCCCAACATCCCCTAAATGTGCCATCTATATGCATGAAGAACCTTACCTAAAAGTGGTGTAGGATTAAATCCAATAAATCTTACTCTTCAAAATGCTTTTAATTCTTATAGTGACATTTCATTCTAGTTGCTAGAAGAATTAAAACCACTTTAAAAATAAGATTTATTGTATTATTTCTTAATGTGCAAGAGTGGTATGTGCATTTTAAAAACCATACTGTATGTACAGTACCATAATTGGCTTCCTAACATACAAGGGTTATTTTTTAAGTAAGGTCCGTTTTGCAATAAAAACTAAGTAAGTAAATGTTTTTCAAAAAGCATTTATTTTCTGAATTTACATACACTTCTCTATTTGCTACGTAATTTCCTTGACAGTTTAAACATTTATCGTAACGAACTACGAGCTTTTGGATACCCTCCTCATAGAACTCTGCCGTCTGTGAGGATAACCAGTTACTCACGGTCGTTTTCACTTCTTCATCAGTGTCTAAATGCTTGCTGCCCAGAAGGCCTTCAGATGGCAGAAGAGGTGGTAGTTGCTAGGTGCAAGGTCTGGACTGTATGCGAATGATGATCTGATCGAATCTTTTGGCTGGGAGGTATTCTCAGTGATAGAAATGTAATTTTAGGTCTGTTGTGAATCTAAAAGAATGCTCCTTTCATAAAAATGAGGAATATATCAACATGTTGATTTCAAGATCATTTAGTGTGATCTTTGATATTGAATTTCACAAAAGTGTGATTTTTTTAAAAAAATCCTGGGAATAATCTAGAGAGGTTGCTTCTCTGTTCTCTTAAGTTTATTTTGGGGTTCCTATAAGTAAGTGTGAGACTCACTGTAATGCTAAACATGTAACAAGGCAAGTAAGTTTGGCTCTTGAAGTAATGATTTCTCAACCAACCAAAAGCCTCCGTGGCTACAGGCAGTGCAGATTTCTGGAGACATGCCTACATACACAGTCCGACAATTAATTAATGAGCCTGATTTTATATTGTGAAAGGAAACAAAATAATTGCACATTGCCTGTTTATTACTCAGAGTACATCCCTCCTGCATCAATACAGCAATTGGCACAGTTGGTCAACGATCGATACAACACCTGCAAGTCTTCATGTGGTATGACTTGAAGATTGGACATCACAACCTGTTGGACGGTCCTGTGTTAATCAAAACTGCGTAATTTCAGGAACAGAAAATAATCACAGGGGGATAAATCTGAAGAGTAGAGAGGAAGATTCAACACCTTCAATTGTTTTTGGACCAGGAATACCAAGACAAACACTGCTTCCTGGCACCATGCATTATCATGGAGCAAGAATCAACTGCCTGCCTCGGAAACTGAGCTCGAAGAAGGTCAGTTGAGCTCTGAGAGGGTTAGTTCTCTTTCATAATCATTCAGAGCACTACGATAGCAACAGCCAATTACAGTTTCATCCTCTGGAACAAATACATTATGAATAATGCCTTTGCTGTCGTAAAAACCACAATATTGTCTTCACCTTTAATTTTTCGACCTGCATTTTCTTATCTCTTGGTAAATTTAGCGACTTTTATCCTGCGATATGTCGGTTCGTACAAGAACTGTAGTGAAAATATCCTGTTTTGTCCTCCACAACAATAGAATTCAAGAAATGTTTATTCCCGCAAGCAGTTTTCAGAATGTCTTTAATGATACTTGATGTTCACTCGCTGCTTCACAGCTATTACGTGACGACACCCTTGCACCTCTTTCACAACATGGCGGCATAATTCCCAGCATGCCCATTGTAAGTTCATGAGGTGTTGCCACATTGTGGTTATGGACCACACTACATCATGAATGCGTTACTTCACAAATGGAATGCACACGTGGGACAATATAAAATCAATCTCATTACTTAATTGTCGGACTGTGTATGTCACATATGTTATTTTCATTTCTCACAGTGCATCACAATAACTAGGGCTAAGAAGTTGATGACAGACCATATTTTTTTCTGGGCTTTGAAGACAATGCTATAGCTGATAGTACACTACAGTCCTGTTTAACCGAATTTATGGGACCGATGGTGCTTCGGTTGAACGAAAATTCAGTTAAACCGTAATAAAGGTTTTTTGATATACGTACAGTACGGACATTTTATTATGCACAGTATTTTGATATACAGTACATACGTATTTCAGCATGTAAGCAGAAACAAAAAGCTTACAATAATACGTAGTCATTTAACTTTGTTGGTGCTCCTGTGTAAAACACAGTCACACACGAGTAACTGCTTTTTTTAGCGATTCAGTGAACCCGGAAATTCAGTTAATCAGGATTTGGTTAAACGGAACTGTAGTGTAGTCCGTTTCACTTCATTTAGAACCAGAAAACCATTTTTATTTTATTATTTTCCTGTAGTTTACGGTTATTACAAACATAAGAAAACAGTTTTTCGTTGTGACATTTCAGAACACACGCTCCCTTCATCAGACATTTATTTTGACTAAAGATACAGTTATAGCAATGGTTAGCAATTTTTTAAACAAAAATAATCCGTTATATAATGGATGTTGTCATGTTAAATTGTTGTAATATAGCAACTTAACTGTGAAAAGAAGCAGTCTGTTTTATTTTTATTTCAGATATAAAAAAAAATTGATCACATTATTTTTTATTTAAAATTATGAATCCTAAATATCATCAGGTAATTCAAAGTCGTCATTGTTTTCCACAAAGTCTCTTGATGTTTTTTGTTACATTAAATTTTAAAGATGGTGGCTTACTCCATTTGTGAAAAAGAAAACTCCATACTGGATCTATGTTACCATTTTCATTATTTAATTTATTTCATTGTTCTTCTGCAATGAAGGAAGCTTCCCAGATATTCAACTCTGTTTCCCATCTATCTTTTTAAAACCCTTCTCTTTTTAATCAAATGCTTTTCTTCGATGATGTGAGCTGACAAACCTGTTCTTGAGTTTAGATTTATAATGTCCAAATCGTGTTTATGTCATCTTATTGCCATTTTTCTTGCTGTTTGTCCTACATAATCCTTTGAACATGAACAACTTATATTATATATTCCTGTGGTTTCCACATCTGGTAGAGAGTTTCTCATTTTGAATTCATTAAATATATATTCCAAACTTCCAATGCGTACTTACAAGAAAAAATGTTTTTATTTTGCTTTTTATTTCCTCTCATTTTCCACCCTTTTTTATTTTTAGGTCATTTTTCAGTATATTTTGCTATTTTTATTGCATGTTTTTATCATCATTCGTTAGCATAACTTGCATGTTTAATTTCTCTAACATGGAATTTTTAGCAAGTACGCTATTGATTGTAAATATGATCAGTGCAAAAGCACAAACTGAAATCTTAGCTAATGAATTTTGTGGAATTAACTGTGGTAAATTTACTTTTCTTGAAGCAAACTTGAAAGGCTTTGGGTGAAGCCTACTTTGAGTTTCACATGTTGGCCACTATTATTGCTTTAATCTGTGATTTTAAAGTAAAATTAGTCACAACATAAAGAAAATATAATCTGATGGACATGAAACAAAACTGTATTTTCAGATGCTGACTGAATCATGCAAGGCCCACTGTGAAAGGAGGTGAATGACTTGCACAGAGAAACCTTGCGAAGTATTTTATGTAACCTTGAAGTAAAAATATAGAAAACTACATTAGCACTTAATTGTTTTTTTCCCTTTGCTTCGATAGTTTAAACCAACAAACAACAGATTTTATCAAATTATTCAACTAGTCTCTTGTAATTTATGAAAGAATCGAGCTTTCGTTTTAAGAACGAAAATTATTTTTAGGCCATTCTTTGAAATTTTAAGGTCATTTTTTGAGTTTTTGTGGGTCATCAACATTAACAGTCTGAACTCATGGTGTCACCTCAACTCGACCACCACACAAGCAGAAATACCTTTTGAGGAAGGGGGCAGAGGGTGGCTTGTGCCAGCTCTGGGACAATCAGCAGCATCCAACTTTGTTCTTGACTTGTCACTATCACTGATGACAATGCAAAAATTGCTTCCTGATTTCCTCAGCTTGATAGATGCGCAAACCTAGTCTCAACATACCGTGTTTACTGGAATCAAGTCATGGAACATCCACTTATCCAACTTCTTTTATATAGATTGCTGCCAGACACGGAACCACAGTAAAACCTAGTTAATCCAGACTAATGGGGGGATAAGTTGACCGGTTTAACGAAAATCCGGATTAACTGAAATAACCTAAAAGAACAGTTGAAAGTGCATTAAAACTCCGTTTATAGCAACAAAACACGTTTATTATGGTGTATTTAAAGGGCATAGGCCTAAATACACTATACAGTACAGTACAAAGTCAGCGGAAAACAGAATTTCATCAGTGGTTGACTGCCTTTTCTTTGGGAAGTTCTCTTGTTGAGTAGTAGCCACATTTAAAACCTTGCATTCTGCTTTTTTTCACCTTCTGCGTGTCCGGATTAAGCAAAGTCCGGCTTATCAGGGCCCAGATCGACAAGGTTTTCCTGTACAGCTTCCCGGCATTCACGTGAGCATACTACTTGGGGTCTCCTTAGGTTGAAATGCTTTTAATATTTATCACTGCATCTGAAACAGTAAGTTTGATTTGTACCAGATCGTTTACAGATATTATTAAGTGTTGTATTTCAGTCATAGATATTGCTTATTGTACTATGAAATTATTTAATGTGTCTAATTAAATTTTGTTTTCAGGTGCTTATGAAGGACTCTGTGCAGCATCTGTAGTGACGTTATACCCAAATCTTTTTCGAAATTCTCCTCTTCATAGAAATGCATCCTTTCAAGAAAGTAGTCCAGGAAAACAAAGGTACATCTAATTAATAACTTAAGCTGTTAAGTGTGCCTTCCATACTCCCTAAGTTTGCTTCCAATGCCTTTAATAAAATTGCTAGCAGAAATTACGATTTTCATATTTTCACATGAAAGATGATTCAACCAAGAATCAAACTGGGCCTTTGGCATTCTATGCTAATGTTCTACCAAACTATCCTTTTCAGTCAATTGTTAATGATATTATTGTTTAGAATAGAGTCTGAAGCAGACAGTGTCATCCGCAAAGTAAGTTCCAATGGACTGTTAAGAAAAGACCCTAATAAATTTACAAACTAAATTATTCACCCCATAATTAGAGGCATGCATATTTCGTTTTTGACTAAAACACGAAATGAGAAATAACACATTGTAATGTTAATTTTTCAGAGAGGTGCATTTTCCTATCCTGTTTTGTCAGGAAATGATGCGAAGTGAGCTGCAAAATGGGAAATAGACTCTTAAACATGAAAATTAGAGTTTATTTACTGACACGACACTTTCTGAAGTCAGAATTATCCTGTGAGTTATGCAATTCATATGCATATGTTTATTTTGTGTAATAAGTGCAGTTTTTAAATCAAATTTGGGATTATATTCACAATTTTAAAACCAAAATGTAATTTTATATACCACTTTTTCACCTCTATAACAGCAAAATTTTATTTTATTTACCGCTTTTGAACCTGAAATTGACTGTTTTTGTACTGAAATTATGCTTTTTTATTTACCAAAAATATGTAACTCTACCCGTAATAGATCAAAATATCTTTACTGTAAAAAGTTTCTTGGAAACAACAGACATGGAATTACATTCATTGACTCAAAGAATCTTAAGTGAACATACTTCTGATTATTAATGAACCTCTACATGGGAACCCTGAGTGAATTTTACAATAACAAGTTTATTGAAGACCTTACTCCACTTGCCAAAACCTCCTCGAATCTGAACTTCAATTCCACCAACCCCGTAACTTTCTTGTGGACTCCGTGAAATGATTGTTTCGTAGGCAGATCCTTCTAGTATTCTTTCCTAAAATGTCGCTGAACAGTTACAGGAGATTATGTTTCCCACAAACACAACGCACACATTGCCTTTTCCTGCACCATTGCCTTTTTCACTGTTTTACTCTTTTGCCGCAATGCATGATGATACCGAGTGTTGCCAAGTATATAGAATAAATTTTTTAAGATGTTCTTCATGTTCATACTAATGACCTCCACTTGCATAGAAAGTTTTTTTATGGGATGAATAATATCTGGACACACTGTATATTGCCATTTGGTGTACTTACCGAGCACTACTTTTTTTGAGTAGAGGCACTTGTAGTTTTGTAACCCTTTATCATAGAATGGTTCAAACCACATGACAATGACCACTTACCATGTTAACATTGTGGAACTGTTGCCCAACAGGGAGGAATTTCCAATGCAGGAACATATAAAAATGCAGAGAAAGTGAGACAATGGTGAATCTTCTACCCTCTATAATTTTCTCTTCAGCCGTGTGCTCCACATTTGCACATTTCCACATCCTGCATGAAGAGTCTTTCACATCTCGATACTACTGAATCACCAATAGCATGTGCTTCATACACCTCACAAGGTTAACAATGAATTTCAGCCTTTTCATGTACCTCACATTCAAGAAACATTACAGATCACTAGAAGCACATATTTATCGTAAATAGAAAAGCAAAATTTTGGTACAAAAACAGTCAATTTCGGGTTCAAAAGTGGTAAATAAAATAAAATTTCAGTGTTGTAGCGGTGAAAAATCAGATCAAAAGCAGTATATAAAATGACGTTTTGGTTTTAAAATTTTAAATATAATCCTAAATTTGATTTAAAAACTGCACTTATTACACAAAATAACACATTTCTTTTGATTTGTAGTTACTAGAGTATTATGTTTATTCCTGTATAAAGGGATTTCTTTTTTGCTTCTCAAATATTTACAGCAGAATTAATCAATTTTCCGTGAATGGCATAACTCGCAGGATAATTCAAACTTCAGAAAGTGTCACGTAAGTAAGTAAACTAAATTTTGTTTTTAAGAGCCTATTTCGCATTTTGCAGTTCATTTTGTATCATTTCATGACAAAAAAGGGTAGGGAAATGCACCTCACACCTTTCAGAAATTTGAAAAATGAGCATTATGGCATGTTATTTCACATTTTCTGTTTTCGTCAAGAACAAAATATGCATACATCTACAAATCACATTTCACACATGACAGGTTTCACTATTTCTTGAACATTATAAACACACAGCACAATGCACAAATGATGTCTGTTCCTTGCCAAAGGTTTAAAGAAACTCGTCACATACTCTTATCATGACAGCAGTGCAGCAGCAGCAATATTTGCAAATGGAAGTTACTTTCTGAGAAACCCTTGTAAAATATTTCACACGACATGACTGTCAAATAAAATCAGTTTGTTTCATATGAGGAATGATTGACATGACATGAATGATCAACATATGGAGCATTCCATTGTCATAGGAGGGACAGGTAAACTACATTTTTGTAACAGTTTCTGTGCAATGAAATATGAAACTTAACACTGTTGATTAAACATAACCACCCTTAAAATACTTTCGCAGATTTGTAGCTACGAGTGAACAATTGTGTGTCACTGGAAAGACGAAACACTGCCTCTTCACTTAACAAATTTATTTTAATTTCTGTGAATTGTCAAATAATGAAAAGTAAATTCTTTAAGACAAAGAGAGAAGGTAATTTGACACGCATCTTCTGCCTTTAGGGCTTTTTTATGTTAGTCAGTTACAACCTTTATCGGACTTCTCAAAGGCTTCTAAGGGCTAGTAGGACCAAGCCCTTGTGAGGTCTGTGGTGCAGGATTTACTTTTAATTATCACCTATGTAGGTTTGAAATGAAAGATCTTGAAGACCTTTTATTCGAAGATTTATTTAAACTTCCGATGTTATACAAACACTTTTCCAAACAGACAATTCACCCGGTATAACTTGTAGGCCTAAACCTATTAGTTATACCGAAGTTTATAACCCTGGTCTTTTGATGATGCAGGAGAATGCCTTATTCAGAGTTGGGTTTGTGGAATATCTGCCAAATGGAGTACAAGTACACCAGCCAATCCGAAGATTGAAGCAAGATATTACCCAACGTCCCCTGAACCATCAGCCTTTCGGCAACCAGGAGAATGTCCCGTAGACTTACAAAAGTCTAGCTCTTTTATATCATATTGTTGTTTACAATTTACCATGGTTACTACATAGTTGTTTTATATTTCCATAGTTTCAACATTTTTTTCTGATTTAAGTTAAACAATTCATTTCCTATTGTAACATTAACAATAACACATTTTTCAAAGAAAAGATTCCAACATACGAGGTGTGGCAATTAAATAACGAGACTGGTGTCATAACTGTGATGTATTGCAAGAAAGTTACAATTGACTGGTATCCCCTTCAATATACTCCCCTCCCCTATCAATACACCGCTGCATACGTGTCTTCCATTGTTCAAAGCAATGCTGTAGGTCATCAGATGTCACACTGTTCAACAACTCTGCCGTTTTTCGTTTCACCTCTTCCACGGAGTGAAAATGTGTTCCCTTCAATGCACTTTTCACTTTTGGGAAGAGATAAAAGTCACAGGGGGCCAGGTCTGGGGAATACGGAGGATGGTCGAGCACAGGAATGCGCTTGGCGGCTAAAAACTGCTTCACAGAAAGGGCATTATGGGCAGGCGCGTTGTCCTGGTGGAAGATCCATGCATCGTTCTTCCACAAATCTGGTCTCTTCTTCCTTATTCTTTCCCTCAGTTTGCTTAGCACTTCTTTGTAGTAGGTCTGATTCACCGTTTGACCCTGAGGCACCCATTCAATCATGATGATACCCCTGATATAAAAAAAAAACAATGAGCATTGCCTTCAGTTTCGACTTGCTCATTCATGCTTTTTTCATTCATGGCGATGTGGGAGTCTTCCAGTGCATGGATTGACGCTTGGTCTCGGGATCATATTGGAAAATCCATGTTTCATCACATGTGATGACACGTGTTAGCAATTCTGGGTCTGCTTTGAGTCGTTCCATGATGTCACAGCAAATGGTCTTTCGATTGTCTTTTTGGTCCTGAGAGAGGTTTTTCGGAACACTTTTTGCACACACTTTTGTCATGTTTAAATTCTCATGCAAAATTTGTCTTACTGTCTCTTTGTTAATGTTCATCATGTCTGCGAGCATCCGAATGCTCAGACGTCTGTCTTTCCGCACAAGTTCATGAATTTTTTTTTAACATTGTCGTCCTTTCTTGAACTCACAGGGCGGCCGGGACGTTCATCCTCTTCACCCTCCTCCCTCCCTTCTGAAAATCGTTTGTGCCATTCGAACACTCGCGCACGTGACATAGCATTATCACCATACACCTCTTTTAACATTGCACAACATTCCGTCGGTGTTTTTTTTTTATTTCACCAGAAATTTGATGTTAATGCGCTGCTCAACTTTATTGTCCATGATTCCGGCACTACTACAGAACACTGTCCTCTTCAAGCAAGCCTGCAAAGAAAAGAAAAGCTTTCAGAATCATGAAACAAACAGTGGGTGCGCATGAAGGTTCAATATCAACAACACATCAATAGCTACCTCCCCCCACTATCCTACGCGGCAGGAGGTGCGCAGTCTCGTTATTTAATTGCCGCACCTCGTAGATTAATACAATACAGATTGAATAGTTCTGTGCTTGAAAAAGTATGTGTTGACAGGGGCGACACATAGCGTTCCCCCAGAAGAAAATAAAATTAAATGTAAGTGAACGTTATTTAATTTTGATTTATAACTTTTTCTCCTTTTTTGTATATTTTCATTTTTTTTCACTTCTTCTTCTTCATGATGTGAGGCGATGTTTCATTTGGAATCGTCTTCTTGGACTTCATTCTTCATCTGCACTTAGCTTCTGGAGAAAACAGGAAATGGTTTTACATCTTGTTCAACACACTCCTTCGTAAAACTTCTTGACGTCCATTAGCCAGGTCTTCCATCCATTTAGGTCTTCTAGATTCTTCTCTTTTGGAATGGGAGATGGATTTTGTAAAGGAAATACAGGTTGTTCTGCAATTATCTTGCAGATTGAAGTATTTACAAGTCCCTGTTTGTCAGAAAATAATGGGCAGTGTAGTTTCTCCTTATCTTCTTGATTCAGCAACCCTGGAGCGAAGGCCTTCTTTCTTACATCTTCCTCGGCGGCGGACCTATTGTCTGAATGCGATTCCCTTTCAGCCATCGATAGTTTAACACACAAAGTCTTACCATTAATTGCTTCAAAACTATCTTCTTGGTCATCTGGAATCAAACTTTCTTCAACGACTTGTCCCTTCACTGTTAAATATAATTTGTTGGCACCTGCATCCAAATTGACTCTATATCTCTTGAAGAAGGGATATCCAAATAACAAATCTGCCTCTAAATTCTTCACTACGTAGACTTGATCTTCAAAAGTGTGTCCTGCAATTTCAAAAAGAATGGTTCGGCATCCTACAATACGAGACCTCTCATGTCCAACAAAATCCTTTAACCTTATTCCTGGACATCTTTGCAGTTTCAAGCCTGGTAATCTCTCTCGGAGCTTTACCCAAACATTACAATTCATGACGATGCATTCACTTCCTGTTTCCAAAGTACATCTTATTTTTAATCCTAAAACTTCTATTAGAATTTCTGCCTTCTTGCTGCAATTCCCAGTTACTTCAAAAACATTAAACAATTTCTCTTCTTCAGAATTTGGACAAGAATTTAGATCCAGATACAAAACATCTAAATTCTCATTGGTAATAAATTTGTCTTCTTCGCTCTCACAAACATCAAGATTGTGTCGCGTTGTAGAAAGGAGAGCTTCATCTACAACGACCTCTGGTTTAAATTTGCTCGACTGGTAGAGGGAATTTCCCAAGAAGGTGCTTTAATGGCAGAAGGAATTTCCCATACAGGTGCTCTAGGGTTCAACTTCACGTTCTTCTAGCTTCTCGATTAAACGTGCAAATTTCTGATCATCTTCTTCCTTATCTTTTAATCTCTGCTCTTTTTCAGCTTCTTTCTCTATCTGTCTTTGCATCCTCTGTTCAGCTTCACGTTCTTCTAGCTTCTGGATTAAACGTGCAAATTTCCGATCATCTTCTTCCTTGTCTTTTAATTTTTGCTCTCTTTCTTCTTCCTTTTCTTTTAACCCTTAGTTCGCCGCCGTAACACATATGTTACAAAAAAAGTATGTCCCTTGTAGCCGCTGTAACACATATGTTACAAACAGCTTTAGATACAATTATCGAGGGTTTGCCACACTTATATTTGTATATTGAGGTTGAAACACTGACAGTTCGTTCGGGAACATGTTTTGCAATCGTGTTTCGAAAATTCCAAATCCCCCACCCCCTCCTTTCTCGGAATATGTCACGTGTTTGGGCTCACCCAAACACGTGTTCGCTCTTCAGTTGACAGACACAATAAATGCTTGGTATTTACGATGCTGTTTTTCTCCAAGCTTCCAACGCTGTGATTTAGTACTGATAAGGCACACATTCTTCTTTGTGTTTAGACC